>NC_000087.7:42421232-42764566 GCF_000001635.26 Mus musculus
GGTGTGCATGTTCTTTTGAAGGTTTTAGAGTATATTTCTTTGAGAGTCCAACATACACTGAAGAACATCTGGGAAATTCAGTCTTGTGGACAGAAGATCTATAGGATTCCTTGACTTTCTGACCATAGACATTTATTTTTAAATACCTGGGCTGAACCACAGTGTATAAATCCCTCTACAAACACACACACACACACACACACACACACACACACACACACACACACACACAGACATAATTATTTCAGTTTTTTTCTTTAAAGAATTTTGACTACCATACCTAAAATCTCTAAAATTAAATTTATCTTCCTACATCCAATTACTTTCATGTTCCTATTTTGAAGATATTCTAAACAATGTCATACTATCCATTTTAACAATTTTTTTATTTATATTTCAAATGTGATCCCCTTCAGCATACCCCCTCCCTGAGGCCCCTACCACACTTCCCTCCTCTCTCTAGAAGGTTACTCTCCCACCCACCTCTCTAGAATTCCCCTTTTCTGGGGACATAAAGCTTCCACAGGACAAGCACACACCCTCATCGCACTGAGGCCAGACAATGCAATCCTCTGCTGCATATGTATAGTAGGGGTTATGGACTAGTACATGTATGCTTTTTGGTTGGTGGCTTAGTACCTGAGAATTCTGGGAAATCTAGTTTTTTCATGGTGTTGTTCTTCCTATAGGGTTGCAATTCCCTTCAGTTGCTTCAGTCTTTGCTCAAACTCTTCCATAGGGGTTCCTGGGTTTAGACCAATGGTTGGCTGTAAATATCTGCTAATGTCTCAGTCAGTTGCTGGCATAGCCTCTTTTAGGATAGTCATGCCATGTTCCTGTCTGAAATCATATCTTGGTCAATTAACAAATGGACCTCCTGAAACTGAAAAGGTTCTGTAAGGCAAAGGACACTGTCAATAGGACAAAATGGCAACCTAGTAATGGAGAAAAGATCTTTACTAACCCTACATCTGATCGAGGGCTAATATTCAAAATATAAAAAGAATTCAAGAAGCTAGACTCCAGAAAAACAAACACCCTAACGAAAAAATGAGCTCTAGAGCTAAACAAAATTCTCAATTTAGGAATCTCAAAAGCCTGAGAAGCACCTAAAGAAATGTTCAACATCTTTATTTATAGTGAAACACAAATCAAAACCACGCTGAGATTCCATCCTAAACCAATGAGAATGGTTGAGACCAAAATGTAAGGTGAAAATAGCTGCTAGAGCAAATGTAGATAAAAAGAAAACTTTATCTTTGCTAGTGAGATTGCAAAGTGTTTTCCAGATTTTAAATCTGGAAAATATTATGGCATTTCTTCACAAAATTGGAAATAAGTCTATCTGAATATTCATATATACAACTTCTGGGCATATATCCCAAAATTTTCTACCATACCATAAGTAAACCTTCAGTGTTTACAGCACCCTTAATTATAATAGCGGGGGTTCAGGAACTATGCCGAACTTAGAAAATTAATCTGAACAGGTGAGAGGGTGCACCACAGAACCGGAGAGCTTCTCGGACAGGCGGTGCCACAGAACCGCTGAGGCAACACCCTTTTCGGGCCGCAAACCGACAGCTACCCTCCCAACCAGAGGACAGGTATCTGCCTGGTTCGGAAGGCCGCAGCCTCAGGAGCAGCAGGTGCCACCTTGGTTCTGGGACGCCGCCGAACTTAAGAACTTAGTCTGCACAGGTGAGACTGTGCACCACTGAAGCTGACAATTTCTGGGACCTGCCAAGCAACACAGCTTCAGGAAAAGGTCATGTTTGGGGCCCAATTCTTCAGCCAGGATGAGGTCCAAACACAAGATAATCTGTGTACCTTCCCTGTAAGAGGAGAGCTTGCCAGCAGAGAGCTCTGAGCACTGAAATTCAGAGAAGAGAGTCTGTCTCCCAGGTCTGCTGATAGACGGTAACAGAATCACCAGAAGAACAATCTCTAAACAGAATCAACTATGAAAACTAACTAGAGATTACCAAATGGTGAAAGGTAAACATAGGAATCTTACTAACAGGAACCAAGACCACTCACCATCATCAGAACCCAGCACTCCCACGTCGCCTAGTCCAGGGCACCCCAACACACCCGAAACCCTAGACCCAGATTTAAAAGCATCTATTGATGATTGGAGAGGACATCAAGAAGGACTTTAATAACTCACTTAAAGAAATACAGGAGAACACTGCTAAAGAGTTACAAGTCCTTACAGAAAAAGAGGAAAACACATCCAAACAGGTGATGGAAATGAACAAAACCATACTAGACATAAAATGGGAAGTAGACACAATAAAGAAAACTCAAAGTGAGGCAACACTGGAGATAGAAACCCTAGGAAAGATATCTGGAACCATAGATGCAAGCATCAGCAACAGAATACAAGAGATGGAAGAGAGAATCTCAGGTGCAAAAGATCCCATAGAGAACATCGGCACAACAATCAAAGAAATTGGAAAATGCAAAAACATCCTAACTCAAAATATCCAGGAAATCGAGGACACAATGAGAAGACCAAACCTACAGATAATAGGGGTGAATCAGAATGAAGATTTTCAACTTAAAGGGGCAGCATATATGTTCAACAAAATTATAGAAGAAAACTTCTCAAACCTAAAGAAAGAGATGCCTATGAACATACAAGAAGCCTACAGAACTCCAGATAGACTGGACCAGAAAAGAAATTCCTCCCTACACATAATAATCAGAACAACAAATGCACTAAATAAAGAGAGAATTCTAAAAGCAGTAAGGGAAAAAGGTCAAGTAACTTATAAAGGAAAGTCAATCAGAATTACACCAGATTTTACACCAGAGACTATGAAAGCCAGAAGAGCCTGGACAGATGTTGTACAGACACTAAGAGAACACAAATTCCTGCCACGGCTACTATACCCAACCAAACTCTCCATTACCATAGATGGAGAAAAAAAAAAGTATTCCATGACAAAACCAAATTCACATATTACCTTTCCACAAATCCAGCCCTTCAAATGATAATAACAGAAAAAAAATACAAGAATGGGAACCTTGCCCTAGAAAAAACAAGAAGGTAATCCCTCAACAAACCTAAAAGAAGACAGCCACAAAAACAGAATGCCAACTTTAACAACAAAAATAAGAGGAACCAACAATTACTTTTTCTTAATATCTCTTAATATCAATGGTCTCAACTCCCCAATAAAAAGATATAGACTAACAAACTGGCTACACAAACAAGACCCAGCATTTTGCTGCTTACAGGAAACTCATCTCAGAGAAAAAGATAGACACTACCTCAGAATGAAAGGCTGGAAAACAATTTCCCAGGCAAATTGTATGAAGAAACAAGCTGGAGTAGCCATCCTAATATCTGATAAGATTGACTTACAACCCAAAGTCATCAAAAAAGACAAGGAGGGGCACTTCATTCTCATCAAAGGTAAAATCATCCAAGAGGAACTATCAATTCTGAATATCTATGCTACAAATACAAGGGCAGCCACATTCATTAAAGAAAGTTTAGTTAAGGTCAAAGCACACATTACACCTCACACAATAATAGTGGGAGACTTCAACACACTACTTTCACCAATGGACAGATCAAGGAAACAGAAAGTAAACAGGGACATAGAGAAACTAACAGAAGTTATGAAACAAATGGATCTGACAGATATCTACAGAATATTTTATCCTAAAACAATAGGATATACCTTCTTCTCAGCACCTCCTGGTACCTTCTCCAAAATTGACCACATAATAAATCACAAAACAGGCCTCAACAGATACAAACATATTGAAATTGTCCCATGCATCCTATCAGATCACCATGCACTAAGGCTGATCTTCAATAACAAAATAAATAATAGAAAGCCAACATTCACGTGGAAACTGAACAACACTCTTCTCAATGATATCTTGGTCAAGGAAGGAATAAAGAAAGAAAATTATGGACTTCTTAGAGTTCAATGAAAATGAAGCCACCTCATACCCAAACTTATGGGACACAATGAAAGCATTTCTAAGAGGAAAACTCATAGCTCTGAGTGCCTCCAAAAGATAACTAGAGAGAGCATACATTAGCAGCTTGACAACACACCTAAAAGCTCTAGAACAAAAAGGAAGCAAATTCACCCAAGAGGAGTAGATGGCAGGAAATAATCAAACTCAGGGGCAAAATCAACCAAGTGGAAACAAGAAGAACTATTCAGAGAATCAACCAATCGAGGAGCTGGTTCTTTGAGAAAATCAACAAGATAGACAAACCTTTAGCCAGACTCACTTGAGGGCACAGGGAAAACATTGTAATTAATAAAATCTGAAATGAAAAGGGAGACATAACAACAAATCCTGAAGAAATCCATAAAACCATCAGATCCTTCTACAAAAGGCTATAGTCAACAAAACTGGAGAATCTGGATGAAATGGAGAAGTGTCTAGACAGATACCAGGTACCAAAGTTGAATCAAGATCAGGTTAATGATCTAAACAGCCCGATATCCCCCAAAGAAATAAAAGCTTTCATTAATAGTCTCCCAACCAAAAAAAAAAAAAAAAAGCCCAGTACGAGATGGGTTTAGTGCAGAGTTCTATCAGACCTTAAAAGAAGATCTACTCCCAGTTCTGCACAAACTATTCCACAAAATAGAAACAGAAGGTACTCTACCCAATTCATTCTATGAAGCCACAATTACTCTGTTACCTAAACCACAAAAAGACCCCACAAAGATAGAGAACTTCAGACCAATGTCACTTATGAATATTGATGCAAAAATCCTCAATAAAGTTCTTGCTAACCATATCCAAGAACACATCAAAACAATCATCCATCCTGACCAAGTAGATTTCATCCCAGGGATGCAGGGATGGTTCAATATACGTAAATCCATCAACGTAATCCAGTATATAACAAACTCAAATACAAAAACCACATGATCATCTCGTTAGAAGCTGTGAACGCATTTGACAAAATCCAACACCTATTCATGATAAAAGTCTTGGAAAGATCAGGAATTCAAGGCCCATACCTAAACATGATAAAAACAATCTACAGCAAACCAGTAGCCACCATCAAAGTAAATGGTGAAAAGCTTGAAGCAATCTCACTAACATCAGGGACTAGACAAGGCTGTCCACTCTCTCCCTACCTATTCAACATTGTATTTAAATCCTAGCCAGAGCAATTAGACAACAAAAGGAGATGAAGGGGATACAAATTGGAAAGGGAGAACTCAAAATATCACTTTTTGCAGATGATATGATAATATGTATACATGATACTAAAAATTCCACCAGAGAACTCCTAAGCCTGATAAACAGCTTCAGTGAATTAGCTGGATATAAAATTAACTCAAGTCAATGGCCATTCTCTACACAAGGACAAACAGGCTGAGAAAGAATTTAGGGAAATCAATGCAATCCCATCAAAATTCCAACTCGATTCTTCAACGAATTAGAAGGAGCAATTTGCAAATTCATCTGGAATAACAAAAAACCTAGAATAGCAAAAACTCTTCTCAAGGATAAAAGAACCTCTGGTGGAATCACCATGCCTGACCTAAAGTTTTACTACAGAGCAATTGTGATAAAAACTGCATGGTACTGGAATAGAGACAGACAAGTAGACCAATGGAATAGAATTGAAGACACAGAAATGAACCCACACACCTATGGTCACATGATCTTCCACAAGAAAGCTAAAACCATCCAGTGGAAGAAAGACAGCATTTTCAACAATTGGTGCTGGCACATCAGGTTGTTATCATGTAGAAGAATAAGAATCGATCCATACTTATCTCCTTGTACTAAGGTCAAATCTAAGTGGATCAAGGAACTTCACTTAAAACCAGAGACACTGAAACTTATAGAGGGGAAAGTGGGGAAAAGCCTTGAAGATATGGGCACAGAGGAAAAGGTCCTGAATAGAACAGCAATGGCTCGTGCTGTAAGATCGAGAATTGACAAATGGGACCTAACGAAACTCCAAAGTTTCAACAAGGCAAAAGACACCGTGAATAAGACAAAAAGACCACCAACAGATTGGGAAAGCGTCTTTACCTATCCTAAATCAGAGAGGGGACTAATATCCAATATATATATATATATATATATATATGTTCATAGCAGCCTTAATTATAATAGCCAGAAGCTGGAAAGAACCCAGATACCCCTCAACAGAGGAATGGATATAGAAAATGTGGTACATCTACACAATGGAGTACTACTCAGCTATTAAAAAGAATGAATTTATGAAATTCAAAGCCAAATGGATGGACCTGGAGGGCATCATCCTGAGTGAGGTAACACATTCACAAAGGAACTCACACAATATGTACTCACTGATAAGTGGATATTAGCCCAAAACCTAGGATACCCAAGATATAAGATACAATTTTCTAAACACATGAAACTCAAGAAAAATGAAGACTGAAGTGTGGACACTATGGCCCTCCTTAGAAGTGGGAACAAAACACCCATGGAAGGAGTTACAGAAACAAAGTATGGAGCTGAGATGAAAGGATGGACCATGTAGAGACTGCCATATCCAGGGATCCACCCCATAATCAGCATCTAAACGCTGAAACCATTGCATACACTAGCAAGATTTTATCGAAAGGACCCAGATGTAGCTGTCTCTTGTGAGACTATGCCGGGGACTAGCAAACACAGAAGTATATGCTCACAGTCAGCTAATGGATGGATCACAGGGCTCCCAATGTAGGAGCTAGAGAAAGTACCCAAGGAGCTAAAGGAATCTGCAACCCTATAGGTGGATCAACATTATGAACTAACCAGTACCCTGGAGCTCTTGACTCTAGCTGCATATGTATCAAAAGATGGCCTAGTCGGCCATCACTGGAAAGAGAGGCCCATTGGACACGCAAAATTTATATGCCCCAGTAAAGGGGAACGCCAGGGACAAAAAGGGGGAGTGGGCGGGTAGGGGAGTGGGGGTGGGTGGGTATGGAGTACTTTTGGTATAGCATTGGAAATGTAAATGAGCTAAATACCTAATAAAAAATTAAAAAAAAAAAGAAATTAGGGAATCAACACTCTTCTCAATAGCCACAAATAATATAATATACCTAGGCGTGACTGTAACTAAGGAAGTGAAAGATCTGTATGACAAGAACATCATGCCTCTGAAGAAAGAAATTAAAGAAGAACTCAGAAGATGGAAAGATCTCCCATGCTCATGGATCGGCAGGATCAATATAGTAAAAATGGCTACCTTGCCAAAAGCAATCTACAGATTCAATGCAATCCCCATCAAAATTCCAACTCAATTCTTCAACGAATTAGAAAGAGCAATCAGCAGATTCATCTGGAATAACAAAAAACCTAGGATAGCAAAAACTCTTCTCAAGGATAAAAGAACATCTAGTGGAATCACCATGCCCAACCTAAAGCTGTACTACAGAACAATTGTGATAAAAACTGCATGGTACTGGTATAGTGACAGACAAGTAGACCAATGGAACAGAATTGAAGACCCAAAGAAAAATCTACACACCTATGGTCACGTGATCTTTGACAAGCAAGCTAAAACCATCCAGTGGAAAAAAGACAGCATTTTCAACAAATGGTGCAGGCACAACTGGCGGTTACCATGTAGAAGAATGTGAATTGATCCATTTCTATCTCCTTGTACTAAGGTCAAATCTAAGTGGATTAAGGAACTCCACATAAAACCAGAGACACTGAAACTTTTAGAGGAGAAAGTAGGAAAAAGCCTCGAAGATATGGGTACAGGGGAAAAATTCCTGAATAGAACAGCAATGGCTTGTGCTGTAAGATCGAGAATCGATAAATGGGACCTCATAAAATTACAAAGCTTCTGCAAGGCAAAAGACGCTGTCAATAAGACAAAAAGACCACAAACTGATTGGGAAAGGATCTTTACTTATCCAAAATCGGTAAGGGGACTAATATCCAATATATATAAATAACTCAAGAAGGTAGACTCCATATAATCAAATAACCCCACTAAAAAATGGGACTCAGAACTGAACAAAGACTTCTCACCTGAGAAATACTGAATGGCAGAGAAGCACCTGAAAAAATTTTCAAAATCCTTTATCATCAGGGAAATGCAAATCAAAACAACACTGAGATTCACCTTCACACCAGTCAGAATGGCTAAGATGAAAAATTCAGGTGACAGCAGATGCTGGCAAGGATGTGGAGAAAGAGGAACACTCCTCCATTGTTGGTGGGAGTGCAGGCTTGTACAACCACTCTGGAAATCAGTCTGGCAGTTCCTCAAAAAATTGGACATAGTACTACCGGAGGATCCTGCAATACCTCTTTTGGGCATATATCCAGAAGATGCCCCAACCGGTAGGAAGGACACATTCTCCACTATGTTCATAGCAGCCCTATTTATAATAGCCAGAAGTTGGAAAGAACCCAGATGCCCCTCAACAGAGGAATGGTTACAGAAAATGTGGTACATTTACACAATGGTGTACTACATAGCTTTTATAGAAATTGAATTTATGAAATTCTTAGCTAAATGGATGGACCTGAAGGGTATCATCTTGAGTGAGGTAACCCAATCACAAAGGCATTCTCACAATATGTACTAACTGATAAGTGGATATTAGCCCAGAAACTTAGGAAAACCAAGATATAAGATACAAATTGCTAAACACATTAAACTCAAGAGAAAGAAGACCAAAGTGTGGACACTTTGCCCCTTCTTAGAATAGGAAATAAAACACCCATGGAAGGAGTTACAGAGACAAAATTTGGAAGTGTGATGAAAGGATGGACCATCTAGTGATTGCCATATCCAGAGATCCATCCCATGATCAGCTTCCAAATGCTGACACCATTGCATACACTAGCAAGATTGTGCTGAAAGGACCCGGATATAGCTGTCTCTTGTGAGACTATGCCAGGGCCTAGCAAACACAGAAGTGGATGCCCACAGTCAGATATTGAACGAACCACAGGGCCCCCAATGGAAGAACTATAGAAAACACCCAAGGAACTAAAGGGAACTGCAACCCTATAGGTGGATCAACAATGTGAATTAAGCAGTACCTGGGAGCTCTTGTCTCTAGCTGCATATGTATTAAAAGATGACCTAGTTGTCCATCACTGCAAAGAGAGGCCCATTGGACTTGCAAACTTTATATGCCCCAGTACAGGGGAACACCAGGGCCAAAAAGGGTATGTGTGTGGGTAAGGGAGTGAGGGGGGGCTTCATATGGGGGACTTTTGGTATAGCTTTGGAAATGTAAATGAGCTGAATAACTAAAAATGAAAAAAAAAAAAAAAAGAACTGACCATAAATTTCACCAAAGGAGCAGGTTGTAATTTTAAGAAATAAAAACAAGTGGTTTTACTATTAAACAAAGAAAAAAAAATTATAATAGCTGAATGCTGGAAACAACCCAGATGTCCTTCAATGAAAAATATATACAGAAAATGTGGTACATTTACCCAGTGAAAGACTACTCAAGAGGCAGGCAGATTTCTGAGTTCAAGGGCAGCCTGTTCTACAGAGTGATTTCCAGGTCAGCCAGGGCCATACAGGGAGATCCTATCCCGAAAGAAAAAAAAAAAAGGAAACAAACAAACAAACAATAAAAACAAAAACAAAAACAAAAACAAACAAAAAAAGACCACTCAGCTATTCAAAATGAGGATATCAGTTTTTTTTCTTTTTTTTTTCCAAGAAAATGCATGGAAATAGAAAATATCATCCTGAGTGAAGTAACCCAGACACCAAATGAGATATGTATGGATATATGGTATGTACTCACTTATAAGTGGATATTACCCAAAAAGTTCAGAATATCCATGAAGTATTCACAGACCTTGTGAAGCTTAAGAACAGGGAAAGCACAAATGTGGATGCTTCAATCTCCAATCTCACTTAGAACATGGAACAACATAATCATTGGAGGCAGAGGTATGGAGGGACATGTGTGAAACAGGGGAGGTGGAGGGAAGAAAAGGAGGCAGTATCTGGTATGAGGGAGACAGGAAAGAAGCCCTGAGGGCCAAGAAAATGAATATAAATATCTAGTAGTGTGACGTGGGGAATAAGAAGAACCACTACTAAATCCCAGACAGCATGGTTGTGGGAGGCTCTCGGGACCCAATGAAGATATTAGACGAAATTCCCAACAGCACTGTGATAGAACCTAAAGAGACCCTTTCAAGTACAAAGTAAAGTGGTCCTATTTGAATATATAGAAACATTCACATAATTTTTGCCCTTAGATATGCATAGATATTCTATTATATCGTTTCATGTGTGGTAAATTATGATTATGAGGGCATATCTCTGATGTAGAGCCAGTTTGATTATGGTGATTTTTTTTTTCAATGCAGTATAATCTTTTTTCTACTAAGTTTGCAAACCTGGAAACCACTTTTGAAAGGAGAGAAACAGCTTCTGAAAGTTGTCCCATGACCTGCACGTTCATGATGTGACGTATGCAACCACAGAAATGAAAGTATATACAGAGAAACAAAAATGTAGTTAATTTACAAAAGAAATTCTGTAGTCTGGTAGAACTCATTGTTAAATCCATTTAGTCCTGGATTTTTATGGTAATTTCCCTGCCATGATACCATTTCCACATTTCAAGAACATGAGTTCTTATATTGGTTTTCTTTTATCCCCTTCATTTAAATATGTAGGTAATATATACCTATATTTTTTTCATTTTCTTCAAGATTTTATAGTTTTTGTATTATTATTTCAGAATATTTTCTTATGTTTCATTGAATTTCTTTGGTATATGTTGAACTATACATGGTTTTGTTGACTTCTGTACTGTACTGTCCTTAGCAATAAACTGCCATCTAGTAGTATCATTTCTACCCCTGAGAATAGAACTACCAACCACCATGTCTTCCATAGTCCACATTTAAATTTTCTACAAAGTTTGTGACTTTTTCACTCTTCTAAGTTATAGATTATTTTACTCAAACTTTCTGCATAAGATTACTCCAGTGACTCAGAATTACAATTCCTATGATTTTTGAATCTGCACTTTAGCTCAATCTCTAAGGAAGAAAAATAAAAATAAAAAACACATCTCAAGATGGACTCAGGTTGAGCATCCAGAAAAATGTAAATGATGTAATGGATTTTTCTCTTCTTTAAGAGAGAATCTATGAGATGAAAATATCTTTGTAACTGATTCAAACAGTAAGAGATTGCATTTCTGGCTCAGACTGCATGTTAATGTGTGTGTGTGTGTATAAATATATATAATGAATTTTGTTATGCTTGAGGTGTGCAGTTTCCTTCTAACTTGTATTATCCATGTGATTGTCTTAAAGGTGAAAATCTGGTAATTATATTCATTGTTCATAAAAAAGGGTGGAATTTTTTAAATATCATATTTGTATTTCTGAGCACATGCTGAATTTACAGTGTTGCTTTTCTTAGATTTGCCATTTGTGTTATTTTGACTTTGTTTTTTACCTGTCTGACTTCTAGAGATAAATATTAATTATCTACATTGTTTCCCAAGTTTTCCTGACTCTAAGCCTAATATAGATATAATATTTCTATATTGTATGTAGAACGGAAATAAAAATTACTAACTATCCCTGTATTCTCCAATTAGAATGAATTCTAAAATTCTCGAAGTATTAATTGTCATTTCATTGGTGAGATGAAACATTTGAATTTAGATTCTACTTTCTGAAAAAAAAATCCACCTATCTCTTTTATTCATTTTTATTTTGCTGTTTCTTTTCCAGAAGTATCTGCTGTGGCCAATTTCTGAATCTTTAAAGTTTTGCAACACTGGCTGGATTGGCTCTGGACATTCCTCACCATCAAATTTGGATTCAGTTTTGTCTTCTTTGCTCAGTTGATTACTTTCCATTCATCTTTCAAATTACTGTGTTCTTTCATGTGAATTCACAGCTGGTCACTTGATATTAAGTAACTAATTTGGTTCCTTTTTTGGCAAAAAAATAAATCAGTCACTATTTATAACAAATTTTAGATTAATAAAGTCAATGGCCTTTATAAAAATTATGAACTGAATTGTAGTGGGTTTGACCTAATGCTGCTTTTATTATAATTTTCTGCGTGTACAACACTGAGAGATTCTGCTCTGAGTTGGTTTTGATTGGTAAATAAAGATTCAACCAGGTAATGGCTGGCTAGGGCAGACAGAGGTAGGACTTTTAAGGTTCCAGAGCTTAAAACAGAGAGGAAGTAGTACAAAGGAGTTCCATCAGGCTGGGAGAAGAAGAGGTGAAATGCCATACCTGAGAAGAGTGGAGGGCAGGAGTCATAGCCAGCAATTTAAGGTGCTGGAGAGGGCACACAGTCGTCTGAATACTGCCAGCTACCCACAACACCCGCCAAGCGATCTTAAGACCTCTGGTGAGTGGAACTAAGTATCTGCTCCAATCCAATCTTGCGGGACTTGACACTGCATTAGTCAGGGAAGCAAAAACCCGGTCTGAGTAGGGGCACAAGCCCCTTTTGGTCCAAGCAGCACCGGGGTAGCTAGGGCGAACAGTTGGCTGACTACCGCCAGATAAGCACAACACCAGCCAGGCCATCTTAAGAATTCTGAGGATTGGGATCTGCCCGGCACGGGAGCCCTTTGGCCGAGTATTGGCAACAGACATCTTAGTTCTGGGACCCTGCCAAGTGTATCCTACACAGGTCCAGAGAATACCAGATGGCGAAAGGCAAACGTAAGAATCCTACTAACAGAAATCAAGACCACTCACCATCATCAGAACGCAGCACTCCCATGCCACCTAGTCCTGGGCACCCCGACAAAAGCTAGAAGCTAGACCCAGATTTAAAAGCATATCTCATGATGATGGTAGAGGACATCAAGAAGAACTTTAATAACTCACTTATAGAAATACAGGAGAACACTGCTAAAGAGTTACAAGTCCTTATAGAAAAACAGGAAAACACATCCAAACAGGTGATGGAAATGAACAAAACCATACTAGACCTAAAAAGGGAAGTAGACACAATAAAGAAAACCCAACTGAGGCAACTCTGGAGATAGAAACCCTAGGAAAGATATCTGGAACCATGGATGCAAGCATCAGCAACAGAATACAAGAGATGGAAGAGAGAATCTCAGGTGTAGAAGATTCCATAGAGAACATCAGCACAACAATCAAAGAAAATGCAAAATGCAAAAAGATCCTAACTCAAAACATCCAGGAAAATCCAGGACACAATGAGAAGACCAAACCTACGGATAATAGGAGTGGATGAGAATGAAGATTTTCAACTCAAAGGACCAGCAAACATCTACAACAAAATTATTGAAGAAAACTTCCCAAATCTAAAGAAAGAGATGCCCATGAACATACAAAAAGCCTACAGAACTCCAAATAGACTTGACCAGAAAAGAAATTCCTCCCAACACATAATAATCAGAACAACAAATGCACTAAATAAAGAGAGAATATTAAAAGCAGTAAGGGAGAAAGGTCAAGTAACATATAAAGGCAGTCCTATCAGAATTACACCAGACTTTTCACCAGAGACTAAGAAACCCAGAACAGCCTGGACAGATATTATACAGAAACTAAGACAACACAAATTCCAGCCCAGGCTACTATACCAGACCAAACTCTCAATTACCATAGATGGAGAAACCAAAGTATTCCACGACAAAATCAAATTCACAAATTATTTTTCCACAAATCCAGCCCTTCAAAGGATAATAACAGAAAAGAAGCAATACAAGGACGGAAATCACGCCCTAGAACAAGCAAGAAAGTAATCCCTCAACAAACCAAAAAGAAGACAGCCACAAGAACAGAATGCCAACTCTAACAACAAAAATAAAAGGAAACAACAATTACTTTTTCTTAATATCTCTTAATATCAATGGTCTCAACTCTCCACTAACAAGACATAGACTAACAGACTGGCTACACATACAGGACCCAGCATTCTGCTGCTTACAGGAAACCCATCTCAGGGAAAAAGACAGACACTACCTCAGAGTGGAAGGCTGGGAAACAATTTTCCAAGCAAATGGTCTGAACAAACAAGGTGGAGTAGCCATTTTAATATCGGATAAAATCGACTTCCAACCCAAAGTTATCAAAAAAGACAAGTAGGGATACTTCATACACATCAAAGTTAAAATCATCCAAGAGGAACTCTCAATTCTGAATATCTACACTCCAAATGCAAGGGCAGCCAAATTCATTAAAGACACTTTAGTAAAGCTCAAAGCACACATTGCAACTCACACAATAATAGTGGGAGACTTGAACACACCACTTTCATCAATGGACAGATCAAGGAAACAGAAAGTAAACAGGTACATAGAGAAACTAACAGAAGTGATGAAACAAATGGACCTGACAGATATCTACAGAACATTTTATCCTAAAACAAAAGGATATACCTTCTTCTCAGCACCTCACAGGACCTTCTCCAAAATTGACCATATAATTGTCACAAAACAGGCCTCAACAGATACAAAAATATTGAAATTGTCCCATGTATCTTATCAGACCACCATGACCTAAGACTGATCTTCAATAACAAAATAAATAATGGAAAGCCAACATTCATTTGGAAACTGAACAACATTCTTCTCAATGATACCTTGGTCAATGAAGGAATAAAGAAAGAAATTAAAGACTTTTTAGAGTTTAATGAAAATGAATCCACAACATACCCAAACCTATGGGACACAATGAAAGCATTTTTTAGAGGGAAACACAAAGCTCTGAGTGCCTCCAAGAAGAAACGGGAGAGAGCACATACTAGCAGCTTGAAAAAAACATATAAAAGCTCTAGAAAAAAAGGAAGCAAATTCACCCAAGAGGAGTAGACAGCAGGAAATAATCAAACTCAGGGGTGAAATCAACCAAGTGGAAACAAGAATAACTATTCAAAGAATTAACCAAACGAGGAATTGGTTCTTTGAGAAAATCAACAAGATAGATAAACCCTTAGCTAGACACACTAAAGGGCACAGGGACAAAATCCTAATTAACAAAATCAGAAATGAAAAGGGAGACATAGCAACAGATCCTGAAGAAATCCAAACACCATCAGATCCTTCTACAAAAGGCTATACTCAACAAAACTGGAAAACCTGGAGAAATGGACAAATTTCTGGACAGATACCAGGTACCAAAGTTGAATCAGGACCAAGTTGACCATCTAAACAGTCCCATATCACCTAAAGAAATAGAAGCAGTTATTAATAGTCTTTCAGCCAAAAAAGCCCAGGACCAGACAGGTTCAGTGCAGAGTTCTATCAGACCATCAAAGAAGATCTAATCCCAGTTCTGCACAAACTATTTCACAAAATAGTAGTAGAGGGAACTCTACCCAACTCATTTTATGAAGCCACTAATACTCTGATACCTAAACCACAAAAAGACCCAACAAAAATAGAGGACTTCAGACCAATTTCTCTTATGAATATCGATGCAAAAATCCTCAATAAAATTCTCGCTAACCGAATCCAAGAACACATTAAAGCAATCATCCATCCTGACCAAGTAGGTTTCATCCCAGGGATGCAGTGATGGTTTAATATACGAAAATCCATCAATGTAATCCATTATATAAACAAACTCAAAGACAAAAACCACATGATCATCTCGTTAGATGCAGAAAAATCATTTGACAAGATCCAACACCCATTCATGATAAAAGTCTTGAAAACATCAGGAATTCAAGGCCCATACCTAAATATGATAAAAGCAATCTACAGCAAACCAGTAGTCAACATCAAAAAATGGAAAGAAGCTGGAAGCAATCCAACTAAAATCAGGGACTAGACAAGGATGCCCATTTTCTCCATACCTCTTCAACATAGTACTTGAAGTCCTAGCCAAAGTAATTTGACAACAAAAGGAGATCAAGGGGATACAAATTGGAAAAAATGAAGGCAAAATATCACTGTTTGCAGATGATATGATAATATATATATAAGAGACCCTAAAAATTCCACCAGAGAACTCCTAAGTCTGATAAAGAGCTTCAGTGAAGTAGCTGGACATAAAATTAACTTAAACAAGTTAATGGCCTTTCTCTACACAAAGGACAAACAGAGGCTGAGAAAGAAATTAGGGAAACAACACCCTTCTAAATAGCCACATATAATATAAAATACCTAGGCGTGACTCTAACTAACGAAATGAAAGATCTGTATGACAAGAATTTCATGCCTCTGAAGAAAGAAATTAAAGAAGAACTCAGAAGATGGAAAGATCTCCCATGCTCATGGATCGGCAGGATCAATATAGTAAAAATGGCTATCTTGCCAAAACAATCTACAGATTCAATGCAATCCCCATCAAAATTCCAACTCAATTCTTCAACGAATTAGAAAGAGCAATCAGCAGATTCATCTGGAATAACAAAAAACCTAGGATAGCAAAAACTCTTCTCAAGGATAAAAGAACATCTAGTGGAATCACCATGCCCAACCTAAAGCTGTACTACAGAGCAATTGTGATAAAAACTGCATGGTACTGGTATAGTGACAGACACGTAGACCAATGGAATAGAATTGAAGACCCAGAAATGAACCCACACACCTATGGTCACTTGATCTTCGACAAGGGAGCTATAACCATCCAATGGAAAAAAGACAGCATTTTCTACAAATGGTGCAGGCACAACTGGTGGTTATCATGTAGAAGAATATGAATCACCCATTCCTCTCTCCTTGTACTAAGGTCAAAATTAAGTGGATCAAGGAACTCCACATAAAACCAGAGACACTGACACTTATAGAGGAGAAAGTAGGGAAAAGTCTTGAAGATATGGGTACAGCAATGGCTTGTGCTTTAAGATCGAGAATTGACAAATGGGACCTCATGAAACTGCAAAGCTTCTGCAAGGCAAAAGACACCTTCAATAAGACAAAAAACCACCAACAGATTGGGAAATAATCTTTACCTATCTTAAATCAGATAGGGGACTAATATCCAATATATATAAAGAACTCAAGAGGGTGGACTCCAGAAAATCAAATAGTCCCCTTAGAAGATGGGGCTCAGAGCTGAAAAAAGAATTCTCAACTGAGGAATACCGAAAGGCTGAGAAACACCTGAAAAAATGTTCAACATTCTTAATCATCAGAGAAATGCAAATCAAAACAACTATGAGATTCCATCTCACACCAGTCAGAATGGCTAAGATCAAAAATTCAGGTGACAGCAGATGCTGGTGAGGATGTGGAGAAAGAGGAACACTCCTCCATTGTTGGTGCGATTGCAAGCTGGTACAACCACTCTGGAAATCAGTCTGGCAGTTCCTCTGAAAATTGGACATAGTATTACCAGAGGATCCTGCAATACCTCTTCTGGGCATATATCCAGAAAATGCCCCAAGTGGTAAGAAGGACATATGCTCAACTATGTTCTTCGCAGCCTTATTTATAATAGCCAGAAGCTGGAAAGAACCCAGATGCCCCTCAATAGAGGAATGGATACAAAAAAATTGGTACATTTACACAATGGAGTACTACTCAGCTATTAAAAAGAATGAATTCACAAAATTCCTAGGCAAATTGTTGGACCTGAAGGGCATCATCCTGAGTGAGGTAACCCAATCACAAAAGAACTCAAAAGAAATGAACTCACTGATAAGTGGATATTAACCCAGAAACTTAGTATAGAGAGATATAAGGTACAATATGTAAAACATATGAAACTGAAGAAGAACGAAGACCAAAGTGTGGACACTTTGCTCATTCTTAGAATTGGAAACAATCACCCATGTAAGGAGTTACAGAGACAAAGTTTGGAGCTGAGACAAAAGGATGGTCCATCTAGAGCCTGCCATATCCAGGGATCCATCCCATAATTAGCTTCCAAGCGATGACACCATTGTATACACTAGCAAGCCTTTGATGCAAGGACGGTGATATAGCTGTCCCTTGTGAGACTAGGCCGGGGCCTAGCAAACACAGAAGTGGATGGTCACATTCAACTATTGGATGGATCACACGGCCCCCAATGGAGGAGCTAGAGAAAGTATCCAAGGAGCTAAAGAGATCTGCAACCCTATCGAAGGAACAACATTATGAACTAACCAGTACCCCAGAGCTATTGACTTTAGCTGCTTATGTATCAAAAAAATGGCCTAGTTGGCCATCAATGGAAAGAGAGGCCCATTGGTCAGGCAAACTTTATATGCCCAAGCACAGGGGAATGCCAGGGCCAAAAAATGGGAATGGGTGGGTAGGGGAGTGGGGTGGGGGGACTTTTGGAATAGCTTTGGAAATGCAATTGAAGAAAATACGTAATAAAAAAATTAAATTGCGAAATACTCAAAATAATTCAGCAATAATCAGGAACAAGAAAAGGCTGTTCAGTCTCTGCAATTCTATTTAATCCAGTACTTGATATTCTAGTTAGAGGAATAAGACAAATGAAGAGGATCAAGGAGATACAAATTAGAAAGGAAGAAATCAAAGTATCATTATTTATAAGATAGTATAGATAAACAGTTCCAACAATGCTACCAGATGATAAACACCTCGAGCATAGATGATAAACACCTGGAGCAACGTGTCTAGATTCAAGATTAATTAATTAAATAATTATAAATAAATAAATAAATAAATAAATAAATAAATAAATAAATAAATAAATAAATAAAAAGTAGAAGGTGCTGGAAGAATGTGACCCAGTTTGGCAGTTCTCTGGTTCCAGGGCAACAAAAGTAACATAAAAGAGTTAGTAGGTAATAACCAGGATTGTCAGTGGGAGGTTGATTAACCACATAGAGGCTAGAAAGTGGCCCAACTGTTACACTGTTTAAAGCATAACAAAATATAAAATTTCTGTGAGTTATTTTCATAAGGGAGTGCAAATCATTGGGGCAGGAAACAGAAACATGCCACTTTGATTTATACATAACAATATTGTTACCCTGAATATAATAAAAAATAAGTTCCGGAGAACTAATGAATTTTGTACTTGTTATACTTAGTATTATCATATACATATACAGTGAGTTAATTGTGAATATTCTTTAAACTCATTATAAAATACCATAACTGTATCAAGTAATAGATGCTTTTTCAATAGTTGTAATCAGTTCATTATTATTTATACATATAAAACATGTATAAGACATATTTGTGACATACACCTTAGTAAAAAAAAAGGTAATACAAATTTTACAAATATTACAGAACTCCGCCTATGTATTCTGGATGCTCTTAAATGTATATTAATACAAAAAAAAAAAAAAAAGCCAAGAATCACTGCCATTGAAAAATAAATAAAGTTGTTGTACAATTTACCCTATTGATCCATGAAACTCATTGTACTATAGAAGACATATTTCATAAAGTACAAAATAGGTGAATTAGAGTGTTTTAATTACTTTTCTGTTGTCACAATAAGACACTGTGGCAAAAACAGCTTACAAATAGAGTTTATTAGGGGTTTATTCTTGGTTTCAGTGGCTTGGAATCCATGGTCATCATAATGGAAAGCATAGCAGCAAGTAGACCCACATGGCATTGGGATAACAATTTGAAGGCAGACAGAGTAATCTAACCAGAAATGGTAAAAGCTTTTAAATCTCAAATCCCACCCACAGTGACACAACTTCTTCAACAAGGTCATATCAACTAATTATTCCTAAAAATTTACACTAACATGGGATCAAGTACTCAAGTATTTGAGCCAAATGAGATCATTCCCATTCAAAGAAGCCCCCAAAGCATACTTAATTTGTTTTTCAGATCATCTGTTAATGTGTTTCTTTATTGTCTGTTGTGGTGTT
Source organism: Mus musculus (assembly GCF_000001635.26). Taxonomy (NCBI): domain Eukaryota; kingdom Metazoa; phylum Chordata; class Mammalia; order Rodentia; family Muridae; genus Mus; species Mus musculus. The sequence goes on from NC_000087.7 coordinate 42,440,962, forward strand.
TACTTTTAATTGTCATCTTGACACAAACTAGAATCACTTGATAAAGCAATCAAAATTGTGTGGATAAGACTGACATATGGGCCAGGCATGGTGGCACACACATTTAATCCCATAACTTGGAAGGCAGAGGCAGGCAGATTTCTGAGTTCGACGCCAGCCTGGTCTACAAAAGGAGGTCCAGGACTGCTAGGGCTATACAGAGAAACCTTGGCTCGAAAAAACAAAACAAAACAAAACAAAACAAAATAAAACAAACAAACAAACAAACAAACAAAACAGACTGACATACGTTTGTGAGGAACTGTCTTGATTATTAGTTGATGCAGGAACACCCACCCTGAATATAGTTGACACAATTTTTATTTTGGCTGTGGACATTTCTGTGAATGTAAAAAGTAGCTAACTGAAAAGAACATACAAGGATATACTCATTTCTCAATCCTTCTGAATGCAGACATGTGACCATCTGCCTAGGCAACATTCATTAGATGAAAAGTGACAAATTGTAACTTCTAATTACAAGCCAAGTTGAGCCTTTCTCCCTAAGATGGTTTGTTTAGAGCATTTTATTGTAGTAATAGAAATAAGACTGGAAGACACATAAACTAACAAGACAAATTTATAAGTTCTCATCGTGTACTTTTCAAGTTCTGTGGCATTTTTTTACACACAATAATTTCTACACATCCTTTGATTAACATGGATGTTTGCTGAAATTATAAACAAAAAGTCTAGACCATATTCAGGCACCCCAGGTAACATTCCACTCTAGGCTCTAGGCTCACCAACTCCCCTTCAAGTATTTTGAACAACTATAAAGTGCAACCCATGACCTGACTCCATATTCCTTCTCACAACTTGAGCTGAAGATCTCTGCTTTTTTTTTTTTTTTTTGGAGGCCCTACCTATGGAACCCAGAGGTAATGTTGATACCCAAAACCTCAGAAGACAGAGAAGTCACAAAACTCTCAGCAAAGACACCCTCCTGGACCTGAAGACTTCCTGGTCACTAGAACCTCAAGGCATTAACACCAGAAAACCTGGAGGAAACAGAGATCAAGGGAATAAAAACATCAACAAAACAAAACAAAAATCCATGCATCTGACAATTACATATGTAGAAATCAATATATAAACCTCAAATAATCTCAAAATTCAAGTAGCTAGAGGCCAATCTATGAACACTCTACAACAATTTGGGAAACCTGACAGCACTTAGCCACAGATGCCATACTGTAGAACACTCTGGCTGTTCCATCAAATGTGAAGCACAAGAAAATAATCTTAAATCCAATTTTATGGAGATAGTAGATGTCTTTAAAGAAGAACTGCAGAGGTCCCTTAAAGAAATAGAGGCATGAACAATGATACAGGTGAAGTAATTAAATAAACTGTTTAAGAACTGAAATTGGAAATAGAAACAATAAAGAATTAAAAAAGTCGCTAGGAGAGAGAAAATGTAATGAGTGACTTTCTGAAGATAGTCCAACATTTTGGACAGATGTGATGGATCTCTGAATTGCAAGGCCTTCATACATTTCATTTGAGGAATCGAACTTTCCTCTAAGTATTCTAGAGTATAATTTTCCCTGGCATATAGCCCATCCTATTGGATGCAGATCAACAAACATGTACTCTTTTGTAGTAATGCTATGTAAATAAATTAATGATTTCTTACTACTTTATATACTTTTATAGAATTACTAAATGTACATAAGTAATTTTGAGCTCTTTATTGAATAGCTGTTGTTGAAGTTCTGTAAGACTTCTTGTGTCACAGACTAATTGCATTAGGATAAAATGCAGGCTTAGAACAAATTTATAATCAGAGAGACTATTCCTTCTATGATAGATGTGAATGCATTATCTGATAAGTATTTTCACAAACTGAGAATGAACAATTTCTAGGATGTTCAAAGACAAAAGATAAAATATTGACTAGATTTATCTGTACAAAACTTCAAAATGAATGAGACACTAGGCAGATGATTGACCCCCTTGACATAAAATTTAGTTAAAACTTGTTGACCTTGTGGAGTTAGTAGCAGCTAATGAATATATAATTAATAAACAATCACAATGGACTTGCAGGTAACATTCTTCCTGATATTCCTTATTTGATTTATTGACTTGTATTAATGTTGTGAACATGCTAGTACCTTTTATAAAATAGAAGCTTGGAATACCATACGATCATGTATCCTGAGAAAGTGTAAGATTTGAATACAATAGGAAATAGGTTCCCCCTTTTCTCTCTCTCCTAGAAATAAAGTCTAAAGCCTTCTTTTGAAGTGCGTACTTTTTCTTGTGAATGTGAATTTCTCTGGATACACAAGGTTTAAGAACTTTTAGCACTGAGCAAAGAAGGCACTGTGTCCTAACTCAATACTCCACTATTAAACCACAAGTATTAATCATCAAAGGTGGGCAAATTTAACCACAAAATAAGCCAGAAAGTTTTAAGCTTCCAGAAGCCATCAGCTTTCAACCATCAGCCAATTAGAAGGAAATTTAAAAAGGAAAGAGGAATTAAAGATATTCTAGAACTCAATGAATTGCACAAAATTCCAAGTAAATGGGGTACAATGAAAACAGAGCTAAGATGAAGGTTCATAGTTATGAGTGTCTTCATAAGAAATTGTATAGATCTCATACTCACCAATTAACAGCATGTCAGAAAGCTCTGTTTCAAACAGAAGCACAACCACCAAAGATAAATAGACAGCAGGAAATAATCAAACTCAAAACTAAAATCAATAAAAAAATCAAAGAGAACAAGACAAAGAATCAGGCAACAAATATTTGGTTCTTTGAGGAAATCATCAGGATGGACAAAACTTTTTTCAAAACTAAATAAAAGAAAGAGAGCGAAAGCATACAAATTAACAAAATTAGAAATGCAGAGGAAGACAGAACAACAGATACCGAGATCATTGGGTTTCACATCAAAAACCTGTACTCCAGAAACATGGAAAACCAAAATAGAAAAAATAAAAAGGACAATTTTCTCAATAGATACAATTTGGTAAAGCTGAAGTAAGATCAACTTGAATAGTCCTATAGCCAAAGGAAATATAACCTGTCATTTTATATCTCCCCCAAAAAACCAGACAAGGTCAGATGGTTTTAGAGCAGGATTATACCATACTTTCAAAAAAGTGCTAATACTGATACACAAATTATATCACTAGATAAAAACAGAAGGAAAGTTGACAAAATTTAATTTATGGGAATACAGTCAATGTGATACTTAAGTCCCACAAAGACTCAACAAAGAAAGAGAATTTCGGACCAATTGCCCTTAGAAACATCGATTTAAAAATACTCAATAAAATACTTGTAAACAGAAATCAAAGATATATGAAAAATATCACCCCTATGATGAAGTAGAGTTCAATTTACATATGCAGGGATGGATCAACATACCAAACTCTTTCACTGTAATCTACCATGTAAGCAAACTAAAAGGAAAAATTACCACAAAATTATCATAGTCAATGTTGAAGAAGACTCCAACAAAATCCAACACTCCTTGATGATAAATTTTTAAAGAGATGAGGGATACATGTCACATGCTTGAACATAATAAAGCCAATACATTGAAAGCTGACACCCAATATCAAATTAAATGTAGTGAAAAAAAATATTCCCTAAAAAGCAATAATATGGTAAAAGTATATATTCTCTGTATCTATTCTGTATAGCACCTGAAGTTTTAGCAACAACAATAAGGAAAGGAAGATGATCAAGGTATACAAATTGAAAAGGAAAAAGTCAAACTATTGCTATTCAGATACAGTAGTATGCATAAGTGACATGATGCAAAATTAACTTAAAATAAACAGTATACTTCCTAAAAACAGTCTCTCTTCCTATTGATGCCAGATAAGTCCATCCTCTGCTACATGTGCAGCTTTAGCCATGGGTCCCTCCTTTGATTTCTTTGGTTGGAGCTTTAGTTCCTGGGAGCTCTGAGGAGTCTGGTTGGTTGATATTGTTGTTTTTCCTATGATATTGCAAACCTCTTCAGTTCCTTCAGTACTTCCCCTAACTTCTACATTGGGGTCCCAAAGCTCATTCTGATGGTTGACTGCAAGCATCCACATCTGTGTTGGTAAGGATTTGGCAAAGTCTCTCAGGAAACATCTATGTCAGGCTCCGCTTAGCAAGCATTTGTTGGCATCTGCAATAGTGCCTGGGCTTGGTGGTTGCATATGGGATATATCCCCATGTGGGGCAGTCTCTGGATGGCTTTTCCTTCAGACTCTGCTTCACTCTTTGTCCCTGTATTTCCTTTCAACATGAACAATTCTGGGTCAAATTTTTGAAAATGGTATGGCACCCATCTTTCACCCAGACCTAATTCCTAACTTCTGGATATGGTTTCCACAGGTACTCTCTCCCCTTTCTTGGGGATTTCACCTAATGTCATCCCCGTAGGGTCCTGTGATCATCTTGTTTCCTGGAATCTGGAACTTTCTGTTGGCTTCCCCCAGTTCCCTATCCCCAGTTTCAAGCTGTACTACAGAGAAGAAGCGATAAAGACTGCATGGTATTGGCATAAATACAGATAGGTTGATCAATAAATTGATGTGAAGACACAGAAGTGAATCCATACTTATTAACACTTGATTTTAACAAGACGTCAAAACTCTACAGTGGAATAGATGAAACATTTTCAACAAATGATGCTGGTAGTAATGGATATCTGCTTTTAGAATACTACAAGTAGATCCACATCTATTTCCCTTCACAAAAGTCAAGTCCAAATGGATCAATGATCTGATCAAGAAACACTGATATACTAAATCTGATAAAAGAGGAAGTGGAGAATAACCTTGAAATCTTTGGCACAGGCGATGACTTCTTAAACAGAACTCTAGTAGTTCATCCACTAAGATCAACAATTAATAAATGAAACCTCATTAAACTGAAAATATTTTGTAATGCATGGGGCACTGTCAATAGAACAATATGTCAGCTTATAGAATGGCTTAACCAACCCTATATCTGACAGAATGTTGATATCCAAAATATATAAAGAACTCAACAAATTAAATATCAAAAAAAGCAAATAATACATTAGAAATTGGGAACAGTGCTAAGCAAAGAATTCTTGATAGAGGCATCTAATGGCTGAGAAACACTTAAATAAATATTCATTATCATTTGTCATAAGGTAAATGAAAAATGATATGATCCTGAGATTTTATCTTACAAACATCAGAATCGTTAACATCTAAGACTTAAATGACAGCACACTCTGCCTCAGGGACAAAGACAGACACCACATCAGAGTAAGAGTCTGGAAAACAATTTTCCAAGCAAATGGTCTGAAGAAAAAAGCTGGAGTAGCCATTCTAATATCAAACAAAATCGACTTCCAAACCAAAGTAATCCAAAAAGTCAAGGAAGGACAGCACATTATGTTGAGGTTGTGGAAGAAATGGAAGACTCCTTCATTGCTGGTACGATTTAAACTTGTACAACAACTTTAGAAATAAATTTGTTGGCATCTCAGAAAATTGGGAGTAGTTGTATCAAAAAAAAAAAACAAAAAACAAAAAACAAAACAAAACAAAACAAAACCCAAAAAACAAAACAAAAACAGCTATAACACTCCTAGGTATATACCAAAAGGAAACTCCATCCTAATCCCATAAGAGTACTTACTCAAATATGTTCATAGAGACATTATTCATAATAGCCAGAAACTGGAAACAACCTAGATATCCCTCAATCAAAAAAAGAATAAAGAAAATGTGATACACTTACACAGTGGAATACTTCACAGCTATTAAAAACACAGACAATTTGAAATTTGAACAAAAAATAGATGGCACAAGAAAATATCACCATGAGTAAGGTAACCTAGACCCACATAGGAAAACATTGTACATATTCACATATAAGTTGGTACTGATTATAAAGGATAACCATGTTGTAATCCAAAGATGCCAAAAATGATATCTCACTGAGATTGGAATATAGACTAGGCATTTTCACTGGACATGGGACTAGCACTGGACAAGAGTTGGTGTTTGGACGCAAACCAGAAGGATCATGTTGGGGAAAGAATTGAGGTAGGGAGTACTGGAAAAGACAACTGAATTGGGGGAATTCATCTCTGGAATGAGCTAGAAACCTACAGAAATAGAAATTCCTCAGAATCTAAGACAGTGAATTGAGGGTAACAAAAACTAACCCTCTTTGCAATGGGTAATATGAAGCCTGAAATGTCCATCTCCTGTAACCAGGCAAGATTTTCAATGGAGGGAATGGGACACCAGTCCTACTATAAAAACTTCATCCTCCAATTACTCCAGCCTACAAGATGTGCAGGGGTAAAGTTAGAACAAATATTGAGGGAATGGCCAACCAATGACTGGACCAGCTTGAGACATATGCCAAGAAATAGAGCACATCCTTGATATTGTTAACAATGTTCTGCTATACTGGCAAATAGGAGTCTAGCATAACTTTCATGAGAAAGACTTCAACTAGCAATTGATGGAGGCATATGCAAGAACCACAGCCAAATTTTCATTTGACTTTAGGGGATCTGTGAAAAAGGAAGAAGTTTTATTGGAGTCAAGGAGGTCAAGGAAACCACATGAAAATTCACAGAATCAACTTACCTGAGTTCTTGGTTCCACACAGACACTGAGACAACAAGGTAGCATTCATGAGAATGACCTTGGCCCTTGGCACATATGTAAAATTTATGTAGCTTGGGATTCATGTGGAACCCTTAACAATGTGAGAACAGTCTCTCCCTGTCTTTGTAGCCTGCCTTTGAGATATTTTCAGCTGATTGAGCTGCTCCTTCTAGCTTTAATAGGAGAGGATGTTCCTAGTCTGTAATTTGATATGACAAGGCAGTTTTATATCCATGGGAGGTCTCTCCTTTTCTGAAGAGAAAGAGAGGAGGAATGCATTGGGGAAGGTGAGCTCCTGGGAAGGACTTCAAGAAGAGGAGGTAGAGGAAGCTATATTTGAGATGTATTTTCTGATTACAGTTTCCCCTAACAGTTACTCCTTCAGGTTCCTTCCTACTTCTCCTCTAATCCAGATTCCTACTGTCTGTCACTTTTTAGGAAACAAATAGTTATCTAAAGAATACTAATGAAATAAACCAAACTAACCTAACAGGACAAAACAACCAAAGAAAATAAACAAATGCACACACACACACACACACACACACACACACACACACACACACACAAAAAAAAAAAAAAAACAAAACAAAAAAAAAAACATATATTGATACAGAAACACACATTCACATAATCTATCTAATCAAAACCCCAAACCAGAAAACATAATATACACAAAGAACCTGTATGATAGGATAACTTTATTAGACAAAGAGGCTCTAAAGATGCTGTCTTACTTAGGGTTTTACTGCAGTGAACAGGCACTATGACCAAGGCAAGCCTTATGAAGGACAACATTTAATTGGAGGTAGCTTACAGGTTCAGATGTTCAGTCCATTATCATCAAGGTGGGACATGGCAGCATCCAAGCAGGCATAGAGTTGGCACAGCTGAGAGTTCCACATCTTCATCTGTAAGGCTGCTAGTGGAAGACTGACTTACTCACAGCTAAGATGAAGGTATTAAGCCCACACCTATAGTGACACACCTACTCCAAGACCACATCTCCTAATAGTGCCATTCCCTGTGCCAAGCATATATAATCACAGATATCATTAAGTGGAATCCATACTCAACAATGCTTGAATGGCCAAGAACCTGAAACTAGAAATGCCAGGGATCTAGAGAAAGACCAAATACTACTATTCTACTAAAGGAGTATAGCAGTTAAATGACTCCTGTTGACATTTTGCTATACTCACAGATCTGTATCTTGCTCATTCATCATCACAGAAGTATCCTCATGCAGCAGATGGAAACAAATACAAAGATTTGCAGCCAGATAATATGCAAAGCCTGAGGGACCTTCCAACATTCAGTCCTACAAGGGAGGTCACCATCAAATCTCCACCTCAGTCTTCAGAAAACACTGTATTAAAAGACAGAAACAGTGTAAGATCATAAAAACTATCTTGATTGAAACTACTAAAATTTAGTCCTAGCTACACACTTTTATTAAAAAAATTACATCAATGAAATTTATATTGTAGAGTTGTTTCTACAACAGAACAAAAGATCTACATTTGGGGTTGGTCTTCCTATCTCACATAATCAAATCAGGAAAAAAAAATCCTCACAGGTGCCCAAAATTCCCAGAGTTTTAGTGAATTCCTAATATTGTCAGGGTTACAACCAAGACTAGCCATCATAAGTGTAACTCTTGTCAATAAGACATACAATCATATCTATTTATATTATGTTAATTTCCAAAGGAAAGCAATAGTTATGCCTAGCATAGTATCCAATATCCAATATAAAACTGCAAATAAAGTATATGAATTTCCAGGGCATAATCATGCCTAACATGGGATAAAATTCCATATACATCTACAATCATATTTATCTTTTAGAATAGATTACAATTTCTTAATTGTAACACCATATAAAATCAAATTCAAAGCATTGTTTACTTTCAAAGTACACTGACATGAATATACATTCTCATCCAAAATAAGAGGAAAAGAAACAAAAACAGGAAATACTGGAACAAATCAAGATCAAATCTAGCTAGACAAACCCCAAATCCTAAATTTATGTACATTGTGGCTTAAAAAGCTCTTCCTATCTAGTTTCATGACTACAATATATTTCTCTGTCTTGGGCTGGTTCCATTCTTTGTTTGTAGCTTACTTTGAGAGATATCCCACAGCTGTGGACCTTCTTACATCCTGAGTGCTATATCACAATATAGGCTTCCCTTTCATACCTTCACAAAAAGCCTCTCTAGGCATCTATTCAGGGAATTCGCTGCAACCTGGATGCCCTCAGTGGCTTTCCATAACCAAGTAGGAAGACTCCATGGCTCTTTTACTTCTGTATCCTTCATTATCTGATGAAAGAACTACATGGTGGATGTTGCCAAGTTCTTTTGCCTTCTTAAGATAGAACCTGCCTGCTTCCTTGAATACTTTTTCATAAATTTGATATGTTGTTTTTCTGCTATAAACAGACAAATCCTTAGGACATTTCTTTGCACAAGTTGCAGGATTAGCTTGTCAGATTCTCACCTCGAGGAAACAATTCCATTTATTACATTACTCCTTATAACTTTCAACACTAGCTATGGCTCCCACAAAAAAAAAAATCTGGTGCTCTTTTTTTCTCCAAACTTAAATTCTAGCTCACCCCTTGAAGAATGAGTACAACCAGGAAAACAAAAGTCAAGAAGCATTAGCGATGTGGGAATAAAATACAGCTCTACTGCTGGTGGGTGTTTAAGTTGGTACATCCAGGATAAAATCAGTGTGGAATTTGCTTAAAATATCTAAAAATAGAACTAACTGGTGACTCACCTATATCACACTTGAGTGTAGAAAAGATAGCATGGTTATCTAGTGATACTTGCTCAGTCATTTTTGTTGCTTTTGTTTTCAAAATATCTAGGAGATGCAATCAGTTGTAACTAAATTTGCTAGAGAGTATATGGAACTTGAAAATACTATATAGTAAATGTGTTAAGTCAGGCCTATAAAGAGAAATGCTACGTGTCTGTAATCACATTTGGTCTAGCTTCAACTTTTAGGTTTTATGTTTAAATTGGAGTATCTGTGGAGATTATGAACCCCAAAGTGGCACATGGCATGGAAGAAAGGATGAAGCCTTTATGGAAGGAGGGAATGACAGAACACTTGCAACATAATAGGAGGAGGAAACATTAGAGATTACAAGTTTAGGTAAGCATGAGGATAGGATTATGTCTGTTATTCCCTTATGGAATGCCACAATTTAGGAAGTTTATTTAAAATATTACAGTTAAGTGGCATTACTCTTGGTTACAGTCCAAAACTTGATACTACAACAGTTTTTGAAGAAACCACATACTGGAGTAATAGAACATGAATAAATAAAGTTATAACCAATCTTGAAATTTAATTCTTAGGGCTTGCTGTTATATAGTGGCAGAATGTTCTGTTTATGCTACTAGCAGAGAAAGTAATCAAGCATATTACACACCTGTGATCCGTGACAACAAGATTAGTGACTCATTTGAAATATACAGTGTACATATATATCATCTAGGTTTATAGTAATATATTCCTGTTGTCTATTTTTCTGTGTTTACTTCTAGATCATAGGAAATATTTTACTGTTACCTAGAACTGATTTTAGAACGAGGACAGAATACTTTGTCTTAATAATTTCATGCCTACCTAAAAATAAATACACAATATTGTTTAAAAATAATAATTATGAATATTTTCTATCTGCATTGGGTAGTTCCATAATAAGTACGTATTTCAAACTACTGATTAATAATATGAAACAAAAAAATGTTAAATTTTAGGATAGATAGTTATAATACTTCATAAAGTTGTCAACAAGTTACGCAAGGAAGGAGAAATAGAATACATCGGTTTCTCCATCTATGGTTATTGAGATTTTGGCCAGGTATAGTAGCCTGGGCTGGCATTTGAGTTCTCTTAGTGTCTGTATAACATCTGTTCAGGCTCTTCTGGCTTTCCTAGTCTCTGGTGAAAAGTCTGGAGTAATTCTGATAGGCCTTCCTTTATATTTTACTTGACCCTTCTCCCTTACTGCTTTTAATGTTGTATTTTTTTTTAGTGAATGTGTTGTTCTGATTATTATGTGTTGGGAGGAATTTCTTTTCTGGTCCAGTCTATTTGGAGTTCTGTAGGCTTCTTGTATGTTCATGGGCATCTCTTTCTTTAGGTTTGGGAAGTTTTCTTCTACAATTATGTTGAAGATATTTGCCGCCCCTTTAAGATGAAAATCTTCATTCTCATCCACTCCTATTATCCGTAGGTTTGGTCTTCTCATTGTGTCCTGGATTTCCTGGATGTTTTGAGTTAGGATCCTTTTGCATTTTGCATTTTCTTTGATTGCTGTGCTGATGTTCTCTATGGAATTTTCTACACCTGACATTCTCTCTTCCATCTCTTGTATTCTGTTGCTGATGCTTGCATCTATGGTTCCAGATATCTTTCCTAGGGTTTCTATCTACAGCGTTGCCTCACTTTTGGTTTCTTTATTGTGTCTACTTCCCTTTTTAGGTCTAGTATGGTTTTGTTCATTTCTATCACCTGTTCAGATGTGTTTTCCTGTTTTTATTTAAGAACTTCTACCTGTTTGGTTTTGTTTTCCTGTTTTTATTTAAAGACTTGTAACTCTTTAGCAGTGTTCTCCTGTATTTCTTTAAGTGAATTATTAAAGTCCTTCTTGATGTCCTCTACCATTTTCATGACATATGCTTTTAAATCCGGGTCTAGCTTTTCGGTTGTGTTGGGGTGCCCAGGACTAGGTGGGGTGGGAATGCTGTGTTCTGATGATGGTGAGTGGTCTTGATTTCTGTTAGTACAATTCTTACATTTGCCTTTCACCATCTAGAAATCTCTGGAGCTAGTTGTGATAGTTGTCTCTGGTTAGAGCTTGTTCTTCAAGTGATTCTGTTAGCCTCTATCAGCAGACATGGGAGACTGCATCTCTCCTCTGAGTTTCAGTGGTCAGAGCACTCTCTGCAGTCAAGCTCTCCTCTCACGGGAAAGGTGCACAGATATATGGCTTTAAGAACTCCCTCCTGGCCGAAGACGAAGGCCCAAAACAGGACCTGTCCTGAAGCTGTGTTGCTTTGGCCTTTCCCAGAAGGTGTTAGCTTCTGTATTCTACACTCTCACACGTCCAGAATACACTTTGAGGAGTCCTGGAACCAGGATGTCTGCAGCTGATGCTCAGGCAAAGCACTCCTGCACTGAGCAGACCCCTTTCCTCTGGCTGGGAAAGCGGCCAGATGTCTGGGATCTGTGCAGAATAATCTCGGCTGGATCCCAGAACCAAGATATCTGATATTGATGCTCAGTCAAAGCGCACCCGCACCGGGTGGGCCCTTTTTTCTGGCTAGGATAGTGGCCAGCTGTCTGGGGCCCGAAAAGGGGGCTGCCTTAGAAGCTCTGTGGCTCCTGCCTCTCCAAGAAGCTTTTGGCTTCTGTAGTCCGTACTCTCACCTGTGCAGAATACACCCGGCGGGGTCCCAGAAGCAAGATGTCTGTTGCTGATGCTCAGGCAAAGCACTTCTGCACCGTGCAGACCCCCTTTCCTCTGGCTGGGAAAGTGGCTGGATGTCTGGGGCCTTTGCAGAATACACTCGGCAGGGACCTGGACCAGTCTGGTGGTTCTTCAGAAAATTGACATAGTACTACCAGAAGATCCAGCAACACCTCTCCTAGGCAAATACTCAGAAGATGTTCCGATGGTTAATAAGGATTCATTCTCTATAATGTTCATACCAGCCTTATTTATTTATTTTGTTAATATTTTTATTATTACCTATTTTCCTCGTTACATTTAGAATGTACATTTAGAAAGTCCAACATACCCTCCCTTTCACTTCTCTACCCACGCATTCCCATTTTTTGTCCCTGGCATTCCCCTGTACTGTGGCATATAAAGTTTGCATGTTCAATGGGTCTCTCTTTCCAGTGATGGCATACTAGGCCATCTTTTTATACATATGCAGCTAGAGTCAAGAGCTCCAGGGTACTGGTTAGTTCATAATGTTATTGGACCAACAGGGTTGCAGATCTCTTTAGCTCTTTGGATACATTCTCTAGCTCTTCCATTAGGGGCCCTGTGCTCCATCCAATAGCTGACTGTGAGCATCTACTTATGTATTTGTTAGGCCCAAGCCTTTTCTCACAAGAGACAGCTATAACCAGGTCTTTTCAATAAATATTGCTAGTGTATGCAATGGTGTCATCGTTTGGAGTCTAATTATGGAATGGATCTCTCGTCATTACAGTCTCTAAATGGTCCATCTTTTGTCTCAGCTACAAACTTTGTCTCTATAACAATCTGGTGGTTCCTCAGAAAATTGGACATGGTACTACTAGAGGATCCCAAAATACCTCTCATGGACATATATCCAGAAGATGTCTTAACCGGTAAGAAGGACACATGCTCCACTATGTTCACAGCAGTCTTATTTATAATAGCCAGAGGCTGGAAAGAACTCAGATGCCCCTCAACATTTGAATGGATACAAAAAAAATGTGGTGCATTTACACAATGGAGTACTACTCAGCTATTAAAAAATGAATTTATGAAATTCCTAGGCAAATGGTTGGACCTGGAGGGCATCGTCCTGAGTGAGGTAACACAATCACAAAGGAACTCAAATGATATTTACACACTGATAAGTGGATATTAGCCCAGAAACTTAGTATACCCGAGATATAAGATACAATTTGCAAAACACATGAAACTGAAGAATGAAGACCAAATTGTGGACACTTTGCCCCTTCTTAGAATTGGACACAGTCACCAGCCTTATTTATAATAGCCATTTGCTCGAAAGAACTCAGATGTTGCTCAACATAAGAATACATGGATAATGAATGGATACAGAAATTCTGGTACATTTAAACAATGGAGTACTATTCGGCAGTTAAAAACAATGAACTTATGAATTTCTTAGGCAAAAGCATGTATTTGGAGGATATCATCCTGAGTGTGGTAATCCAATCACAAAAGAACACATATGATATGTACTGACTTATAAGCAGATATGAACCCCCAAACAGACTACTCAAGATACAATTTGCAAAACGCATGAAACTCGAGATGAAGGAAGACCAAAGTGTGGATACTTCATTGGTTCTTATAATGGGGAACAAAATACCCATGGAAGGGGTTACAGAGACAGTTTGGAGCTGAGAAAAAATAAAGGACCATCCAGAGACTGCACCACCTGGTGATGCATCACATAGACAACCACCAAACCAAGACATTATTGCATATGCCAGCAAATTTTTTTTGACAGGACACTGGAATAGCTATCTCTTGTGAGGCTATGCCAGTTCCTGACAAATACAGAATTGGATACTCATAGTCATCTATTGGATTGTACAGAAGCCTTAATGTGGAATCTAGAGAAAGTACCGAAGGAGCTAAAGGGGTCTGCAACCTTAAAGGAGGATCAACAATATGAACTAACCAGTAACCCCCTGAACTATGTATCTAGTTGCATATGTGGCAGAGGATGGCCTAGTCAGCCATCAAAGAGAGGAGAGTCACTTGGTCTTGTGAAGATAATATACCCAAGTACAGGGGAATGCCAGGGCCAGGAAGCAGGAGTGGGTGAGTTGGCAAGCAGTGTAGGGGAAGGTATAGGAAACTTTGAGGATAGCATTTGAAAAGTAAATGAAGAATAATATCTAATAAAAAATGAGTTAAAAATATTAGCAAAACCTTATATTAGCACGTTAAAAGCACATCCTAAAGATCTCAAACACAAAGAAGAAATGACACCCAAAAGAAGTGGTGGCAGGAAATAGTAAAACTAAGGGTGGAAAAAAATAAAATAGAAAGAAAAATACAAATAATTTTTTGGAACAAATATTGGTTCTTTGACAAGATCACTAAGATCAACAAACTACTATACAAGTTAACTAAAAAAAAAAAAGATAATATCCAAATTAGCAAAATAAGATATTAAATGGGTGGGGAAATAACAACAGACACCTGATAGGTCAGAAAGTTTCGCAAAGTGCTTCTTCCTCCTAGAAGCACACTTGCTCAACCTTATTAACTGCTGCTGTATTCATAATTGTCTGCAACTGGAAACAACCTACATGTCCAAAAACTGAAGAATGTATAACATATATGTTATATTTATACCATGGAACATTACTCAGCTGTTATGAAATGGATGGAAACAGAACAAAACAAAAAACAAAAAAAAACAAAAACATAATCTGAATAACGTATCCCAGTCCCAAGAAGATAAATATGCAATGTGTTGATTTTTATGTTGATATTGACTGGGCTGGATAGTTTTTTGTCAACTTGCCACAAAGTAAATTCCCCTGAGAGTAGGGAAACTCAATTGAGAAAATGTCTCCATAAGATTAGTCTGTGCAAGAAAGACTGCAGGGCATTTTCTTAATTAATGATTGATGGGTAGGATTTCTGCCCATTGTCGATACTGCCATCAATGTGCTTGTGGTTCTGAGTTCTCTATGAGAAAGCATGAAACCATGGGGAACTAGCCACTAAGCAGAATGCTGCAGACACTCTGGGCCCCTTTGTCTGCGTTGAACGGATCTCTAGTCACAGGTGGGCAAAGCATTGGATGAAATGATAGACAGATACACACAGGAGAGGTTGTGTAGAATCTGAATGTAATGTGTCAAATTGAGCATCAAACTTTTTATACAGAAGAGAATAGGGAATTTGGGTGACACACAAGCAAGCTACAAAGACGTTACTGGATTCTTACAGAAAACAGAGGAATACAAACACAGAAGTTCTGGCAGGAAACACCTGGGATACAATTCATTGTTAACAAATGGGATCAAAAAGAGCTCCACCAAAGATCCACTTCGTCTTAGAAGCCAGGGTCAATGGCTTCATGCCCTTGCTATAGTTCCTCTTTTAGTCTATTGTATAGTCCACCTTCCCCCTAGGCCATTGTAAATACGTTTATATGTGTGGAACTCAGCAATCTATAGTTCTAAGTATGTACTCTGCTTCCTTCTTAGGTCTCAAACTTCCTTCTTCCTAGATGATGATAAATTCCTGTGTAGGGCAGTGACTTAGCTTTTATTCAAAGTGGTAGTATAATACCAGAGGCAATTCTGAATGTCACTGAATAGGCACCATTCTTACTGAATTCCAAGCCCATGGTCAGCTCAAGGACTTTCTAGGACATTGGAACACTGGCAAAAGCTTAGCTATATCAGAATTCAATCTTAAAAAGAACTTATAATAAGATAACACTAAAAGAGAGCATGTGGATCCATACACCAGACTAATGCTGGAATAGGGTATGAGTATATGGGTTAATGAGAACTCCAAACCTTCCATGAAACTATTTACCTCATGAGCACTTCGAGGCCTCTAGGCGTGTCAAGCTGACTCAACTGGTGTGCGTGGCAGCAGCACCCATCCACGGTCTCTGTATCAGCTCCTGCCTCTAGGTTCCTGGCCCATTTCAGTTCCTGTTCTGTCTGTCTTCAGATGATGAATAGCAATGAAGAAGTGTAATCCAAATAAGTCCTACCATCCCCAACTTGTGCTTGGGTTATAGTTTTTGGTGACAGCAATAGAAACATTAAGACATTCAACATTACATATGTGATGGCCTGTCTAAAATCTGTAGATCCAGTGAAGTTAGATATAGAGGAAGGGACTTGGGTACATACATGGATGCCCATGGTATGGAGAAATAGAATGGATTTTATTAGTGGACAAAGGTGGACAAGAAGGAGAAGATCTGGTGGCATGGTGGAGGGTGATGGGGTTGAATAAGGAAATGCAGGAAGAGATATTTGAAAGAGAAGTATTTGATGAATGATGACCGAAAGGTGGAGGAACTGGAGAGGATGGGAGGTAGTAAAAGAACCGTGGAGAGTAAAATTTGGGGGGACTGTAAGCAGGGTCTATTAAATGAGAAATTAATATTATTTTTAATTTTAGTAGAATATTATGCATGGCAGAGGGGCTCCAAGGAATGTACATTTTACCTCCAAAATACTGGGCTTTGACGGATTCTTGGTGAGGTGAAACACTTAAAAGCTCTTACCACTCTTAAACACTTAAAAGCTGGTACCACTCTGTTACCACTCATGCTGTTGTAGAGTTTCTCTCTACTTGCTGCCCTCACATCACATCCCTCATAATCTATGGATTGTATGAAAATTTAAGGGGCGTTTCAGCCCCTCTCTGGGCAATATCATTGCCACCCACAGTGTTATTTAGATTCAACTTTCTGAAAGATTGAAGCTGATGCAGATTAATACTTCAACCAGGATCTTGGAAAGAATTACTACAAAAAACAAGCCTTTTTTTTTTTTTTGTTTTTTCAAAGTCAGGCTGGTGTTCAGATGATTATTATTTCCTTGTACCTATTTCGTCATCCTGATTCCTGATATGATTTAAGAAAAACATGGTTAATGAACAGATGTGCACCCTGAGGATTCAGGGTATTCAGTAGAAAGGGATGATAGGTTTTTATATAAAAGTTTACTTTTGTGATTCTTTTAAGATTTTTGAAGGATTAATTTTTGAGATAGATAAAAACTAATCCTTTCTGTATAACAGCAAATTTCAGTCTACCAATAAGAGAAACTGGCTGAAAAAAAATTTCCTTACTTGCTTACAACTTGTTAATCTGTAACAAGTTTTTTAGTTAGAAATGTGTGTTGGTTCTTGAGAATAATATTGGATATTTATAAACATAATTTATAAATAGCTCATCATAAAAGTATAGTGAGAAGATGATTTCCTTATATATACTCATAATTATTCACTAGAAGAAAATAGAAAGTAACCAGTATAAATTTGATACTAATTGAAAGATTGTGCAGAGAAATATATGCAGTGTGAGAAAAATAAAGTTGGTGCTTTGTTCCATCCACCAAATGTGAGTATATATGGAAAGTGATTGAAGCTTTGCACTGTCCAACCAATGTCTGTGTGTGTGTGTGTGTGTGTGTGTTTGTGTGTGTGTGTGTGTGTGTGTGTGATTGTTTGTGCTTCTTAAAGCTTGCTTCTTCTACCATGTATGTAAATGTGTCTTGCCTGCTTTATATGCCATCTAACCAACATCCCCTCCTTGAATCACTGAACACTCTATCACAGCTACTCTTGGAAAGACAGAGAGACAGCAAACACACAGAGCCCTACTGGGCATAACTTGAACATGTTTGAGACCACCCACCTCCTCCAGTGACACCCTTCCTCCAACAAGGAAACACCTAGTCCAACAAGGTTACTCCTCCGAATACAGTCTATGTGCCAATTGGGAATCAATTACATTAAAACTACCACACCTACCTAGCTACATGCATGCATATATTCATGCATAAGAGATAAACAGAAGAAAGAGGGTGAGAGAAATAGAAAGAGAGAGAGTGATAGGTAGATGATAGAGAAATAGATGCATACATATCTATATAAATACATTCAATCATTACTTCATACATACATACATGCAAACATACATATATAGATGACGAATAGACAGATAATTATATGTGAAATTAATCTAAACACTAAAGACATGGTGCCCTTTAATTCACACACACACCCTGAGCATTGTTTACAATCCTCATTTAAGACATAAAGGTTGGACATTCGAACTACAAAGACATATACAAACAAACCCACAAAACCCACAATGTTCTTTGGTGTGCATAGATTTGATTAATATCTAGGATTTTCTTTTTTGTGTATATTATGAGAGATTACACCCTAAAATCTTTCTCAAACTTGTCCATTATTTTAGTTACTATTGTGTACAACCTGATACTTATAATCCACTAGATAGTAATGTTACAGAAGGTGTTTATTGTGCTGAAGATATTCAGCCATACCCCTCAGCTCCAAAATATATCTTTTAAAGACACATAGTAAGGAACGATCTTCCAAGTGACCTCAAATGAAACTGTCACCTGGTGAAAAATAACACAGCACAGGAAGAAGTTTACACATAAAATTTATATTCATGTGAATATTGGTCAAAATGATTACAATTGTAAAGTTGAATTACATAGTGGTATGTCTTTGAAACAATAGGAAAAAATGATGTGCATACATTGTGTTTTCCAAAAAGAATAGGAAATGTAAAACATTTAAGCAGTGGCATGTTGGTTTCTAATGCCAGGAGATGACTAACATAGCAACAGACTAATAAAGTATCCTCTTCAAAAGTTAAAACAAAACAGCAACAACAAGAAGAGAACAACAATCACAAGGAACCATGTCATCCGTGGCATCTTCAGGAGGATGTGCAGCAATCTGAACATGTTTCCTAGAACTTTAGTAGATGTCTATCGTGTTGTCAGCCTGACAGGTTTGTGTTCAACCATCCATGTCTGTATACTAAGGTTGGAAACAACCCATCGAATATGAGTGACCTAAAGATGATGAGTTCTACTCCCCACTCTCCTTGCTGCTCTGGAGATTTCAAACCTGAGGGGAGGAATGTTATATTGATGAGAATGAGAATGCTCAATGACTCTTTGTCTACATTGTGTAAATTTGGCATCTCTTTAAGTGAAGTATAAGACCTGATTAGGCCAGAAGGTACAACTAGAGGCCTGTTGAATAAAGATGCTACTATAGAGACCCCATGTAATGAGAAAAGTCTTTCAGAAGTACACTTGGACAGAGATGGAATTTAAGATCCAATTATTCAGAAATGGCATGTAGGCACTATTGTTGGCCTTACTGTCATACCGAGAACACACCCAACACTAATCAGAGATGTATGGCTAGTGGTCAGAAGTGAGCAGGTAATGGACATTGGGAAGAAATGAGACTCTATGAGCCATGAAAAATAGATAAAACCTCAATGGTCAGAGGGGAAATACACGAGGGCATCTTTGTGAGAAATTGGAAATCTAAAACCCCTTTGTACAGGTAAACTAGTATGTTTGGTTGGGTAGAGTTCAAATTTGCATGTTCTTTCCTTTACGTGAGAACAAAGACACAGCCTACCTCATGCAGTGGAGCCCATTCCAGGTTCTTCCTAACAGCTAGCAACTCCTCATCAGAGACTAGAGCATCTGTCCACTATAGTAAATGTGGTGCCGGATCAGGAAGCAGTCTGAGCACTCATCAAAAACCTGGCTGACAGTTCCACACTAGTTCTTCTTCTCAGGCATATGTTCATCTCCTGGGTCTAGGTATGAATGGTGAGGAGTACATCATTTTTGTTTCTGCCTTGAGGAAATGAGCTTTTGTTTTGGGCTGTACTTCTTAATGTTCGGCTCAGGTACTTTAAGCTTGGGTGGTCTGGAGGTCCATTTGGGAGTTAAAATTGGAGGGGGGTTGTCTAAGTGTCTGCATCAGAGGAGACCATTGCAAGGTCATTATTGGTCAGAAAGGCATATTTGATGACCACTTGGGGAAAATGAGATCTGAGGCCACTGGTAACTCAGAGTCAGTAGAGTGAAATCCTTTTGGTCAAAGCAGAAGGATCTGAGGCCCAATTAAATAGACTTAGTAAGTTTACTCCCACAGGGGCATATTTAGAATGTCTGAGAACCCTTTGGATATTGGTGGACTGTAGCTCTCTATTAGAACAGGGAGGGCTGGTAGATCCTTTGGCGAAAAGTGGAATATTTCAGGTATAGTCTAAAAGCCAATTCAGTAAAAGACAGTAAGTGGAATACTTTGGGTAAGGGGAGACATATGCAGTATCCCTATGTGCAGGAGAAGAATTGTTTCTGCCCGTATCTCGGGATTAGTGATAGATCTAAGATTCTCTAAAATAGGAGGATGGTGATAAGAGCTTCATAGGATTGTATAGAATAGTTTTATCCTGTTATTCCTATGTCTGCAGCACTATTGATCAGAAATTGAACATTGAATGATACCTTGAGAATTATAGGACATTCCAGGTACTTACTCCTTCATCAGCTCCAAACATGAAATCACAATCAAGAATACACATCATCTGAATGTCTGTGGTAGGCATGACAACAATCTTAGAAGTCTTAGAAGAGGGTGTAATGTAGTATTTTCTGGTTTAGTGTCTTCCTTAAATATATGTCCCTCCACACATTCCTCTGCATGGAGGCCAGGATGTCTCTGTCTAAGGAAACAAAACAAAGATAGTTATCTGATTTACCCTTACCTTGATACTCTTCTGTTTGAGATTTCAGTCCAGAGTGTTCTGAAATCTCTTAGGTCAGAACAGTGCTTCCCACACCATGGAAATTAGAAGTTATAGGTAGGACATACACTGGGAAGATGGAGAATCTGGGGGATTTCCTCAAACACACTGTGCTCCACACAGGATGGAGCACTCTCTGTTGTGAATGTTTAAATCTTCTAAGTAAGATAGGGGAGGAGCTTGGGCAGTTTTGCACAGAAGTAGGATGGTTGTGCCCTTCATCAAAGAGGTAATGTGGCAAACTTCATGAGAATAAGGAAGTTGAAGCACTCTGGTCATAAGCAGCATTTCTGTGACACTTTGCAAATGTGAAATTCTAAACCTACTTGTAAGAGGGGAAAAATCTCTGGCTATTTTCAATAAATAAGAAAGACCATTTCACATTGGAGAAAATGCAAATACCTTCTGGAGAAGAGGGAGTTCCAGTATTGATTGATCAGCTTCCAAACCTTTTCTGCAGAATTTAGATAATCCACATATTTTATGTGGTGTGTGGACAGCAGGCAGTAATTGTTTCAGTATTCCAACAAGTTGGATGGTTATCTTTGGTCTGTGAAACCTTTAGTCAGATGACATAAGAGCAAGGCCACTTTTCTTCAATGGGGAAATGTCCCCGAATATTTGTAGCAGGAAGAAGTTTGGAAATAATCTTAGACAGTTGGTATATAGCAGGCACACATAGTCAATACGACAAGATCTATTTACACTTTACAAGAGAGGGTAGGTATGTGTCCACCACTGAAAATAAAAGGAGATATTTCAGTCCAATATGGGCATTCGAGAAGGCTTTGTTGCCCAATAGACAGAGGGAGAACAGGAAATATGTATGACTAGATGTGGTGTGTCTGATGTGCCCGTAGGGAGAGGGAGAGGCACTGAAGCCCTGGCATGACTGGATGACATTTATAGACCTCTTCGACAGAGGATGTGAATTTGAGAACTGCTGGAACAAAAAGATTCATTCTGGTGCCCCTTTCAAATGAGGAGTCCGATGTGAGACACAGTTAAATGGAAATTTTTGCTCTCCATCAGATAGAGAATAGTTTGGAATTCTTTCTGGTCAGAGAGGGTAATTATTGAAGACCTTTTGGACTGGAAGTGACGTTTGGGGCCTGGGGCAGGTAGAGATGATCTCAGGCCCGTCAGACTTACAAGACAGCTATTGGACCCTCATGTATACAGAGGGTACATTTGATATAAAATGGACACAAATTAGTGGTCTAAGTATTGATGTTTAGGAGTAGAAGATTAAAGCAGAATTAGAGTCTGCTTAATGTCCCAAACCTCTTTAGGGTTAAGGGAGTGACCTGAATACCTAATAAATGAAAAAAAAAAAAAAAAGAACTGACCATAAATTTCACCAAAGGAGCAGGTTGTAATTTTAAACACAAATGTAGTTACATTTACAAAAGAAATTCTGTAGACTGGTAGAACTCATTTTTAAATCCATCTAGTCCTGGACTTTTATGGTACTTTCCCTGCCATGATACCATTACCACATTTCAAGAACATGAATTCTTATATTGGTTTTCTTTTATCCCCTTCATTTAAATATGTAGGTAATATATACCTATAATTTTTTCAGTTTCTTCAAGATTTTATACTGTTTGTATTATTATTTCAGAATATTATCTTATGTTTCATTGAATTTCTTTGGTATATGTTGCACTATACATGGTTTTGTTGACTTCTGTACTGTACTGTCCTTAGCAATCTGCTCTGATCCAATCGCGTGGGACTTTACACTGCATTAGTCAGGGAAGCAAAAACCCGGTCTGAGTAGGGGCACAAGTCCCTTTCAGTCCGAGCAGCACCAGGGTAGCTAGGGCACACAGTCGGCTGACTATCGCCAGATGCCCACAATACCAGCCATGCGAACGTAAGAATTCTGAGGATTGGGATCTACCCAGCGTGGGAGCGCTTTGCCCGAACATTGGCAACAGACATCTTAGTTCCGGGACCCTGCCAAGTGTATCCTGCACAGCTCCAGAGAATACCAGAGGGCAAAAGGCAAACATAAGAATCCTACTAAGAGAAATCAAGACCACTCACCATCATCAGAACACAGCACTCCCATGCCACCTAGTCCTGGGCATCCCGACACAACCGAAAAGCTAGACCCCGATTTAAAAGCATATCTCATGATGATGGTAGAGGACATCAAGAATAACTTTAATAACTTACTTAAAGAAATACAGGAGAACACTGCTAAAGAATTACAAGTCCTTATAAAAAACAGGAAAACACATCCAAACAGATGATGGAAATGAACAAAACCATACAAGACCTAAAAAGGGAAGTAGACACAATAAAGAAAACCCAAAGTGAGGCAACGCTGGAGATAGAAACCCTAGGAAAGAAATCTGGCACGATAGACACGAGCATCAGCAACAGAATACAAGAGATGGAAGAGAGAATGTCAGGTGCAGAAGATTCCATAGAGAACATCGGCACAACAATTAAAGGAAATGGAAAATGAAAAAAGATCCTAACTCAAAACATCCAGGAAATCCAGGACACAATGAGAAGACCAAAACTACGGATAATAGGAGTGGATGAGAATGAAGATTTTCAACTCAAACGACCAGCAGATATCTTCAACAAAATTATTGAAGAAAACTTCCCAAACCTAAAGAAAGAGATGCCCATGAACATACAAGAAGCCTATAGATCTCCAAATAGACTGGACCAGAAAAGACATTCCTCCCGACACATAATAATCAGAACAACAAATGCACTAAATAAAGAGAGAATATTAAGAGCAGTAAGGGAGAAAGGTCAAGTAACATATAAAGGCAAGCCTATCAGAATTACACCAGACTTTTCACCAGAGACTATGAAAGCCAGAAGAGCCTGGACAGATGTTATACAGACACTAAGAGAACACAAATTCCAGCCCAGGCTACTATACCTGGCCAAACTCTCAATTATTATAGATGGAGAAACCAAAGTATTCCACGACAAAACCAAATTCACACATTATATTTCCACGAATCCAGCCCTTCAAAGGATAGTAACAGAAAAGAAGCAATACAAGGACGGAAATCACGCCCTAGAACAAGCAAGAAAGTAATCCCTCAACGTTTCTTAGAGGGAAACTCATAGCGCTGAGTGCCTCCAAGAAGAAACAGGAGAGAGCACATACTAGCAGCTTGACAAAACATATAAAAGCTCTAGAAAAAAAGGAAGCAAATTCACCCAAGAGGAGTAGATGGCTGGAAATAATGAAACTCAGGGGTAAAATCAACCAAGTGGAAACAAGAAGAACTATTCAAAGAATTAACCAAACGAGGAGTTGGTTCTTTGAGAAAAATCAACAAGATAGATAAACCTTTAGCTAGACTCACTAGAGGGCACAGGGACAATATCTTAATTAACAAAATCAGAAATGAAAAGGCAGACATAGCAACAGATCCTGAAGAAATTCAAAACACCATCAGATCCTTCTACAAAAGGTTATAGACATGAAACTGGAAAACCTGGATGAGATGGACAAATTTCTAGACAGACACCAGGTACCAAAGTTAAATCAGGATCAATTTAACGATCTAAACAGTCCCATATCACCTAAGGAAAGAGAAGCAGTCATTAATAGTCTCCCAACCAAAAAAAAAAAAAAAAAGCCCAGGGCCAGATGGGTTTAGTGCAGAGTTCTACCAGACGTCAAAGAAGATCTAATCCCAGTTCAGCACAAACTATCCCACAAAATAGAACTAGAGGGAACTCTATCCAACTCTATGAAGCCACAATTACTCTGATACGTAAACCACAGAAAGATCCAACAAGTTAGAGAATTTCAGACCATATCGATGCAAAAATCTTCAATAAAATTCTTGCTAACCAAATCCAAGAACACATTAAAGCAATCATCCATCCTGACCAAGTAGGTTTCATCCGAGGGATGTAGGGATGGTTTAATATATGAAAATCCATCAATGTAATCCATTATATAAACAAATTCAAAGACAAAATCAACATGATCTTCAAGTTAGATGCGGAAAAAGCATTCGACAAAATCCAACACCCATTCATGATAAAAGTCTTGGAAAGATAAGGAATTCAAGGCTCATACCTAAACATGGTAAAAGCAATCTACAGCAAACCAGTAGACAACATCAACGTAAATGGTGAGAAGCTGGAACAATCCCACTAAAATCAGGGACTAGACAAGGCTGCCCACTTTCTCCCTACCTCTTCAACATAGTATTTAAAGTCCTAGCCAGAGCAATTGAACAACAAAAGGAGATCGAGGGGATACAAATTGGAAAATATAAAGTCAAAATATCACTTTTTGCCGATGATATGATAGTATATATAAATGACACTAAAAATTCCACCAGAGAACTCCTAAGCCTGATAAACAGCTTAAGTGAAGTAGCTGGACATAAAATTAACTTAAACAAGTCAATGGCCTTTCTCTACACAAAGGACAAACAGGCTGAGAAAGAAATTAGGGAAACAACACCCTTCTCAATAGCCATAAATAATATAAAATACCTAGGTGTGACTCTAACTAACGAAATGAAAGATCTGTATGACAAGAACTTCATGCCTCTGAAGAAAGAAATTAAAGATGATCTCAGATTATGAAAAGATCTCCCATGCTCATGGATCAGCAGGATCAATATAGTAAAAGTGGTTATCTTGCCAAAAGCAATCTACAGATTCAATGCAATCCCCATCAAAATTCCAACTCAATTCTTCAACGAATTAGAAAGAGCAATCTTCAGATTCATGTGGAATAACAAAAAACCTAGGATAGCAAAACTCTTCTCAAGGATAAAAGAACACCTAGTGGAATCACCATGCCCAACCTAAAGCTGTACTACAGAGCAATTGTGATTAAAAACTTCATGGTACTGGTATAGTGACAGACAAGTAGACCAATGGAATAGAATTGAAGACCAAGAAATGAACCCACACACCTATGGTCACTTGATCTTTAACAAGGGAGCTAAAACCATCCAGTGGAAAAAAGACAGCATTTTCAATAAATGGTGCTGGCACAACTGGTTGTTATCATGTAGAAGAATGTGAATCGACCCATTCCTCTCTCCTTGTACTAAGGTCAAAATTAAGTGGATCAAGGAACTCCACATAAAACCAGAGACACTGACACTTATAGAGGAGAAAGTAGGGAAAAGTCTTGAAGATATGGGTACAGGGAAAAAAATTCCTGAATAGAACAGCAATGGCTTGTGCTTTAAGTTCAAGGAATGATAAATGGGACCTCATGAAACTGCAAAGCTTCTGCAAGGCAAAAGACACCTTCAATAAGACAAAAAAAGACCACCAACAGATTGGGAAATAATCTTTACCGTTCTTAAATCCGATAGGGGACTAATATCCAATATATATAAATAACTCAAGAGGGTGGACTCCAGAAAATCAAATAGCCACCTTAAAAGACGGGGCTCAGAGCTGAAAAAAGAATTCTCATCTGAGGAATACCGAAAGGCTTAGAAACACCTGAAAAAATGTTCAACATCCTTAATCATCAGAGAAATGCAAATCAAAACAACCCTGAAATTCCATCTCACACCAGTCAGAATGGCTAAGATCAAAAATTCAGGTGAAAGCAAATGCTGGTGAGGATGTGGAGAAAGAGGAACACTCCTCCATTGTTGGTGCGATTGCAAGCTTGTACAACCGCTCTGGAAATCAGTCTGGCGGTTCCTCCGAAAATTGGACATAGTACTACCAGAGGATCCCGCAATACATCTTCTGGGCCTATATCCAAAAGATTTCCCAAGCGGTAAGTAGGACACATTCACCACTATGTTCAAAGCAGCCTTATTTATAATAGCCAGAGCCTGGAAAGAAGCCAGATATCCCTCAACAGAGAAATGGATACAAAAAAATTGGTACATTTACACAATGGAGTACTACTCAGCTATTAAAAAGAATGAATTCACAAAATGCCTAGGCAAATGGTTGGACCTGGAGGGCATCATCCTGAGTGAGGTAACCCAATCACAAAAGAACTCAAATGAAATGTACTCACTGATAAGTCGATACTAACCCAGAACTTAGTATAGCGAAATATAAGGTACAATATGTAAAACATATGAAACTGAAGAAGAATTAAGACCAAAGTGTGGACACTTTGCTCATTCTTAGAACTGGAAACAATTACCCATGTAAGGAGTTACTGAGACAAAGTTTGGAGCTGAGACAAAAGGATGGTCCATCTAGAGACTGCCATATCCAGGGATCCATCCCATAATTAGCCTCCAAGCGATGACACCATTGCATACACTAGCAAGCCTTTGTTGCAAGGAAGGTGATATAGCTGTCCCTTGTGAGACTAAGCCAGGGCCTAACAAACACAAGTGGATGCTCACAGTCAACTATTGGATGGATCACAGGGCCCACAATGGAGGAGCTAGAGAAAGTATCCAAGGAGCTAAGGAGATCTGCAACCCTATGGGAGGAACAACGTTATGAACTAACCAGTACCCCAGAGCTCTTGACTCTAGCTGCATATGTATCAAAAGATGACCTAGTCGGCCATCACTGGAAAGAGAGGCCCATTGGTCAGGCAAACATTATATGTCCCAGCACAATGGAATGCCAGGGCCAAAAAATGGGAATGGGTGGGTAGGGCAGTGTGGGGGGGGGACTTTTGAGATAGCATTGGAAACGCAATTGAAGAAAATACATAATAAAAAATATTAAATTGAGAAGTACTCAAAATAATTCAGCAAAAATCAGGAACAAGAAAAGGTTGTTCAGTCTCTGCAAATCTATTTAATACAGTACTTGATATTCTAGTTAGAGGAATAAGACAACTGAAGAGGATCAAGGAGATACAAATTAGAAAGGAAGAAATCAAAGTATCAGTATTCATAAGATAGCATAGTCAAATAATTCCAACAGTGCTACCAGATGATAATTAACTTGAGCACAGATGATAAACACCTGGAGCAACGTGTCTAGATTCAAGATTAATTAATTAAGTAATTATAAATAAATAAATAAATAAATAAATAAATAAATAAATAAATAAATAAATAAATAAATAATAAGAAGAAGGTGCTGGAAGAGTGTGACCCAGTTTGGCAGTTCTCTGGTTCCAGGGCAACAAAATTAACATAAAGAAGTTAGTAGGTAATAACCAGGATTGTCAGTGGGAGGTTGATTAACCACATAGAGGCTAGAAAGTGGCGCAACTGTTACACTGTTTAAAGCATAACAAAATATAAAATTTCTGTGAGTTATTTTCATAAGGGAGTGCAAATCATTGGGGCAGGAAACATAAACATGCCACTATGATTTATACATAAAAATATTGTTACACTGAATATAATAAAAAAATAAGTTCCAGAGAACTATTGAATTTTGTACTTGTTATACTTAATATTATCATATACATATACAGTGAGTTAATTGTCAATATTCTTTAAACTCATTATAAAATACCATAACTGTATCAAGTAATAGATGATATTTCAATAGTTGTAATCAGTTCATTATTATTTATACATATAAAACATGTATAAGACATACATTTGTGACATACACCTTAATAAAAGAATGGTAATACAAATTTTACAAATATTACAGAACTCTGCCTATGTATTCTGGATGCTCTTAAATGCATATTAATACAAAAAACAGCCAAGAATCACTGCTATTGAAAAATTAAAGTTGTAGTACAATTTACCCTATTGATCCATGAAACTCATTGTACTATAGAAGACATATTTCATAATGTACAAAATAGGTGAATTAGAGTGTTTTAATTACTTTTCTGTTGTCACAATAAGACACTGTGGCAAAAACAGCTTACAAATAAAGAGTTTATTAGGGGTTTATTCTTTGTTTCAGCGGCTTGGAATCCATGGTCATCATAATGGAAAGCATAGCAGCAAGTAGACCCACATGGTATTGGGATAAAAATTTGAAGGCAGACAGAGTAATCTAACCAGGAATTGTAAAAGCTTTTACATCTCAAATCCCATCCACAGTGACACAACTTCTTCAACAAGGACATATCACCTAATTATTCCTAAAAATATACACTAACATGGGATCAAGTACTCAAGTATTTGAGCCAAATGAGATCATTCCCATTCAAAGAAGCCCCCAAAGCATACTTATTTTGTTTTTCAGATCATCTGTTAATGTGTTTCTTTATTGTCTGTTGTGGTGTTTACTTTTAATTGTTATCTTGACACAAATTAGAATCATTTGATAAAGCAATCAAAATTGTGTGGATAAGACTGACATATGGGCCACGCATGGTGGCACACACATTTAATCCCATAACTTTGAAGGAAGAGGCGGGCAGATTTCTGAGTTCGAGGCCAGCCTGGTCTACAAAAGGCGGTCCAGGACAGCCAGGAATATACAGAGAAACCCTGGAACCAAACAAACAAACAAACAAACAAAAAACAAAAACAAAAACAAACAAACAAACAAACAAACAAACACAAAAGACTGACATATGTTTGTGAGGAACTTTCTTGATTATTAGTTGATGCAGGAAAACCCACCCTGAATATAGTTGACACAATTTTTTATTTGGGCTGTGGAAACTTCTGTGAATGTAAAAAGTAGCTAAGTCACAAGAACATAAAAGGATATACTCATTTCTCAATCCTTCTGAATGCAGACATGTGACCATCTGCCTAGGCAACTTTCATTAGATAAAAAGTGAAAAATTGTAACTTCTAATTACAAGCCAAATTAAGCCTTTCTCCCTAAGATGGTTTGTTTAGAGCATTTTATTGTAGTAATAGAAATAAGAATGGAAGATTCATAAAGTAACAAGACATATTTATAAGTTCTCATCATGTACTTTTCACGTTCTGTGACATTATTTACACACAATAATTTCTACACACCCTTTGATTAACATGGATGTTTGCTGAAATTATAAACAAAAAGTCTAGACCAACTTCAGGCACCCCAGGTAACATTCCACTCTAGGCTCTAGGCTCACCAACTCCCCTGCAAGTATTTTGAACAATTATAAAGTGCAACCCATGACCTGACTCCATATTCCTTCTCACAACCTGAGCTGAAGATCTCTGCTTTTTCTTTTTTTTTGGAGGCCCTATCTAGGAAACCCAGAGGTAATGTTGACACCCAAAACCTCAGAAGACAGAGGAGTCACAAAACTCTCAGTAAAGACACCCTCCTGGACCTGAAGACTTCCTGGTCACTAGAAGCCCAAGGCATTAAGACCAGAAAACCTGGAGGAAACAGAGACCAAGGGAAAAAAACATCAACAAAACAAAACAAAAATCCATGCATCTGACAATTACATATGTAGAAATCAATATATAAACCTGTAATAATCTCAAATTTCAAGTAGCTAGAGGACAATCTAAGAACACACTCTACAACCATTTGGGAAACCTGACAGCACTTAGCCACAGATGCCTTACTGTAGAACACTCTGGCTGTTCCATCATAGGTGAAGCACAAGAAAATGATCTTAAATCCAATTTTATGGAGATGGTAGATGTCTTTAAAGAAGAACTGCATAAGTCCCTTAAAGAAATAGAGGCTGCACAATGAAACAGGTGAAGTAATTGAATAAACTGTTTAAGACATGAAACTGGAAATAGAGACAATAAAGAATTAAAAAAGTCGCTAGGAGAGAGAAAATGTAATGAGTGACTTTCTGAAGATAGTCCAACATTTTGGACAGATGTGATGGATCTCTGAATTGCAAGGCCTTCATACATTTCATTTGAGGATTCGATCATTCCTCTAAGTATTCTAGAGTATAATTTTCCCGGGCATATAGCCCATCCTATTGGATGCAGATCAACAAACATGTACTCTCTTTTAGTAATGCTATGTAAATAAATTAATGATTTCTTACTACTTTATATATTTTTATAGAATTACTAAATGTACATAAGTAATTTTGAGCTCTTTATTGAAAAGCTGCAGTTGAAGTTCTGTAAGACTTCTTGTGTCACAGACTAATTGCATTAGGATAAAATGCAGGCTTAGAACAAATTTATAATCAGAGAAACTATTCCTTCTATGATAGATGTGAATGCATTATGTGATAAGTATTTTCACAATCTTAGAATGAACAATTTCTAGGACGTTCAAAGACAAAAGATAAAATATTGACTAAGTTTATCTGTACAAAACTTCAAAATGAATGAGACACTAGGCAGACGATTGACCCCCTTGACATAAAATTTAGTTAAAACTTTTATGAACTTGTGGAGTTACTAGCAGCTAATGAATATATAATTAATAACCAATCACAAGGGACTTGCAGGTAAACATTCTTCCTGACATTCCTTATTTGATTTATTGACTTGTATTAATGTTGTGAACTTGCTAGTACCTTTAAAAAATAGAAGCTTGGAATACCATATGATCATGTATCCTGAGAAAGTGTAAGAATTGAATACAATAGGAAATAGGTTCCCCCTTTTCTCTCTCTCCAAGAAATAAAGTCTAAAGCCTTCTTTTGAAGTGAGTACTTTTTCTTGTGAATGTGAATTTCTCTGGCTACACAAGGTTAAAGAACTTTTAGCACTGATCAGGGAAGGCACTCTGTCCTAACTCAATACTCCACTATTAAACCTCTGGTATTAATCATCAAAGGTGTGCAAATTTAACCACAAAATAAGCCAGAAAGTTTTAAGCTTCCAGAAGCCATCAGCTTTCAACCATCAGGGCAATTAGAAGAAAATTTAAAAAGGAAAGAGGAATTAAAGATTTTCTGGAACTCAATGAATTGCACAAAATTCCAAGTAAATGGGGTACAATGAAAACAGAGCTAAGATGAAGGTTCATAGTTATGAGTGTCTTCATAAGAAATTGTACAGATCTCATACTCACCAATTAACAACATGTCAGAAAGTTCTAGTACAAATAGAAGCACAGCCACCAAAGATAAATAGACAGCAGGAAATAATCAAACTCAAAACTAAAATCAATAAAAAAATCAAAGAGAACAAGACAAAGAATCAGGCAACAAATATTTGGTTCTTTGAGGAAATCATCAGGATGGACAAAACTTTTTTCAAAACTAAATAAAAGAAAGAGAGCGAAAGCATACAAATTAACAAAATTAGAAATGAAGAGGAAGACATAACAACAGACACCGAGATCATTGTGTTTCACTTCAAACCCTGTACTCCAGAAACATGGAAAACCAAAATAGAAAAAAAAAGGACAATTTTCTCAATACATACAATTTGGTAAAGCTGAATAAAGATCAACTTCAATAGTCCTATAGCCAAAGGAAATATAACCTATCATTTAATATCTCCCAAACAAAACCAGACAAGGTCAGATGGTTTTAGAGCAGGATTATACCATACTTTCAAAAAAGTGCTAATACTGATACACAAATTATTTCACTAGATAAAAACAGAAGGAAAAATGACAAATTTTACTTTATGGGAATACAGTCAATGTGAGACTTAAGTCCCACAAAGACTCAACAAAGAAAGAGAATTTCGGACCAATTGCCCTTATAAACATCGATTTAAAAATACTCAATAAAATACTTGTAAACAGAATTCAAAGATATATGAAAAATATCACCCCTATAATGAAGTAGAGTTCATTTTACATATGCAGGGATGGATCAACATACCAAACTCTTTCATTGTAATCTACCATGTAAGCAAACTAAAAGGAAAAAATACCACAAGATTTTCATAGTCAATGTTGAAGAAGACTCCAACAAAATCCAACACTCCTTGATGATAAATTCTTAAAGAGATGAGGGATACATGTCACATGCCTGAACATTATAAAGCCAATACATTGAAAGCTGACACCCAATATCAAATTAAATGGAGAGAAAAAAATATTCCCTAAAAAGCCATAATATGGTAAAAGTATATATACTCTGTATCTATTTTGTATAGCACCTGAAGTTTTAGCAACAATACAGAAAGGAAGAAGATCAAGGTACACAAATTGAAAAGGAAAAAGTCAAACTATTGCTATTCAGATACAGTAGTATACATAAGTGACATGATGCAAAATTAACTGAAAATAAACAGTATACTTCCTATAAACAGTCTCTCTTCCTATTAATGCCAGATAAGGCCATCCTCTGCTACATGTGCACCTGAAGCCACGGGTCGCTCCATGTGCTTTATTTCGTTGGAGCTTTAGTTCCTGGGAGCTCTGAGGAGTCTGGTTGGGTCTACAGAGAAGAAGCGATAAAGACTGCATGGTATTGGCATAAATACAGATAGGTTGATCAATAAATTGATGTGAAGACACAGAATTGAATCCGTACCTATGAACACTTGATTATAACAAGACGCCAAAACTCTACAGTGGAATAGATGAAACATTTTCAACAAATGATGCTGGTAGTAATGGATATCTGCTTGTAGAATACTACAAGTAAATCCATATCTATTACCCTGCAAAAAAGTCAAGTCCAAATGGATCAACTATCTGATCAAGAAACCCTGATATACTAAATCTGATATAAGAGGAAGTGGAGAATAACCTTGAAATCTTTGGCACAGAAGATGACTTCCTAAACAGAACTCTAGTAGTTCAGCCACTAAGATCAACAATTAGTAAATGAAACTTCATTAAACTGAAAATATTTTGTAAGGCATGGGGCACTGCCAATAGAACAATATGTCAGCTTACAGAATGGCTTAACCAACCCTATATCTGACAGAATGTTGATATCCAAAATATATAAAGAACTCAACAAATTAAATATCAACAAAGCAAATAATACATTAAAAATGGGGAACAGTGCTAATCAAAGAATTCTTGATAGAGGAATCTAATGGCTGAGAAGCACTTAAAGAAATGTTCATTATCCTTAGTCATAAGGTAAATGCAAAATGATATGACTCTGAGATTTTATCTTACAAACATCAGAATGGCTAATATCTAAGACTTAAATGACAGCACATTCTGCCTCAGGGACAAAGACAGACAACACATCAGAGTAAAAGGTTAGAAAACAATTTTCCAAGCAAATGTTCTGAAGAAAAAAGCTGGAGTAGCCATTCTAATATCAAACAAAATCGACTTCCAAAAGAAAGTTATCAAAAATTCAAGAAAGGACATCACATTAAGTTGAGGTTGTGGAAGTAATGGAAGTCTCCTTCATTACTGGTACAAATGTAAACTTGTACAACAACTTTGGAAATAAATTTGGTGGCGTCTCAGAAAATTGGGAGTATTTGTATCAAAAAACAAAAAAAAAACAACAAAAAACAAAACAAAACAAAAAACAAACAAACAAACAAACAAACAAACAAAAACAAAAAAAAAACAGCTATAACACTCCTAGGTATATACCAAAAGAAAACTTCATCCTACCACTATAAGAGTACTTACTAAATTATGTTCATAGAGACATTATTCATAATAGACAGAAAATGGAAACAACGTAGATATCCCTCAATCACAAAAAGAATAAAGAATTGTGGTACACTTACACAGTGGAATACTTCACAGCTATTAAAAACAAAGATAATTTGAAAAGTACAAAAAATAGATGGCACAAGAAAATATCACCATGAGTGAGGTAACCTAGACCCACATAGGCAAACATTGTACATATTCACATATAAGTTGGTACTGATTATAAAGGATAACCATGTTGTAATCCAAAGATGCCAACAATGATATCTCACTTAGATTGGAATATAGACTAGGCATTTTCATTGGACATGGGACTAGCACTGGACAAGAGTTTGCGTTTGGATGCAAACCAGAAGGATCATGAGGGGAAAGAATTGAGGGAGGGAGTACTGGAAGAGACAACTGGTTTGGGGGAATTCATCTCTGGAATGAGCTAGAAACCTACAGAAATAGAAATTCCTCAGAATCTAAGACAGTGAATTGAGGGTAACAGTAACTAACCCTCTTTGCAATGGGTAATATGAAGCCTGAAATGTCCATCTCCTGTACCCAGGCAAGATTTTCAATGGAGGGAATGGGACACCAGTCCTACTATAAAAACTTCATCCTCCAATTTCTCCTGCCTACAAGATGTGCAGGGGTAAAGTTAGAACAAATATTGAGGGAATGGCCAACCAATGACTGGACCAGCTTGAGACATATTCCAAGAAATAGAGCATATCCTTGATACTGTTAACAATGTTCTGCTATACTGGCAAATAGGAGCCTAGCATAATTTTCATGAGAAAGACTTCAACTAGCAATTGATGGAGGCATATGCAAGAACCACAGCCAAAATTTCATTTGACTCTAGGGGATCTGTGAAAAAGGAAGAAGGTTTACTGTAGTCAAGGAGGTTAAGGAAACCACAAGAAAATTCACAATATCAACTTACCTGAGTTCTTGGGGCCACATAGACACTGAGCCAACAAGGTAGCATTCATGAGAATGACCTTGGCCCTTGGCACATATGTAAAATTTATGTAGCTTGGGATTCATGTGGAACACTTAACAATGTGAGAACAGTCTCTCCCTGTCTCTGTAGCCTGCCTTTGAGACATTTTCAGCTGATTGAGCTGCCTCTTCTAGCTTTAATAGGAGAGGATGTTCCTAAGTGTAATTTGATATGACAAGGCAGTTTTATATCCATAGGAGGTCTCTCCTTTTCTGAAGAGAAATAGAGGAGGAATGGATGTGGGGAAGGTGAGCTCCTGGGAAGGACTTCAAGAAGAGGAGGGAGGTGAAGCTATATTTGAGATGTATTTTCTGATTACAGTTTCCCCTAACAGTTACTCCTTCAGGTTCCTTCCCACTTCTCCTCTAATCCAGATTCCAACTGTCTGTCACTTTTTAGGAAACAAATATTTATCTAAAGAATACTAATGAAATAAACCAAACTAACTGAATAGGACAAAACAACGAAAGAAAATAAACAAATGCACACACACACACACACACACACACACACACACACACACACACACACAAACAAAAAACAAAAAAAAACATATATAGATAAAGAAACGCAAATTCAAATACTCTATCTAATCAAAACCCCAAACCAGAAAACATAATATACACAAAGAACCTGTATGATAGGAAAGCAAACAAACAAAATACCCAAAGTTAACTTTCTTAGACAAAGAGGCTCTAAAGATGCTGTCTTAGGTTTTACTGCAGTGAACAGGCACTAAGACCAAGGCAAGCCTTATAAAGGACAACATTTAATTGGAGCTAGCTTACAGGTTCAGATGTTCAGTCCATTATCATCAAGGTGGGACATTGCAGCATCCAATCAGGCATAGAGTTGGCACAGCTGAGAGTTCTACATCTTCATCTGTAAGGCTGCTAGTGGAAGACTGACTTCCTCACAGCTAAGATGAAGGTATTAAGCCCACACCTATAGTGACACACCTACTCCAAGACCACATCTCCTAATAGTGCCATTCCCTGTGCCAAGCATATACAATCACAGATATCATTAAGTGGAATCCATACTCAACAATGCTTGAATGGCCAAGAACCTGAAACTAGAAATGCCAGGGATCTAG
This sequence comes from Mus musculus, assembly GCF_000001635.26. NCBI lineage: Eukaryota > Metazoa > Chordata > Mammalia > Rodentia > Muridae > Mus > Mus musculus. The sequence goes on from NC_000087.7 coordinate 42,477,186, forward strand.
AGAAAGACCAAATACTACTATTCTACTAAAGGAGTATAGCAGTTAAATGACTCCTGTTGACATTTTGCTATACTCACAGGTCTGTATATTGCTCATTCTTCATCACAGAAGTATCCTCATGCAGCAGATGGAAACAAATACAGAGACTTGCAGCCAGATAATATGCAAAGCCTGAGGGACCTTCTAACATTCAGTCCTACAAGGGAGGTCACCATCAAATCTCCACCTCAGTGTTCAGGAAACACTGTAATAAAAGACAGAAACAGTGTAGGATTATAAAAACTATCTTGATTGTAACTACTAAAATTTAGTCCTAGCTACACACTTTTATTAAAAAACTAACATCAATGAAATTTATATTTTAGAGTTGTTTCTACAACAGAACAAACGATCTACATTTGGGGTTGGTCTTCCTATCTCACATAATCAAATCAGGAAAAAAAATTCCTCACAGGTGCCCCAAATTCCCAGAGTTTTAGTGAATTCCTAATATTATCAGGGTTACAACCAAGACTAGCCATCATAAGTATACCTCTTGTCAATAAGACATACAATCATATCTCCTTATATTATATTAATTTCCAAAGGAAAGCAATAGTTATGCCTAGCATAGTATCCAATATCCAATATACAACTGGAAATAAAGTATAAGAATTTCCAGGGCAGAATCATGCTTAACATGAGATAAAATTCCATATACAACTACAATCATATTTTATCTTTTAGAATAGATTACAATTTCTTAATTGTAACACCATATAAAATCAAATTCAAAGCATTGTTTACTTTCAAAGTACACTGACATGATTATACATTCTCATTCAAAATAAGAGTAAAAGAAACATAAACAGGAAATATTGGGAAAATCAATATCAAATCTAGCTAGACAAACCTCAAATCCTAAATTTATGTACATTGTGGCTTAAAAAGCTCTTCCTATCTAGTTACATGACTACAATATATTTCTCTTTCTTGGGCTGGTTCCATTCTTTGTGTGTAGCTTTCTTTGAGAGATATCCCACAGCTGTGGACCTTCTTACATCCTGATTGCTATATCACAATATAGGCTTCCCTTTCATACCTTCACAAAAAGCCTCTCTAGGTATCTATTCAGGAAATTCGCTGCAACCTGGATGCCCTCAGTGGCTTTCCATAACCACGTAGGAAGACTCCATGGCTCTTTTACTTCTGTATCCTTCATTAATCTGATGAAAGAACTACATGGTGGATGTTGCCAAGTTCTTTTGCCTGCTTGAGATAGAACCTGCCTGCTTCCTTGAATATATTTTCATAAATTTGATATGTTGTTTTTCTGCTATAAACAGATCAATCCTTGGGACATTTCTTTGCACAAGTTTCAGGATTAGCTTGGTGGATACTCACCTCGAGGAAACAATTCCCTTTATTACATTACTCCTTATATCTTTCAACACTAGTTATGACTCCCACAAAAAAATTTTCTGATGCTCTTTTTTTCTCCAAACTTAAATTCTAGCTCATCCCTTAAAGAATGAGTACAATCAGGAAAACAAAATTCAAGAAGCATTAGCGATGTGGGAATAAATTACAGCTGTACTGCTGGTGGGTGCTTAAGTTGGTACATCCAGGATAAAATCAGTGTGTAGTTTGCTAAAAATATCTAAAAATAGAACTAACTGGTGGCTCACCTATATCACACTTGAGTATAGAAAAGATAGCATGGTTATCTAGTGATACTTGCTCAGTCATTTTTGTTGATTTTGTTTTCAAAAAAGGAGATGCAATCAGCTGTAACTAAATTTGCTAGAGAGTATATGGAATTTGAAAATATTATATAGTAAATTAGTTAAGTCAGGCCTATAAAGAGAAATGCTACGTGTCTGTAATCACATTTGGTCTAGCTTCAACTATTAGATTTTATGTTTAACTTGGAGTATCTGTGGAGATAAGGAACCCCAAAGTGGCACATGGCATGGAAGAAAGGATGAAGCCTTTAGAGAAGGAGGGAATGACAGAACACATGCAACATAGTAGGAGGAGGAAACATTAGAGATTACAAGTTTAGATAAGCATGAGTATAGGATTATGTCTGTTATTCCCATACGGAATGCCAGATTTTAGGAAGTTTATTTAAAATATTACATTTAAGTGGCATTACTCTTGGTTACAGTCCAAAACTTGATACTACAACACTTTCTGAAGAAACCACATACTCGAGTAATAGAACATGAATAAATAAAGTTATAACCAATCTTGAAATTTAATTCTTAGGGCTTGCTGTTATATAGTGGCAGAATGTTCTGTTTATGCTACTAGCAGAGAAAGTAATCAAGCAGATTACACATCTGTGATCCCTGACAACAAGATTAGTGACTCATTTGAAATATACTGTGTACATATATATCATCTAGGTTTAAAGTAATATATTCCTGTTGTCTATTTTTCTGTGTTTAATTCTAGATCATAGGAACTATTTTACTGTTACCTAGAACTGATTTTAGAACGAGGACAGAATACTTTGTCTTAATAATTTCATGCCTACCTAAACATAAATACACAATATTGTTTAAAAAATACTAATTATGAATATTTTCTACCTGCATTGGGTAGTTCCATAATAAGTTCATATTTCAAACTACTGATTAATAATATGAAACAAAAAAATGTTAAATTTTAGGATAGATAGTTATAATACTTCAGAAAGTTGTCAACAAATTACACAGGGAAGGAGAAATAGAATACATCATTTTCTCCACGTATGGTTATTGATTTTGGCCAGGTATAGTAGCCTGGGTTGGCATTTGAGTTCTCTTAGTGTCTGTATAACATCTGTTCAGGCTCTTCTGGCTTTCCTAGTCTCTGGTGAAAAGTCTGGTGTAATTCTGATAGGCCTGCCTTTATATGTTACTTGACCATTCTCCCTTACTGGTTATAATGTTCTATCTTTTTTTAGTGAATGCGTTTTTCTGATTATTATGTGTTGGGAGGAATTTCTTTTCGGGTCCAGTCTATTTGGAGTTCTGTAGGCTTTTTTTATGTTCATGGGCATCTCTTTCTTTAGGTTTGAAAAGTTTTCTTCTATAATTATTTTGAAGATATTTGCTGCCCCTTTAAGTTGAAAATCTTCATTCTCATCAATTCCTATTATCTGTAGGTTTGGTCTTCTCATTGTGTCCTGTATTTCCTGGATGTTTTGAGTTAGGATCCTTTTGCATTTTACATTTTCTTTGATTGTTGTGCTGATGTTCTCTATGGAATCTTCTACACCTGACATTCTCTCTTCCATCACTTGTATTCTGTTGCGGATGCTTGCATCTATGGTTCCAGATATCTTTCCTAGGGTTTCTATCTCCAGCGTTGCCTCACTTTGGGTTTTCTTTATTGTGTCTACTTCCCTTTTTAGGTCTAGTATGGTTTTGTTCATTTACATCACCTGTTCGGTTGTGTTTTCCTGTTTTTCTTTAAGGAATTCTACCTGTTTGGTTGTGTTTTCTTGTTTTTCTTTAAGGACTTGTAACACTTTAGCAGTGTTCTCCTGTATTTCTTTAAGTGAATTATTAAAGTCCTTCTTGATGTCCTCTACCATCTTCATGAGATATGCTTTTAAATCCGGGTCTATCTTTTCGGTTTTGTTGGGGTGCACATGACTAGGTGGAGTGGGAGTGCTGTGTTCTTGATTTCTGTTAGTACAATTCTTACATTTGCCTTTGGCCATCTGGTAATCTCTGGAGCTAGTTGTTATAGTTGTCTCTGGTTAGAGCTTGTTCCTCAGGTGATTCTGTTAGCCTCTATCAGCAGACCTGGTAGACTACATCTCTCCTCTGAGTTTCAGTTGTCAGAGCACTCTCTGCAGGCAAGCTCTCCTCTCACGGGAAAGGTGCACAGATATATGTTCTTAAGACCTCCCTCCTGGCCGAAGACGAAGGCCCAAAACAGGACCTGTCCTGAAGCTGAGTTGCTTTGGCCTGTCCCAGAAGGTGTTAGCTTCTGTATTCTACACTCTCACACGTCCAGAATACACCCGGTGGGGTCCTGGAACCAAGATGTCTGTTGCAGATGCTCAGGCAAAGCACTTCTGCACCAGGCGGACCCCCTTTACTCTGGCTGGGAAAGTGGCCGGATGTCTGGGGCCTTTGCAGAATACACTTGGCAGGGACCTGGACCAGTCTTGTGCTTCTTCAGAAAATTGACATAGTACTACCAGAAGATCCAGCAACACTTCTCCTGGGCAAATACTCAGAAGATGTTCCGATGTGTAATAAGGATTCATTCTCTATGATGTTCATACCAGCCTTATTTATTTATTTTGTTAATATTTTTTATTATTACGTATTTTCCTCAATTACATTTAGAATGTACATTTAGAAAGTCTCCCATACCCTACCCCCCACTTCCCTAACCACACATTTCCATTTTTTGTCCCTGGCATTCCCCTGTACTGTGGCATATAAAGTTTGCATGTCCAACGGGCTTCTCTTTCCAGTGATAGCCTACTAGGCCATCTTTTGATACATATGCAGTCAAGAGCTCCGGGGTACTGGTTAGTTCATAATGTTATTGGACCTACAGTGTTGCAGATCTCTTTAGCTCCTTGGATACTTTCTCTAGCTCTTACATTGAGAATCCTGTGCTCCATCCAATAGCTGACTTTGAGCATCTACTTAAGTATTTGCTATGCCCCAGCCTTGTCTCACAAGAGACAGGTATATCCGGGTCTTTTCAGCAAAATCTTGCTAGTTTATGCAACGGTTTCATCGTTTGGAGGCTAATTATGTGATGGATCTCTGGACATGGCAGTCTCTAGATGGTCCATCCTTTTTTCTCAGCTCCAAACTTTGTCTCTGTAACAGTCTGGCGATTCCTCAGAAAATTGGACATGGTACTACTAGAGTATCCCACAATACCTCTCCTGGGCATATATCCAGAAGATGTCCCAACCAGTTAGAAGGAAACCTGCTCCACTATGTTCATAGCAGCCTTATTTATAATAGCCAGAGGATGGAAAGAACTCAGATGCCCCTCAACATTGGAATGGATACAAAAAATGTGGTAAATTTACAAAGTGGAGTACTACTCAGCTATTAAAAAATGAATTTATGAAATTCCTAGGCAAATGGATGGACGTGGAGGGCATCATCCTGAGTGAGGTAACACAATCACAAAAGAACTCAAATGATATTTACACACTGATAAGTGGATATTAGCCCGGAAACTTAGCATACCCGAGATATAAGATACAATTTGCAAAACACATGAAACTGAAAAATGAAGACCAAATTGTGGACACTTTGCCCCTTCTTAGAATTGGAAGCAGTCACCAGCCTTATTTATAATAGCCATTTGCTCGAAAGAACTCAGATGTTGCTCAACAGAAGAATATATGATACAGAATGGATACAAAAATTCTGGTACATTTAAACAATGGAGTACTATTCAGCAGTTAAAAACAATGAACTTATGAATTTCTTAGGCAAAAGAATGTATCTGAAGGATATCATCCTGAGTGTGGTAATCCAATCACAAAAGAACACATATGATATGTACTAACTTATAAGCCGATATTAGCCCCCAAACAGACTACTCAAGATACAATTTGCAAAACGCATGAAACTCGAGATGAAGGAAGACCAAAGTGTGGATACTTCATTGGTTCTTATAATGGGGAACAAAATACCCATGGAAGGAGTTACAGAGACATTTTGGAGGTGAGAAAAAAGAAAGGACCATCCAGAGACTGCTCCACCTGGTGATGCATCCCATAGACAACCACCAAACCCAGACAATATTGCATATACCAGCAAAATTTTTTGACAGGACCCTGGAATAGCTATCTCCTGTGAGGCTATGCCAGTTCTTGGCATATACAGAATTGGATACTCACAGTCATCTATTGGATGGTACACAAGGCCCTTAATGTGGAATCTAGAGAAAGTTCCCAAGGAGCTAAAGGGTCTGCAACCTTAAAGGAGGATCAACAATATGAACTAACCAGTAACCCCCTGAACTATGTATCTAGTTGCATGTGTGGCAGAGGATGGCCTAGTCAGCCATCAAAGAGAGGAGAGTCACTTGGTCTTGTGAAGATAATATACCCAAGTACAGGGGAATGCCAGGGCCAGGAAGCAGGAGTGGGTGAGTTGGCAAGCAGGGTAGGGGAAGGTATAGGAAACTTTCAGGATAGCATTTGAAATGTAAATGAAGAAAAATATCTAATAAAAAATGAGTTAAAAAATATTAGTAAAACCTTACATTAGCACGTTAACAGCACATCCTAAAGATCTCAAACACAAAAGAAGTAATGACACCCAAAAGATGTGGTGGCAGGAAATAGTAAAACTCAGGGTGGAAAAAAAATAAAATAGAAAGAAAAATACAAATAAATTTTTGAAACAAATATTGGTTCTTTGACAAGATCATTAAGATCAACAAACTATTATTCAAGTTAACTAAAATAAAAAAGATAATATCCAAATTAGCAAAATCAGATATTAAATGGGGGGACATAACAACAGACACCTGATAGGTCAGAAAGTTTCGCAAAGTGCTTCTTCCTCCTAGAAGCACACTTGCTCAACCATATTAATTGCTGCTGTATTCATAATTATCTGCAACTGGAAACAACCTACATGTCCATAAACTGAAGAATGTATAACATATATGTTATATTTATACAATGGAACAATACTCAGCTGTTATGAAATAGATGGAAACAGAAAAAAAATAAAAAAAAAAACTAAAAACAAAAACATAACCTGAATAACGTATCCCAGTCCCAGGAAGATAAATATGCTATGTGTTGATTTATATGTTGATATGACTGGGCTGGATAGTTTTTTGTCAACTTGCCACAAAGTAAAGTCCCCTGAGAGTAGGGAATCTCAATTGAGAAAATGTCTCCATAAGATTGGTCTGTGCAGGCAAGACTGCAGGGCAGTTTCTTAATTAATGATTGATGGGTAGGATTTCTGCCAATTGTTGATACTGCCATCCATGTGCTTGTGGTTCTGAGTTCTCTATGAGAAAGCATGAAACCATGGGGAACTAACCACTAAGCAGAATGCTGCAGACACTCTGGGCCCCTTTGTCTGCGTGGAACGGATCTCTAGTCACAGGTGGGCAAAGCGTTGGATGAAATGATAGACAGATACACACAGGAGAGGTTGTGTAGAATCTGAATGTAATGTGTCAAATTGAGCATCAAACTTTTTATACAGAAGAGAATAGGAAAGTTGGGTAACACACAAGCGAGGTACAAAGAGGTTACTGGATTCTTACAGAAAACGGAGGAATACAAACTCAGAAGTTCTCACAGGAAACACCTGGGATACAATTCATTGTTAACAACTGGGATCAAAAAGAGCTCCACCAAATATCCACATAATCTTAGAAGCCAGGGTCAAGGGCTTCGTGCCCTTGCTATAGTTCCTATTTTAGTCTATTGTATAGTCCACCTTCCCCCAAGGCCATTGTAAATACGTGTATATGTGTGGAACACAGCAATCTATAGTTCTAAGTATGTACTCTGCTTCCTCCTTAGGTCTCAAACTTCCTTCTTCCTAGATGATGATAAATTCCTGTGTAGGGCAGTGACTTAGCTTTTATTCAAAGTAGTAGTGTAATACCAGAGGCAATTTGAATGCCACTGAATAGGCAACATTCTTACTGAATTCTAAGCCCATGGTCAGCTCAAGGACTTTCTAGGATATTGGAACACTGGCAAAAGCTTAGCTATATCAGAATTCAATCTTAAAAAGAACTTATAATAAGATAACACTAAAAGAGAGCATGTGGATCCATACACCAGACTAATGCAGGAATAGGGGATGAGTATATGGTTTAATGAGAAGGCCAAAACTCCAGAAAATGAGCTTCCATGAAACTCTTTGCCTCATGAGTGCTTCCAGGCCTCTCGGCCTGTCAAGCTGACTCGACTGGTGTGCGTGGCAGCAGTACCCATACATGGTCTATGTATTAGCTCCTGCCTCTAGGTTCCTGGCCCATTTCAGTTCCTGTTCTGTCTGTCTTCAGATGATGAATAGCAATGAAGAAGTGTAAACCAAATATGTCCTACCCTCCCCAACTTGTGCTTGGGTTATAGTTTTTAGTGACAGCAATAGAAAGATTAACACATTCAACATTACATATGTGATGGCCTGTCTACAATCTGTAGATCCAGTGAAGTTAGGTATAGAGGAAGGACTTGGGTGCATACATTGATGCCCATGTTATGGGGATATAGAATGGATTTTATTAGTGGACAAAGGTGGACAAGAAAGAGAAGATCAGGTGGCATAGTGGAGGGAGATGGGGTTGAATAAGGAAATGCAGGAAGAGATATTTGAAAGAGAAGTATTTGATGAATGATGACCGAAAGGTGGAGGAACTGGAGAGGATGGGAGGTAGTGAAAGAACCGTGGGGAGTAAAATTTGGGGAGACTGTAAGCAGGGTCTTTTAAATGAGAAATTAATATTATTTTTAATTTTACTAGAATATTAAGCATGGCAGAGGGGCTCCCAGGAATGTACATTTTACCTCCAAATTACTGGGCTTTGATGGATTCTTGGTGAGGTGAACCACTTAAAAGCTCTTACCACTCTTAAACACTTAAAAGCTGGTACCACTCTGTTACCACTCATGCTGTTGTAGAGTTTCTCTCTACTTGCTGCCCTCACATCACATCCCTCATAATCTATGGATTGTATGAAAATTTAAGGGGGGTTCCAGCCCCTCACTGGGCAATATCATTGCCGCCCACAGTGTTAGTTAGATCTAACTTTCTCAAGGATTGCAGCTGGTGCAGATTAATACTTCAACCACGATCTTGGAAAGAATTACTATGAAAAGCATGCCTTTTTTTTTTCAAAAGTCAGGCTGGTGTTCAGATGATTATTATTTCCTTGTACCTATTTCCTCCTTCTGATTCCTGATATGATTTAAGAAAAACATGGTTAATGAACAGATGTGCACCCTGAGGATTCAAAGTAGAAATGGATGATAGGTTTTTACATAAAAGTTTAGTTTTCTGATTCTTTTAAGATTTTTGAAGGACTAATTTTTGAGATAGACAAAAACTAATCCTTTATGTATAACAGCAAATTTCAGTCTACCAGTAAGAGAAACTGGCTGAAAAAAACCCCTTACTTGCTTACAACTTGTTAATCTATAACAAGTTTTTTAGTTAGAAATGTGTGTTGGTTCTTGGGGATAATATTGGATATTTATAAACATAATTTATAAATAGCTCATCATAAAAGTATAGTGAGAAGATGCTTTTCCTTATATATTCTCATAATTATTCACTAGAAGAAAATAGAAAGTAACCAGTATAAATTTTATACTAATTGAAAGATTGTGCAGAGATATATAATCAGTGTGAGAAAAATAAAGTTGGTGCTTTGTTCCATCCTCCAAATGTGAGTATATATGAAAAGTGGTTGAAGCTTTGCACTGTCCAACAAATGTGTGTGTGTGTGTGTGTGTGTGTGTGTGTGTGTGTGTGTGTGATTGTTTGTGCTTCTTAAAGCTTGCTTCTTCTACCATGTATGTAAATGTGTCTTGCCTGCTTTATATGTCATCTAACCAACATCCCCTCCTTGAATCATTGAACACTCTATCACAGCTACTCTTGGAAAGGCAAACAGACAGCAAACACACAGAACCCTACTGGGCATAACTTGAACATGTATGAGACCACCCACCTCTTCCAGTGACACCCTTCCTCCAACAAGGAAACACCTAGTCCAACAAGGTTACTCATCCGAATACAGCCTATGGGCCGATGGGAACCAATTACATTAAAACTACCACACCTACCTAGCTACATGCATACATATATCCATGCATAAGAGATAAACAGAGAAAGAGGGTGAGAGAAATAGAAAGAGAAAAAGTGATTGGTAGATGATAGAGAAATAGTTGCATACATATCTATATAAATACATTCAATCATTACTTCATACATACATACATACATACATACATGCAAACATACATACATATATAGATGATGGATAGACAGATAATGATATGTGATATTTATCTAAACACTAAAGACATGGTGCCCTTTAACTCACACACACACACCCTGAGCATTGTTTACAATCCTCAATTAAGACATAAAGTTTGGACATTCGAACTACAAAGACATATAAAAACAAATCCACAAAACTCACAATGTTCATTTGGTGTGCATAGATTTGATTAATATCTAGGATTTTCTTTTTTGTGTATATTATGAGAGATTACACCCTAAAATCTTTCTCAAACTTGTCCATTATTTTAGTTACTACTGTTTACAACCTGATACTTATAATCCACTAGATAGTAACGTTACAGAAGGTATTTATTGTGCTGAAGATATTCAGTCATACCCCTCAGCTCCAAAATATATCTTTTAAAGACACATAGTAAGGAACGATCTTCCAAATGACCTCAAATGAAACTGTCACCTGGTGGAAAATAACACAGCACAGGAAGAATTTTACACATAAAATTTATATTCATGTGAATATTGGTCAAAATGATTACAATTGTAAAGTTGAATTACATAGTGGTATGTCTTTGAAACAATAGGAAAAAATGATGTGCATACATTGTGTTTTCCAAAAAGAGTAGGAAATGTAAAACATTTAAGCAGTGGCATGTTGGTTTCTAATGCCAGGAGATGACTAACATAGCAACAGACTAATAATGTATCCTCTTCAAAAGTTAAAAGAAAACAGCAACAACAAGAAGAGAACAACAATCACAAGGAACCATGTCATCCGTGGCATCTTCAGGAGGATGTGCAGCACTCTGAACATGGTTCCAAGGACTTTAGTAGATGTCTATTGCATTGTCAGCCTGACAGGTTTGTGTTCAACCATCCATGTCTGTATACTAAGGTTGGGAACAATCCATCCGTGATGAGTGACCTAAAGATGATGAGTTCTACTCCCCACTCTCCTTGCTGCTCTTGAGACTTCAAACCTGAGGGGAGGAATGTTATATTGATGAGTATGAGAATGCTCAAATCCTTTTTGTCTACATTGTGTAAATGTGGAATCTCTTTAAGTGAAGTGTAAGACCTGCTTGGCCAGAAGGTACAACGAGAGGCCTGTTGAATAAAGATGCTACTATAGAGACCCCATGTAATGAGAAAGGTCTTTCTGAAGTACCCTTGGACAGAGGTGGAATTTAAGATCCAATTATTCAAAAATGGCATGTAGGCACTACTGTTGGCCTTATTGTCATACCGAGAACATCCCCAACACTAATCAGTGATGTATGGCTAGTGGTCAGAGGTGAGTGGGTAATGGACATTGGGAAGAAATGAGACCCTATGAGCCATGAAAAATGGATAGGTCCCCAATGGTCAGAGAGGAAATACACGAGGGCATCTTTGTGAAAATTTGGAAATCTAAAACCCCTTTGTACAGGTAAACTAGTATGTTTGGTTGGGTAGAGTTTAAATTTGCATGTTCTTTCCTTGACGTGAGATCAAAGACTCAGCCTACCTCATGCAGTGGAGCCCATTCCAGGTTCTTCCTAACAGCTAGCAACTCCTCATCAGAGACTAGAGCATCTGTCCACTATAGTAAATGTGGTGCCGGATCAGGAAGCAGTCTGAGCACTCATCAAAAACCTGGCTGACAGTTCCACACTAGTTCTTCTTCTCAGGCATATGTTATTCTCCTGGGTCTAGGTATGAATCATGAGGAGTACATCATTTTAGTTTCTGCATTGAGGAAATGAGCTTTTGTTCTGGGCTGTACTTCTTAATGTTCGGCTCAGGTACTTTAAGCTTGGGTGGTCTGGAGGTCCATTTGGGAGTTAAAATTAGAGGGGGGGGGTGACTAAGTGTCTCCATCAGAGGAGAACATTGCAAGGTCATTATTGGTCAGAAAGGCATATTTGATGACCACTTGGGGAAAATGAGATCTGAGGCCCCTGGTAACACAGAGTCAGTAGATTGTAATCTTTTTGGTCAAAGCAGAAGGATCTGAGGCCCAATTAAATAAACTTAGTAAGTTTACTCCCACAGGGGCATATTTAGAATGTCTGAGAACCCTTTGGATATTGGTGGACGGTAGCTCTCTATTAGAACAGGGAGGGCTGGTAGATCCTTTGGTGAAAAGTGGAATATTTCAGGTATAGTCTAAAAGCAAATTCATTAAAAAGACAGTAATTGGAATACTTTGGGCAAAGAGAGACATATGCAGTATCCCTATGTGCAGGAGAAGAATTGTTTCTGCCCGTCTCAGGATTGGTGTTAGATCTAAGATTCTCTAATATAGAAGGATGGTGATAGGAGCTTCATAGGATTGTATAGAATAGTTTTATCCTGTTATTCCTATGTCTGCAGCACTATTGATCAGAAATTTAACACTGATTGATACCTTGAGAATTCTAGGACATTCCAGGTACTTACTCCTTCATCAGCTCCAAACATGTAATCACAATCAAGAATGCACATCATCTGAATGTCAGTGGTAGGCATGACAACAATCTTAGAAGTCTTTTAAGAGGGTATGTAGTATTTTCTGGTTAAGTGTCTTCCTTAAATATATGTCCATCCACACATTCCTCTGCATGGAGGCCAGGATGTGTCTGTCTAAGGTAACAAAACAAAGATAGTAAACTGATTTACCCTTACCTTGATACTCTTCTGTTTGGGATTTCAGTCCAGAGTGCTCAGAAATCTCCTAGGTCAGAACAGTGCTTCCCACACCATGGAAATTAGAAGTTATAGGTAGGACATACACTGGGAAAATGGAGAATCTGGGGGATTTCCTCAAACACACTGTGCTCCACACTGGTTGGAGCACTCTCTGTTGTGAATGTCTAAATCTTCCTAAAGTAAGATAGGGGAGGAGCTTGGGCAGTTTTGCACAGAAGTAGGATGGTTGTGCCCTTCATCAAAGAGGTAATGTGGCAAACTTCATGAGAATAAGGAAGTTGAAGCATTCAGTCATAAGCAGCATTTCTGTGACACTTTGCAAGTGTGAAATTCTAAACCTACTTGTAAGAAGGGTAAAATCACTGGCTATTTTCAATAAATAAGAAATACCATTTCACATTGGTGAAAATGCAAATACCTTCTGGAGAAGAGGGATTCCCAGTATTGCTTGATCTGCTTACAAATCTTTTTTGTAGAATTTAGGATATCCACATATTTTATGTGGTGTGTGGAAATCAGGCAGCAATTGTTTCAGTATTCCAATAGGTTGTATGGTTATCTTTGGTCTATGAAACCTTTAGTCAGATGACATAAGAGCAAGGCCACTTTTCTTGAATGGAGGAATGTCTCCGAATATTTGTAACAGGATGAAGTTTGGAAGTAATCTTAGACAGTTGGAATATAGCAGGCACACATAGTCAATAAGACAAGATCTATTTACACTTTACAAGAGAGGGAAGGTATGTGTCCACCACTGAAAAAAAGGAAATATTTCAGTCCAATATGGGCATTTGAGAAGGCTTTGTTGCCCAATAGACACAGGGAGAAGAGGAAATATTTATGACTAGATGTGGTGTGTCTGAGGCTCCCATAGGGAGAGGGAGAGGCACTGAAGCCCTGGCATGACTGGATGACATTTATAGACCTCTTCGACAGAGGATGTGAATTTGAGAACCACTGGAACAAAAAGAGTCATTCTGGTGCCCCTTTCAAATGAGGAGTTCGATGTGAGACACAGTTAAATGGAAATTTTTGCCCTCCATCAGATAGAGAATAGTTTGGAATTCTTTCTGATCAGAGAGGGTAATTATTGAAGACCTTTTGGACTGGAAGTGAAGTTTGGGGCCTGGGGCAGGTAGAGATGATCTCAGGCCTGTCAGGCTTACAAGACAGATATTGGACCCTCATGTATACAGAGGGTGCATTTGATATATAATGGACACAAATTAGTGGTCTAAGTATTGATGTTTAGGAGTAGAAGATTAAAGCAGAATTAGAGTCTGCTTAATGTCCCCAACCTCTTTAGGGTTAAGGAAGTGACCTAGCCTACCTTAAGCAGGAGAGGTAGGACTGCTTCACAACTTAGAAGATTCCCATCTTCACATACACCTTGGTAAGCCTGGCAGCAATACAAGTATTATGCACCAGGCATGACTGTAAGTCTCTAAGCACTCTTGAAGCTTATCATCAGTTATATGGGTGTTTGCATGAAGGATGGTACGAAGGATAGATGACCTAAGTTTCAGGCTCTGTTAATGCAGGGCAGAATTAAGTGAAGTATAATTTCCTAGAGACTATGATTGGAGGGAAATGATCTAAAGCTCATGATTGGAGTGTTATATTTGAGGCTCATATGTATGTAAGGATGCTCTTAGGATACCTGGATTTTGGTACCTTTGGGAAAAATGAAAATTCTGAGATTTCAATAGTAAACACCAGTCATTATTATAACTGACCTTGGGCAGAAATGGAAGGTTTTGGGTATTGTTGGTAACAGCAGTAGGTCATGAAGGCCACCTATCCCAAGTGAAATTCTGATGACCCTTCATCCAAAGGTGATGGTGTGAGATACCTTGAAAACAGGTTGAGTAGCATGTGTTCATACCTACAACTTCTATGACCTTCCGGACCCGTTTTGTTTATAAAGAAAGAACCTGGGGCTGGAGAGATGATTCAGTGGTTAAGAACACTGATGGCTCTCCCAGGGCTCCTGAGTTCACAAACATCTGTAATGGTATCCAGTGCTGTCTTCTAATGTGCAGGCACACAAGCATAGAGAACACTGTATATATAATAAATAAATACTTAAAAAAGAAAGGAACAAAGGAAGGAAGGAAGGAAGGAAGGAAGAAGGAAAGAAGAGAAAGAAATTTAGGAGGGAAGAAAGAAGGAAGGAAGGAAGAAAGAAAGAATGAAAGAAAGAATGAAAGAAAGAAAGAAAGAAAGTAAAAGAAAGAAGGAGAGAAAGAGAATGAGGGAGGGAGAGAGAGAGAAAGAGAGAGAGATAGAAAGAAAGAGACAGAAATCGAGAGAGAGAAAAAGAAAGAAAGAAAGAAAGAAAGAAAGAAAGAAAGAAAGAAAGAAAGAAAGAAAGAAGGAAGGAAAGAGAAAGAAAAAAAGAAAGAAAGAAAGAAAGAAAGAAAGAAAGAAAGAAAGAAAGAAAGAAAGAAAGAAAGAAAGAAAGAAAGAAAGAAAGAAAGAAAGAGAAAGAAAGGAGGGAGGGAAGAAAGTAAGAAAGAAAGAAAGTAAGAAAGAGAGAGAGAAAGAAAGTAAAAGAAAGAAAGGAAGGAAGGAAGGAAGGGAGAGAGAGAAAGAGAGAGAGAGAGAGAGAGAGAGAGAGAGAGAGAGAGAGAGAGAGAGAGAGAGAGAGAGAGAGAGAGAGAGAGAGAAAGTAAGTTAGTTAGTTTCAGGCCATGATTAACCAAGTAGCAGTAGCAGGATCAAGTCACTATATTGTGCAAAAGGGAAAAATCTAGTTTATCTTGGGTAGAGGGAGAACAGAATGGTAGTGCATAGTTTGCTTCCATCTAGTCTTCCCACCTTTCATTATCCATATATTGTATATACTGTTGGGAAGAATACAAGGAACAATCAGCACACTCTTCCAACAGGGAGAGTGGTTGTCTGACCTGAGGTTGTATTTGTCTGTACCTATCTATAACTGAGAGACAGGAACACAGCATTTCTGACACCTAACTCTAGGAAGATCACATGCATATTAGTTTTCTTTCTATGTTCTGCCCTCTGCCCTACACTCAGAAACATGTGAGAGCCCACTGTGAAGTTGCAATTGTGTTTGCCTTGCAATCTTTCTAATAGAGAGTGGCACTGAGGTAATATGAGTTTAAGTCAAGTTTAAGGTGCCCTTGGAAAGAATACTCTTGGGCATCCCAAGAGGCTATATCTGAAACTCCTATGACTACAGGTATAATAAATGAGACCCTCTTGGCCATAGGATCCAAACCTGAGGTCTCTGTCATCATTGCTCCATGGCACATACACCCTTGGCAAGCAATTAGATGTCTATGTTCCTTGAGGTTGAAGGAGGTAATTATAGCCCCCTTTTGTACTACAATGAACTGCATGTGAGTGGACATCATTCTACCTTTTTCAGTGGGAATGGCATAAAGCTTACTTAGTCTGGGGCATCTTTTTTTTATTAGATATTTTCTTTAATTACATTTCAAATATTATCTACTTTCCTAGATTGCCTTCTGAAAATCTCCTATGCCTTCTCCCTCCCCCCGCTCCCCAACCTACCTACTCCTGATTCCTGGCCCTGGCATTTGCCTATAATGGGAAATAGAGCCTTCACAGGACCAAGGTCCTCTCTTCCCATTGATGACCTCCTAGGCCATCCTATGCTACACTTGTGGTTAGAGCCACAAGTTCCACCATGTGTTTTCTTTGATTGGTGGCATAGTTCCAAGGAGCTCTGGGGGGGGTACTAGTTAGTTCATATTGATGTTCCTTCTATGGGGCTTCAGTCCCCTTCATGTCCCTGGGTATTTCTCTGGCTCCTTCATTGAGGACCTTATGCTCTGTCCAATGGATGACTGTGAGCATCCACTTTTGTATTTGGCAGGCAGTGGTTTGGGACATCTTTTGTCACAAGAGAAATGACTGAGTCCCACTTTCAACGAAACTGAAAGTTTGAGGGTATTTCTACTAAATGAGTACTTTAGACAATCTTGGGCAAATAGAGAAGGTCTGCAGGAGGCTTAGTCATAGGAGGAATGTCTGACATTCTCTTCAGTGAAAAACAAAACAAAACAAAGAACTGAGGTAACATGGGAAGAGAGGAAGTACTGGGCACTTAGGAGTAAGAGAAAATAATGAGACCTGGTTGGTACAATGGTATGCATTAGAAAAACCTTGGAGAGGGGGTAAGTGCCATGCAACATCCTATTATGTATGAATGTTAGGTTAGGGCTTATATATTTACTGTCATGTCTCAGGACATCATTTCAGAGTTGCTTGACATCCCTTCTTTATTTGAGCATGCCTGGCCACCCAGGAAACATGGGAAATTTTAGGAACTCCTAGACGAATAGTCCTGAGGATTCTATTAAGACAAGTAAATTTTCTGAGATATGCATGGTCAAGAGATGTTGATTTAAATTTTCCACAAGCGAAAATAAACATCAACTTTAGTTTTCATGTTAGTAGCTTTTCAGTAGGCTCTCTAAGCAACAAAATTTGTATTAAGACCTTTTTAAACTGAAGGGTGTGTCTATATTTCCCCAATTCAAAGATAAAATGTAAATTTGTTCCTTGTCAGAGTATTTACGTCAAAGATTCTTCATTGAAAAGTTTTTGAACCTAGACTTTGCCTTGAACTGAAGGGAAAATCTGGGAAACATTAGTATATATATTTAAGGTTCAGTCCATAATATCAGTAAGTTGTGTGGGATTCCTCGACCTAAAAGTATGTCCAAAACTCCTTTGGACAAACTGGTATAATCAGAGACTCACTTTGCTTCAGGGTAAGATCTGATGACTCCTTAATCTAAGACATATGGAGTAAGTATTACTTGGGGAGAAAGAAGGTGGTGTTGTCCTTGTAAGAAGAGAGATGATCAGAGTATGAAAATCTCCATAATAGTTTGTACAAAAAATTGCTTACCTTAACTCATAAGGTCCTCCTTTGCTACACCTAATGCTTCTTCACATTCTGGAGCATCCATATCTTTAGCAGAATTAGCAAGACATCAAATATTGATACCATGATTCTTGAAAAGCTTGAGCTACTGTCTTCAGCATGATTGCCTCCTAAGAATTATGTTCAACCACCAGAACTGTGTTAGAATGATGATTTCACACCATGTCATGTGACTGAAGTCAAGGAAGTGGCATAAGGTTCCAGGATTGGCCTCCTCGACTTGATTTATCTGAAATGTGACCAGAGGGAGAAAAATGCTCCTTGTCAGAGGTAAAATATCCCCTGGGTTCCCGAACAGAAATGATTTTTATGAGAGCCCATTGACTCAAAGGGGTGATTTTTAAGACCTCAATCATCACAGGAAGGGAAACATCATAACTGTGGAACCAAGTAAGTCCCTTGATCCTGTTGGACAGTAGGGGAGTATAATTGTTTACCTTCTGTAGAGGAGGTTGGACCAGGCACTCCTTAAATGCACATCTTCAGAGAACTCTAAAAAATTCTTATCCCTGAGGACTCTACTGCACACTTAACAGCACTCTGAGGTTTGTTCTGACAAGAATGCTCCAAGCCCCTGGATCTGTTCCCTATTTATACTTACAATAGGCCACACAAGTATGGGTGTTGAGGACAATTACCTTTATGATGAGCAACTTAAAGAGAGTTGACCTTGGATCTAGGCTGAAGTTTTTATTCATTGGCCATGGGACTTGAATCCAGACTTCTCTGAGTTTATTGGTGGTGAAAGGTGTATCCCCTAAACAATAATTTCTGAGAGAATCTCTGGTCTATATTAGTTGAATGGTAGACCTGAGTAAGCCATGAACAAAGAGTGAAACTCCTGTGAATTCTTGGTATTAACAGTTTAGTTTTAAGCACACCAGAGCTGTACTTGAATGTATGAGACACACTCCTTACTCTCAAATGTCAGTTCTATACTTTCTTCATCAGAGGGACATGCCTCAGACCCCTCCAGTGCAGACAGAGAAAAAACAAAGTGTTTTTATTCAAGGTCAGCAGACCCCTTTGTCATATACTTGATGTCAGGGACTACTATGTTTAGAGGAAACCCAGGGTGCGTGACTTGATGGAGTTGCTATTTATGCTGGAAATATAAATTATCCTGGTTCTGGTGGGGTACATCTGAAGCCCCATTGTGAATTCATCAATGCTATTGCATGGTGATAGTAAAAGAGCCATATTTGTGGCCATATTAAGATGTTGTTGAAGTCTGAAGTCTTGCTTCTCATGTCATATGTCTCCGGATATCTTCATTCATTGAGGACCTATATGACACCTTTGTTCTGAAGTGATAATTCTGAGGGCAATTAAAGAATGTTTGAAAATTTTGGTTCTCATGAGTCAATGCAGCCTGCAACACTGGTGAGTTTCTAACATATTTGATGTAGAATGGGTATGTCTGAACCACTGTTAGCTTATTGAAGGAAGTTGTGAGGTACATATATTCTATTTCATGTATACTGTCACTGCCTTCAAACACACCATAAGGTGGCATCAGGTCCCATTTTAGATTGTTGTGAGCCACCATGTGTTTTCTGGGTTTTGAACTCAGGACCTATGGAAAAGAATTCTGTGCTCTTAACTGCTGAGCCATTTTTGCAGCTCCAGCACATTGGTTCTAGACAGCTTAGTTTAAGGTCACTTAGGGAATTGGGTCAAATCTGAGAATACCTATTTCAGCATGGGCAGATCAGAAGACGCTTTGGTATACAGTATTTTGGAAGATCTGTGGTTCTTAAGCTGTAAGTCTAAAAATTACTAGAGAAAAATATTTGTATTTGGATTACTGGTTTAGAGCAATTGCACCTCACATATCCTTTAGTCATGGAAAGTGCATTACACCCCACTTCAAGCATAGGGGAATACATCTTAGGGTTCTCTAAAAGAAACACAATTTGGAGGAACCTTTGAAAGGAGGAAAATGTTGATTTATCCACAAAAAACCTATTAAAAATAGCATCCATTAGAGGTAGAAAGTCTCATAACACATTTGGGAAAGCAGAAATATCAAACTCTCTTGTATCTTTTCAAGATAAAAGGTCAATTTTGGGAGATAAGAAAGCCTGAATATTTCATTATCGAGGCTTCCTGGGAACCCAGAATATGAATATCATGCAGGCCATGCAACAGCATAATCAATCGCCAGTATGCTAGGAAGAACTTCCCACCTATTTCTCCTGGTAAATCAGCTGCCTACTTCTGAACATGGCAAGGCTTACTCGTTTCTACTGGACAACATATAAGTATATGCCCTGGGTTTATGAAATTCCTGGCTACTCTTAAACTCCGGCCATTGAAGCAAATGGGTTCAGATCCTTGGACTGAGGTAATGAGGTCAGAGGATCAGAAAAAGGAGCACTCAATGCACCGTATATCAAGGGAATCGATTTGTCATGGATTACATCAGATCTAGTTAGTCTAGGTCCTCAATGATCAGAAGAAGCACATACTATTCTACATGAACTGGAAATTATATAGCACACTCTTATGGCTACAAATTGTTAGATACTCTTAATCAGAAGGGGGGGTGTTTTTTGTACTTTTAGTCCCAGGGGCATATGTGATGCTTCAATGTGCATCTGAAGCAGCTAGGAGTAGAAATTGTAAGATGTAGAGATGGTTGATGAGAAGTAAAAGTTCTAAACTCATGTTGCTCATAAGGGGCAAAGAAAGGGAAAAACAGGGCAACCTGTGGGTCAAAAAAAGAACTAAAAATGCCAGGGTAAAAGAGAGAAGGGCACTGGCCACCCTCTTGAGAAGGACTGCCTTACAGGTTCCATTTGGCAAGCTGTAAAGTTCTGGTGTGTCCTTGGGTCAAAGGAGTAATTCGGGAGTGAGGATTAAGTCATAAGCTTCCTAGAGCATTTATGATATCTCTTTTTTTCATAGAAAGCATCTGTGAAGCACATTTTTTTTAGATTGGGCATTTGAGAGCCTGCCTCTTTCAGGCTAAAGCATTCTGAGCCTTACTGAAAGAGGACACATAGCCAATGTCCCTTTGGTGAGAACTGGAAAGTCTGAGTTCACAATGCTCAGACTGATATGGTCTGACATTCCCTTTTAGGGGAGAGGAAAGAACTACAGCTCCCCTTTTGCTCAGTGATCCTTTTGAAATTGATTTTCATATGATGTATATATTTGTGGCCTCCTAGGACAGAAGGGTCACAAAGGGACACCCAAATTCACATTGTAATGATTGTTTTCTCCCTGGGCAAGAGAAAGCAAGTATCATGTCCTCTGTTTGAGATATTACATGTAATTACTTTGCATAACAGGGAATGAAGTGGCACCTCCATTTGGAATTCATGGATGTATGAATCCCACTAGGAAAGTAGCCAATTCTGTGGCTATTTTTGTATTAATGGAAGTTATGTGTTTCTCTCTCTCTTTGGCAGTAGAAACATGTTTTGAGCACTACTTAGTAAAAAAATGGTGGTTGATATCCTCTTGGGGTGATGACAATAATTTGATACCTCTATAGGGACTTTCTCCATCTGGAGGTAACTCAATGCCTTCTTGTTCTGGAGGAGAAATTTACAGGGCTTTTTTGGTATTAGAGGCACTACTCTCTCTCCTCCTATTAGAAGTAGCATTTCTGAGAATCTCATGGGGAGACATGAAATATCTGAGGCTCTTTTCATGATAAATATAGTGGTTTACATGCACTCTTCTCTAGGCATGGATCATGGTTTGCCACTGTCATGTTCTGAATGAGAAGCTTGAGTGTCCCATTGGTCAGAACGGTCCTTTTCTGATAAGATAAAATAGATTTGGATGGTCTGTATTCACCTTGGTATGGTGGAGGACTTCTGAGGCCCTCCTCATGAGATGGTGAGTATACAAAGGCTCCTTTAGCAGTATCAGAAGTAGTGAGGGTTATGGTAGTCACAGTTTTAAGATTTGCACCTTTTTTTCTTAGATGTGCAAGATCTTACCAGCATTTTGGAATAGTGGCAGTGTTTCCAGCTAGCATCTTTTTAGAGGACAGATTTCAGGCCTGCTTGATCTACAGAGGAAAACATTAGTCTTATTTTTTGCAGTATAGAAGGTTTGGGACAACCCCTTGGATGAGGAGAATAACTGAGATCTTTCTTATAAGGAATGCTAGATGTGAAACTCAATTGTGAAGATTAAAAGGTGGAGATGCTTCTTGGAGGAGTAGAGGAAGGACTGGATTCCTTTTCAGCATACTTGGAAGATGTGAGGCTACCTTTGGCAGAAGAGATGCATTTTAAAACATCAAGTTCTGAGAGGCAGTATCTGATATCTCCTTCTGAAAATGAGACATGTTTTAATGTCCTTTGGTTAGAATTAGGTACTCGGGCTCTTCCTCTGATAAGAGTAACTATCTGGCCATCATCATGAGAAGGGGTTGGAATTAAGTCCCTGTCTGTATAAAGTGACAGTCTGGGAAATTCTGTTGAAAAGGAAGTACCCACAGTGTCTTTTCTAAATGGCATAGGTTCTAGAGTCCCCTGAGCTAGTTGAGAAACTTCTACATATTCCTGGGCTAATGTAGGTGTTCCAAGGATCCCTTGATCAGATACTAAAGGGCTCAGCACATCTACATTGTGTTTCATAAGACACAGAGACCCTGGCACAGATAGCAAAGATTCTAGAGACCCTGCCACAGATTTTGAACTCTTACAAACAGATTGGTTACATGGCAGAGATTATTCCAACTCTGGACTAAGTGTTGAAGGAACTGGTAATCTGGGAGAATTTTATGTGGCTGACAAAGATTCTATGATCTCTTGGGTGACAGATGATATTTCTGCAGGGTTTTTCATACTTGGCATTGTTTCTAGTTTTTCCTTCGCTGAATTAGAAAGTCCAAAATCTTAGGATCAGATGGTGAATATCCTAAAGCCGCATTTTTCTAACAAGGTCCTGGAGATTCTTGGGATAACAAGGAAGTTTCTGAAGGCCGTTGGGCAGATGTTGATGTTCCTACTACACCATGACAAGACAGGGAAGGTCTCTGAGTCAATACAACAGGTTGTGACACTCTCAAATATAATTGGACAGATAAATGTGATCCTAGATGCACTATGGTAGATGCTGAAATTTCCAAAGCTCCTGGTGTAACATTTGCTATTCCTGGCTTGCGTTTTGTACAGGTGCAACCTTTCATATTCTCCTCTAAAGGACAGGCAAGGGCCTCCAGCTTTTTGAACAGATAACAAAGGTCCTGGATTCACGTGAACAGATAGGGACATTGTCAAAGGCTCTAGGGTAGATGATAGAGATCCTAGTGTTCCCTGTCCAGATAAAGAAATTACCATGGATCCTTTGGAAGAACCTGACATATCTGAAGCAGTTGGATCTGTTTTTTGTACCCTTTGTGGAGTATTAAAATACTCATTTGGTCCCTGATATGAAGTCAAAGGCCCCTCTGTAGGTTTAGAGAGATCTAAAGGTTCTTCTGTGTAAGGAAAGGAATCAAAAGGATTAGGGAATCAAGTAATGAAATAAGTTGGGCAAAAATTGCAAGTGCCAGAAGTGAGTCATTGGATATCACATATCCTGAGATAGCTGTTGAATTTTTTTTGTGCATTTGATGCAAATGAGGAATATCCTAGAGTCCCCTAGAAGATGGCAAAGGTTCTACAGAGCCTTGTGCAGGTGCCAAAATACTCAGAGATTCTTGGTCAGATCTCAAAATCCTTGACATATTTTGAGTAGGGTGGGTATATCACTGACACACTGAGGAATATGGTGAGTCTGCTACTGTGTAGTGTGTAGATGTGGACTGACTTCCTATACCTTTTTTATGTAAAGAAGGATTTGAAAGCTTTTGGGAAGTTGTAGATTGTTGTACATACCTTTGTGGACATGTGGACAGATATAAGGTCCCCTTTGCAGAGAGAAAGGGACTCAAACTTTCATGAGAATAATCAGAAGATGCTGGAATCACTTGTTATGTGGAAAAAAGACCCAGAGGATTATGAGAACATTCAGAACATTGTGATGTATTCATCATTGACTATGCTGAGATAGAAAGTTTCAGAGGTCCCTGGGCAGATTACAAGGTACTGGATTCCCTTGGCCAAATGGGAAAGTCTCTGCATCTCCTTGGTACAATGTTATTGTCTATCAAGTTTTGGAGGTGATGGTGGCGTTCTAAGGAGTTCTTAGAGTTGATGAAGTAGACTGAGAAGATGTTACATCTTCTCTCACTCTTTAAAAATGTCCTAAAATACTCTGTGATTCTTTATATTGTGACAATATCCCTGTGAAACCTGTTGAATTTTCTAGATTTCTTTGGTTGAAGAAAAAAATAACTTTATATGCATAAAGTTCCCTCTTTGGCCCTGGAATTTTTTGGGGGCTTTTGAAAAGATGGAAAAGCTTCTAGAACCACTGTAGGAGGTACAAGATGCTCCTGAGAACCCAGTAGAGGTGGGCAATGTCCTACATCTGATGGTTAAGGACAAAAGTATTCTTGAGATTTCTGGAAAGGTAGGAAATGTATAGTTTCCCTTGGGAAAGATGGTGATTTTTGTGCAAAATTTTGGACAGTTGGCGAAAATTCATAACTGTCTGCAAAGAAGTTGGAGCATTCAAACTATCTTGAGCTTATGAAACATTTTTTGCAGTCCACTGTTTAGATATGGGCAGTTTAGGAGACCTTAGGCAGAACAGAAATGTCCAAAAGCCTCTTGGGAAGATGAATAACCTACAGTCCCTTGTGAAGATGAAGAAATTTCCAGGGGCCTTTGATCAATTGACATAGATTCTGGTAGCACTTGAGTATTTTTCATAGACCCCAATCGTCCTGGGGTGGGAGGCAATGTTCCCACAGTCTGCTTTACAGATATGGACTTTCCTACTGTGGCTTGTGCAGATGAACAATGCCCCTTCAGTGCCCTGAGATTACATGGAAGACCCTAGAATCATGTCTTTAGTTTTAGTCACTTTCAGACTTCTTTCTTGCGATAGACAAGAATCCCACAGTTCCTTGCTCAGATCTCAAAGATGATGGTGGCACATGTAGTGATATAGTAAGATTCAGACGCAGTCCAGCACATCTGGAGCTGTCTGAAGTCCCTCAGAAAGACGGAGAATATTCATTTGTTTCTGATTCTGCTGGAGAAGAAGCTGAATGCAGTAGAGCCCCTTCAGCAGGTCCTGAGTGATGTGTCATTGCCTGGGCTAAGATGGAATGTGTCAGGCCCCCTGGATTGATTGCGAATATATTTGATTCCCTGGACCAGATGGGAATATTTCTACACCTCTTTGAGTAAAAGATGAATGTCTACCAGATTCTTGAGGTGATGATGG
Organism: Mus musculus; assembly: GCF_000001635.26. Taxonomy (NCBI): domain Eukaryota; kingdom Metazoa; phylum Chordata; class Mammalia; order Rodentia; family Muridae; genus Mus; species Mus musculus. The sequence continues at coordinate 42,502,071 of NC_000087.7, forward strand.
CAAACTTCCTAGAGCAAGCAGAACAGATTTAGAAGATCCGACATCCTCTTTCACATCCTCCATGGCAAAGGGCCCATGGTAGTATCTTTGTGTTTACATTGTCCCAATCCCAATATACCTGTTGAATCAGTCGAAGGTTCTGGATACCTTTGGATGGATGACACAGAACTTTGCACATGCAAATTTCCAATTGCAACTGTGCAGTTTTTCTTTTACCTTTAAGAAGTTAGCAAATGTTCTACATTTACAGTGGTAGATAGTGGATATCCCTGACCACCTGGTGCAGATAGGTAGTGTTCTGGATAACTTGGGAAATACAAAACTTCTCCTGATTTTCCTGGCTAGAGAGAACATATTCATTAGTCTGTGGCTAACATGATGAGCATTGTAAGTTGAGCAGATGGAGAAAATGTGAGAGCCCTCTAGTAATTAGATGGATGTTTGAACGACTTTGGTAGAGAAGAGAGAACACCTATAGGTTCTTGTTTGGGTGTGTACAGAGACCCTTAGGCAGATAGAGAAGTTCCCAGAACCCTTTGTGCAGATGACAAAGATCCTAACCTTCCTTCTGCAGGTCAAAAATTCCCAGAAGTACTTGAACAGACTGGAAATTTCCTTGTTCCTGCTTGTCACTTTCTTTGTAACCTAGAATCTCCGGGCTAGATGGGAAAATTTCTTCAACTCTCTGGGCAGCTATGGGATGTCCCTACATGGATTCTGAATTCAGGTAAGATTGTCCAGGCACCTGAGTAGATGATGAGTGTAATGAAGAAATTTGTGCAGATACATTCATCTCAAGAGTTGCTTATGGATATAGGGAAGTTGTGACAAGTGTTCGCAAAGATATGGAGGGGCTCTACTTGCTTGTGTTGGTGAGAAATGGCCATGTGGCTTTGGGACATGTCGCAATGTTTCAAATGCCCTTAGCATACATGAAGACATTCCCCAAGAACCTGAGAATGAAGACAAATGTTTATGTGTACACTGGGCAGAATCTGTTATTCCCAGAATCTTTTGGGAAGATGATGACTGATTAAAAGACTGTTGAGTATATGGTGAAAGGCCTATAGAAGCCTCAACATATATGCTAAGTTTGGTAGATAGCAAATGTGCTAGATCCTTGGGACTACAAAATAAGACTCTTGAGATCAATGGTCATGTTGTGAATGTCCTGTATGTCTTGAAGGATGTGGCAAAGGGCCTGTAGTCCCTTGAACAGATGGTGAGTTTTCCTGAGATTCTACCATGTGTGTTGAGTTCCCTAGCTTCTTTTGGAAAGATGCCGAATGTTCTAAAAAACGCTGGGAAAGATGTCAAAGCACCCATAGTTTCTTGGACAGGTATAGAGTGTTCTACAGTTGTTTTCTTACATCTCACAGTTATTCAATTGCCTGATATAGTTTGCTAGTTTGTGGAAGTTTCTGAGAACATAGTAGAGAAGTTGAGGGTTTCACTTTCACTTGGGAATATGACAATGTTGTTGAGATTTGTTGGTTTTGGGGGTATGTGTGTGTGTGTGTGTGTGTGTGTGTATGTGTGTGTGTGTGTGTGTGTGTGTCTGTGTGTTTATCTCCTGTTGGATGAAAAAGATCTTTTTTCAGATGGAAATTTTTCTGACTTTCTATTTTCAAATTTGGGAGTTAGCATAACCCCTGTAGGAGGCAAAGGATCTGTAGTCCCTTGGAAACATGGCAAGGTATACAGATATTCTACTATGTATGATGAGTGCCCTAGCTTCTTCTGGAAAGATGCTGAACGCTCTAATTTCCCTGTGGTATAACTAAAAAACCCTAAGTCCCTGGACAGTACAGATTGTTCTAGAGGTCTTTGTTTACAACTGACAATTGTTAGAGTTCCTGTTGTAGTGTGAGGAGATAATGGTGGTGCAGATGATGAAGGTTTCACATTCCCTTTGGAAGATAACAATGTTTCCTTAGTTCCCTGGGTAGAGGGAGAAGATATCATAGCCTCTGTATCAGATGGTGGATGTCATCGGGTATCTTGCATAGATAGAGAAAATGTATAAGCCTTCTGGAAAGAACTGAAATTTTTCACAGGTCCTGGTTCAGACGGTGAAATTTTAGAGTCCTAGTTTCAGATTTGGGTAGTCCCATAGTCCTTCTAAGAGATAAAGAATGTTTCTCAGCCCCTTTATTAGATGGAAATATTTGAGCCATCCTATGAGCACCTTGAGTAGATCCTAAAGGCCCTGTTTTACGTCTTGATGGTTCTACAGTCCCCTGTGGTATATAGACTGTCTCAGAATGTCTTTTTCTGATTTGTACTTTGTCCCTTCCTTTTGGGATGATATAAAAGACTCTAGGGTCCCTTGTGCCAGTGATGACATTTGAAGAGTTCTTTGCAAATGGAAATACCTAGTGTAGATGGTGAAGAATGCAGAGTCTGTTTAGAAGGTGTGTAAGTGGGCAGTGGTCCTTGGATATTTACCAAAGTTTCTAAGGCCTGGGAAGAAAATGGATAAATTTTCTGAGCATTTGGTGCAGTAAGTGAGTCTTTTCCACCATCCTAGGTAGATAGCAAAGAACATTGATGCCCTTGGCATGATGATGATGATGATGATGATACCAAAGCCTCAGTAGCAATAGCAGGTAAGGAAATTGCTACAGGATCCTAGCAAGAAAGCATGTTTTTTTGAAAAACAGAAACATTTTTCAAATGTCCTGGAGATTTCTGAGGATATAAATATGTCCACATATCCACATCCACAGATGGCAAATGTCCTTTATAAACCTTAGAAGATGAGGAAGTTGCCATATCACCTGGTCAAGAAAGAGAATGAGAGTTCCCTGTTTAGATGTGGAGAGTTCTGGAGTCTGTTGTGCAGTTAAGGATATTCCCACACTCCCTTGAACAGAAGACAAAAGTGCTACACTTCATTCTGAGGATGAGGGTGTTCCCTGTTGCTATTGGGTAAGTGACATTACATTTAGGGGGGAATCTGAGTCATACTGAGATAAATCTAGAACTCCATGAATGTGGGGAAAATTTGATGGCATATCATGATATAATGGTGAAAGGCTCACAGGTTCTGAAGCCACCTGTTTGGGTCCAGGAGCTACAATGGCTGAAGGGGAAATTGGCAGGGATCCTGGTCTAAGTGGCAAAGTTCCTACCATCTCTTGGGCAGGTTGTCAGGTTCTGAGTTTACTTTGGAGAGATAACAATGGTGATAAATTCTCTTGAGTACTTGGTGAAGTAGCAGCTGTACTCTGGGTAGTTGTGGAAAAATCCAAAGGCCTTTGCAAGGACATCAAAATTCCTGCAAACTCAGGTGAGCCTGAAGAAGATTCTAGAGGTCCATGAGTTGAGATTCCATGTCCTGAAACTCATTGTGCTGATGAGAAAAGATCCAGATCTCCTGGAAGGTGGAGTGAATGTCCTGAATACCTTATTGAAGATGGAATATTTTTCTAAACACCTTGGCCAGATGACAAAGTTCCGTAGTTCCATGGGCACCCAGATCTCCTGGGAAAAAATCCTGAAAAACCAAAACACCTTTGCATAGGTGACAAAGTTTCTAGATGCCCATGGTTAAATGTTGATGGTCTCACATATCCTAGAGCAGATGGTAAATGTCCTACAACAATAATGTTTTAGTCAGAAGCGTTTTTAGATACTTTAGAAGATATGAAAATTTTCTGGTGTGTTTGGGCTAAAGACAAGTTCTAGATGATTTTTTTAGATGTGGATTTTCCCTCAGGCCCTTGATTTCACAAAGGAGATTTTGTAGTCCTGAAGTCTGATTTGCAAAAGGACAAATTACCTTAAGCATGGTCAAAATGTTCTGCATCATTTGAGAAAGATGAAGAAATTTCCTGGGCCAGATAGTAAACACATAAGAGCCTTTGGTTAGATAATCTTGAGCCTTTTTGGGGAAATATGGATTGTCCAACATGCCCTTTGGTAGACTGAAGGTGTGAGACTCACCTGAGGAGAAATTGTAGCTTTTGATGTTTCTTTGGCAGCAGGGGATGTTTCAACTCCCCCCCCCCTTTTTTTTTTTTTTTTTTTTAGAAAATGTTCTGTAGTCTCCTTTGTTATAAAGATCAAATCTTAACCTGTTTTTTTTTCTTCTTCTATGAACTGGATGACTGTGTACTATTTTGGTAGAGGGAAAATGCCTACTACTGCCTACCAGAGAAGGCATGGAAAAGAAACACTCTTGGGTAGATGGAGATAATTGTAAAGCACCTTGTTCAAATATCACAGATCCTATGACCTTCTGCACAGATGGGGAAGGTCTTAATATGTCTTTTGTAATTTTGAAAGTCTTAACCTTGGCTTTAAAATGAGGGGAAGGCCCTAGAGATACCTGTGTAGATATGGTTTCTTCTAGAGCATCATGGACAAGTGTAAAAGGTCTAAGAGCCTCATAGGCAGGTAGTGAAATTTCTCTACCTCCCTGTCTACTAATGAAAGTGGCTTCTCCTTAGAGCATCATGGATAGGTGTAAAAGGTATAAAATCCCCATGGGCAGGTAGTCGAATTTCTTGACCTCCTTGTATACTAGTGGAAGTTCCAAGAAAATTTTCTTCAGATGGAAAAGGGGATAAAAACTTCTGTATAGAAGTTTCAGGTGTCATAGACAGCTTGATGGGCAAAACAGCTTCCATGGGGCCTTTTGAATATGAATTAGAACCCAGAGCATTTTTGGCATTTGAAAATTTCTAGAGACTTATGCTGGCATGGAGACGGACCAAGAGGCTTTTGTGTAGGGGGGTAAGAGTCTATAGTATCTTGTTTAGTTGGGGAAGAAGGCTGATCCTCCTGAGGTGATAGGGAAGTTCTAATAGTCTCCTGTAATGTTTGGGGCAGCACAAATTTTCTGAATTTGGAGGGATGCTGAGGACCCTCTTCTTTAGGGTTCAGAGTGTTAACTGGTATGGTGTCCACTCTAAGTCACCCTTTGAAAGATTGAAGTCTCAGACTGCCTGTGGATGATGCTGATGGTTCTAGTTCACTTCCTTTATGTGCAGAAGCGAAAGACCTTTTGGAAGACTCAGGAATTTCTACCACGTCTTGAGTATGTATGGAACTCACAAGATCCTATTCTAGGAATGGCAAAGATCCTTGAGCTCCTGGTGTAGGTGTGGACATTTTTCTCTTTCCTTGGGCATTTATTAGAGGTGTGAGGCTCACTTGGGACATTGTGATTGCATGTATTTCCCTTTGGACTGGAATAGATGATGTGAGCACATTTCTTATTGGTAGAGGACTTTGAAAGCCCTCTTGGTTTCATGGAGAATGACTGAAATTCCCTTGGTCAGGAGGGTCAGGTCTCAAAATAACTTTAGTAGGAACAGATTGCATAGGACACTTTGGGGGGAAAGAGAAACATCTTTGGATGTCTTTCTGAGAAGACTTTGCTCTCTGCCCTGTTTTGGCAGCTGGCAAACATTTTCAACTCTGCTAGGGAAAGGATGTGGGACATGATACTTTTGGGACAAATTGCTGACATTACCGTTGGGGGAAAAGTTTTAGAGCCCCCTTTTTGTGACTTACACTCCTGTTGTAAGTCCTCTTGACCAGAGGGTTCTTCTCCAAAATGCTTTGGAAGAGAATTGGAAAGAAGAGAGTCATGTAGTGTACTGGATAACCTTTTGGAAAGCCTTCTGGAAGAGCAGGCATTATGATTTTACTGTCAGCACAAGTGAGTAGTCTTTGAGATGCCTGTGCAGTTACACTTCACAGTGTTCAATGTCCCATAGAGTCTTGGAAAAATTTGGATAGTTCCATTACCTCTTGGCTGGATAAGGAAAGACCCTGAGCATTTTGGGGAGAATTAGGAGATCCCAGATATCCTTGGCTAGTTCGGGAAGGGTGTAAGGAACCTTGAATGTTTGGGGAAATTTCCTGTCCATGTTGGCCAGCAGAAGAGTAGGCAGAAGATGGCCCAGGCACTGTGTGATCTTCTTTGAACTTTTTAATGGCATCTCCAGTACTGTGTTTGGAAGATATTACAGGCATTCTGGCATCCAACTTGTGAAAATCCATAGGTTCTTCACCCAGTGGACATAGGCTGGCTTCTATTCACCTGTCTATGCATGGGCACAGCAGATGAGGCCACTCATTTTCTAGTGGAAGGCTGTAAAACAGATTGTCTGGTATCCCTGGTTAGTGGATTACTCGTGAACTCAGGAAACCTCAGAGGAAGTGTAACTGCCCATTTTTTGTTCTCTTTTAGATCCTTCAGAGGGTCCAGGGTCCTGTTATTGGATGGAGGCTCTATAAGAGCTTTGGGTTTCTGTAACTTTTCTGTAACATGAGATCAGGTTTTTATTTTCTTTGAATCTCTCGTCTTCATAGGGTTTTGGGCACCTGAACTTGGGCCGATTCTGTATATGGAGCCTTGGAGTCACAAAATCCCTCGAGTCTCTGCTGGCCAACTGCTTCCCCTGTTAGTTTAAGGTGTAAAATCCAGTTGGGGGACAGTGAAGGGAGTCCAAGGCTATGGAGCCTGTGAAATCAGTTGCGGTAGGGTATCACTATTCTTTGGGCTACACTTAAGGGAGTTCCAGTCTCTGGAGGATGTGAAACCTGTTATTCGTCGCGTTCTCACGACCGGCCAGGAAGAACACAACAACCAGAATCTTCTACGGCAAAGCTTTATTGCTTACATCTTTTTGGGGCCAGAGTGTAAGAAGCAAGAGAGAGCGAAGCAAGAGAGAGAAGCAAGAGAGAGAAGCAAGAGAGAGAGAAAAACGAAACCCCTTCTATTTTAAAGAGAACAACCATTGCCTAGGGCGCATCACTCCCTGATTGGCTGCAGCCCATGGCCGAGCTGACGTTCACGGGAAAAACAGAGTACAAGTGGTCGTAAATACCCTTGGCTCATGCGCAGATTATTTGTTTACCAACTTAGAACACAGGATGTCAGCGCCATCTTGTGACGGCGAATGTGGGGGCGGCTTCCCACAGTTCCCCCTTTTTCTTTTAATAAGAGCAAATAGGCCACCCATATTAATGAGAGTGGAGATAGAGGTCAAATCCCCAGTGTGTAGGTAAAGGAGCCATGTACAGGATTAGCTCTTAGGCTCACAGGCTTTTACCCAGAGCAACCCTGACCTGCTCCCGTGTCGTTTTGCCTGGGGGAAGGGAACTAGGACACTGAACCTTCATGAAAGATGACATGTCTCCCTAGAATAGGCTCATATATGCCGCAGAGCCTTTCCATTGCAGTGCTTAGCCTTGCAACTCTCTCGGGCTGCTGAAGCACACTCACTCTATCCCGTGCAATGAGTCTAGCCTCGTGAGATATAAGAGCTGAGTGGCCAGCGACCTATTGCCTAAGCATAGATATATCAGGGGAAGCTCCATGTTCTAGTCCTGCAAGCGCCTGGGCAATAACCACCTTGTCTCTCTTAGTTTGGGCCTTAAGCTTACAGACCAATCAAAGAAGCAACACTAATCCACAGCAAAGTGTATCTCCAAATAATATTAATCCCACCCATTTTTTAAAGAAAGAAAATGCTGAGGAGATCCAATTGGGTAATCCTTTGGTCAGCGACAGGTCCAAGCGCGTGGAGTTGACCTGAAGTCTCAATTCTCGAAGGATCTGTTCAAATTCAGCCATCCAATTCTGTAACATATACTGAAAAAGACTTTTTGACAAATTAGCTGCCCTAGTAAATTTAACATACTGAATGGAAATAACACACAATCCCGGAAACTTTTGTTCACAACTCAGCTGAGTTATTTGTCATAATACATCCAGTTGTTTCTGGACAAGATCTATGAGTTGATTAACCAGCATGAGACCTCTCTGTATCTTGACATTAGCTGAGGCCTGTTCATCTATGACTGTAGTCACTGAGGCTGACAAAGTGTTAATGGTGTCAGTCATCTGGACCTGTCCAGACAGAGCCAAGGCTGTCTGAATTAAGGCCAAACCCAGTTCCCAGTTAGTGGTAAAAAGGCAAGAGAATACTTGAGCATTATACATCACCGTCATTGGGAGTGGAAATGTCGACATTATCCCCCAACGCTGCTCTCTTTTTATTATTGACGCCCTGGACATCACCAAGACGAGGGACATTAGTATTCCCTTGGTCAGTCTGGATTTTTCGGGTGAGTCTTTCTGGTACCCAAAATGGGTTGTCTTCATTCTGTGGGAAAACACAGATAGCTCCCCTGGATCTTATCAAGATAGGATCCGGGCCATACCATTTATTATCAAGGACATTTTTCCATTTAACCATCTCATTGGGCCTATCTGGCTCTGAACAATGACGTTCAGCCGCAGTATGGCCATGAGCATCAATATTTAAAAAATTGAGTGTAAAGAGTGCCAAAGACACCGACACTCTTGGTGCTCGGGGTACAGTCTCCTCAAAAGTTCCCCTCTTCTGTTTTATAAGATAGGCTTTGAGGGTGCGATGCGCACGCTCAACAATACCCTGTCCTTGAGGGTTGTACGGAAGTCCAGTCAGGTGGGTTACGTCCATCTGACGGCAGAACTGTTGGAATTTTTGAGACGTGTAAGCTGGTCCATTATCAGTCTTAAGGAGTCTGGGTTTCCCCCAAGCACTCCATGCCTCAAGACAATGTTGAATCACATGTGAGGCTTTTTCTCCGGTTAACGGAGAAGCAAACATGATGCCAGAACATGTGTCAATAGACACATGGAGATATTGAAGTTTTCCAAAGGAAGAAACATGTGTAACATCCATTTGCCAGACCTGTAGAGGTCGAATACCGCGTGGGTTAATTCCCACATGAGGAACTGGCAAGAACTCACAGCAGCTTTGACATTGAGTGACAATGTCACGGGCTTCTTTTCTTGTCAAGGAGAAACGACTGCGTAATGTTTCAGCCGTCACATGAAAATTGTTATGAAAATTTCTTGCAGCCTCTACCGGGGATGATAGGGCAGCAGCCACCACTTTAGTGGCCTTATCTGCCAAATCATTTCCCAGAGCCATGGGGCCAGGTAGGCCTGAATGGGCTCTAACATGAGTAATATAAACAGGAGATCTTCTAGATAACAAAACTAATTGTATCTGCTGAAAAATATTGGCAACTCTACTGGAAGGCTTAATCACTCCAGCCACTTCTAAAAGATTTACTGCATTTACCACATAACAGGAATCTGACACAATATTAAGGGGTTCTAAAAAGGTTTTTAAAACTTCTAAGACCACTAAACATTCTACCACTTGAGGTGAATTTTCATTATATTGTTTGGATACCACTTTACCATTAGCCACATAGGCACCTATGCCAGTTTTTGATCCATCAGTATATACCACAATCCCATTTTTAAGTGGGTTTCTTACTGTTATTTGTGGAAACACAACAGATTGATTTTGGGCAAACTGTAAGATTGGATGTTTTGGATAATGGTTATCTATTTTTCCTGAAAAGGAGGTAACTAAAACTGCCCAATCATTAGATGCGGCTGCCAAGGTTTGAACCTGTGCAGCGGTATAAGGTACAATTAAAAGATATGGACTTTGCCCAAAGTGGGTGATTGCTGCTTTTAGGCCTTTAAGGGCAAGCTGTGCAATTGCATCAGGATACCAATCTATTATTTTAGCTGGGGATACGTTTGGATGGATCCACAACAATGGCCCATTTTGCCACAAAACTGCAGTTGGCAATTGTGCTGTCTTAAAGACACACAAACTGAAAGGCTGCGAATCCTCAATACGTTGTAATTGTGCATTCTGTAAGGCCTTTTCCACTTTTTGTAAGGCCTGGTTAGCAGCTAGAGTAAGAGTCCTAGGGGAGGAGATATGAGGATCTCCTTCTAAAATACTAAACAAAGGCCTTAACTCAGCGGAAGGAATCTTTAAAAAAGGTCTGAGCCAATTAATATCTCCCAACAGCTTTTGAAAATCATTTAAGGTATGGAGGTGATCTCTTCTTATCTCTACCTTTTGGGGCACAATCTTATCTGGGGACACCACAGAGCCCAAGAATTGTCCTGTATCAGAAATTTGGACCTTTTCTGTGGCTATCTGTAGACCCCACTGACTTAAAGTTTTAAGTAGAAAAGGATATGCCTTTTGTAGCATGGTAAGGTCTTTATGGCACAGGAGGATGTCATCCATGTAAAGGAGCAAAATTAAAGAGGGGAACTGTTTCCTCACTGGCAAAAGAGCTTCTTGTACATAAAGTTGACACATAGTAGGACTATTGGACATTCCCTGTGGTAAGATCTTCCATTGATACCTCTTATCAGGTTCAGCAGAATAAGCTCTCTGACCCGTTAACAAGTCAAAAGTCCAATCTCTCTGCTCTGGAGTTAAAGCAGCAGCGTTTGCTCGGGCCTGCGCCTGTGCCGCCTCCTGCCACAGAGCTCGCCATTCCACATATTTGGCCATACTAGGGAGAGCGACTTTTGCAATCATTTGCCAGTCGGCAGGCGTTAGTGCCATACCAGCGAGCCTGTCTAACTGCACCAGGGTAAAATTAGCATTGGTTCCGTATTTACGAACCGACTCGGCAATTTCCTTAATCTGTACGTATTCTACCGGAGCGTGGACACGCCCACCCTCGGCTCCTTCAAAGACTGGAAATGCCTGTTCTATTTTCTTTTGTTCCTCTCGGGGAATGAATGAGTCTGCGCACTGCCTCTCTGCGCACTGCCTCTCTGCGCACCTGTCTGCGCACTGCCTCTCTGCGCACCTCTCTGCGCATTGCCTCTCTGCGCATTGCTGACGCACTACGCAGGGCGGGGGCTCCGCATAGGGCGGACCTTGAAACCGACTGCCGGGAGGTTGAACAGTACGCTGACTTTCGCCAGCCGCTTTTGGCTTTTTTCTTGACCAATTAGCTGGCTGGTAATGGGCTGCTTCTTCCTCCCAGTCTGTTTCCTCAGAGGAGGATTCTTCACTTGCTTCAGAGCTACTAAGAGCTGGCTTCCTGAGCTCATCTAGTGACGAGTATCTCCTAGAGACCTCCGCTAATCGATCTTTCTTCTTTTCCCTTTTTCCTCTTTTTCTTCTAATCTCTCTCCAGGTATTCTTACCTGACCTAAACTTTTCCTCGGGTTCAAGACCCTTGGAAAGGCCTGTATACTTATTTTGTGTACCATACTTCCTCTTTGTTCCTACTCTCTCTCCCCGCTTTACTTCTGATAGATTGTCCTGAATTTCCTCTAGAATTTTCAGCCCTATCTTAATCACTTGATAGCATGTGAAAAAGAACAAAAGGGCTCCTAACACCAGAAAAAATTCAAGGCCAAACATACTCACTGGTACTCTCGTTCCCCAGCTGAAAAGTTCTGAATTCATACAGTTGAATCCTTCTTAACAGTCTGCTTTACGGGAACCTTTATCACCGTCGTTCCCCAGCTGATGAGTTCTGAATTCGGCAGTTGAATCCTTCTCAACAGTCTGTGTTACGGGAACCTTTATAAACGTGATCCGCAGTTCTGGTTCTGAAATGAAGTATCCCTCCTGCGCCAGTCCGGAGTTTTTTCTCGTCCCGGGTTTCGGCACCAATTGTTATTCGTCGCGTTCTCACGACCGGCCAGGAAGAACACAACAACCAGAATCTTCTACGGCAAAGCTTTATTGCTTACATCTTTTTGGGGCCAGAGTGTAAGAAGCAAGAGAGAGCGAAGCAAGAGAGAGAAGCAAGAGAGAGAAGCAAGAGAGAGAGAAAAACGAAACCCCTTCTATTTTAAAGAGAACAACCATTGCCTAGGGCGCATCACTCCCTGATTGGCTGCAGCCCATGGCCGAGCTGACGTTCACGGGAAAAACAGAGTACAAGTGGTCGTAAATACCCTTGGCTCATGCGCAGATTATTTGTTTACCAACTTAGAACACAGGATGTCAGCGCCATCTTGTGACGGCGAATGTGGGGGCGGCTTCCCACAGAAACCTGCTGTATGTGGTCATATTGTCAAGTCTGGGCTGAGGCTCACTGCTATTTCTCCACATGTCTTGCTATTTGATCATAAAGGAAATTGTTCAAGAAACATTAAATAGATGACTGCCCCTTAAAGGGGCAGTGAATGTACTTGGCAAAAGTGACTTGTAACAAGAAACGCTTATGCAGCATCCCTCCTGAGAATTGTGGACATATAAGAAGGCACATCACAAAGAATATAAGTTACAGTGGCCTCAGAAATCAAGTAAAGTTTGAGAACGGCTGTCCTCAAGCCTTCTCAGGCCAGTCCCAAGCCTAGATGATTGCTGTTCTCTTGCCTGCACAGGCCAATCTGGAGCGTGCAGATTGGCTGTCCTCCTGTTTGCACTGGCCAGTCCTGAACTACCTCATATTAGCAGGGCAATCATCCAAAGTTTCTGAATGAGAAGGGACCCAGAGGACCCTCATCTTTAGGGTTCAGAGTGCTACCTGGTTTGGTGCCCACTCTAAGGGTTCATGACAAGGAATTGCTGAAGGCAGAACATGGTTGGAAATTAAGGACATGGTGTTCTTAGGAGACTACGCTCTGAAGTCCATCTTACTCCAGGATAGATCTCTCTAACCTAAGGTCATCAGTGAGTGTTGCAGTGATGTTTGTTTCTGTCTCATAACTTAATGGGAAAGGCTTATCCATACCCTTGCTCCTCAGATGCTATGGGGCTAAACAAACACTGGCATATTTGCTAGGGAAAGAAAAGGTGATAATATTTAAATAGAACATAGAACGCATGGAATAGATATCACAGATATTATTTCGAATTTTAAAAACTACCTCTCCTAGATAAATCTGAGATAACTGGATGCTGAAAGACATCTTTAAATTACTAAATAATACTGCAATATCATTATTGTGCAATTAATATGCTATTGTTCAGAGAATAAGGACAAAACTTTAGTAATCTCTTTATAGTACAAATGAAAGTTTTATTTCAAATAATTATATCTGTGTTTGACTAGATTCAGAACTCAGACAAAGTTGGACTCCTGAATATATCACTTGTGGCCTTAAACAATTGCTTTGTCTGTCACAGTTAGTGAGTTGGGTTCCTATTACTTTTTCATATTTGGATTGCTTGTTGAAGATCATATAATTCTCCTGAAGGACAACAGGCAAATGTGTCACATCAGTGGCAACACATGGGCCATTCACTTTCAGTTCAATGATGCAGCCGGTATATAGTTGCACAGAATGATTTATTAAACCCTTAGTTAAACTGATTCTTTAAGAAATCATGTTTTATAGAAATTGATACACTAAGAAAGTGTAAAATTGAGGCTATAAGTGAAGATCCTTCTTTACTGACACAGAAACTTCGTTTGCCTGTTGCATACCTTGCCAGTTTTCTAAGAGCAGTTTTTGATCTTGCTGGATGAAAGGTGTTTATTTGGCTCCTCTCTTTGATTTTTCTGGAGGATTTCGGTTTCCCTTTGGCTACACAGCAATAAAGACTTGCATCATTCAGAAACACAGGTGCACTTTCTAATATCTAATTATTTCCTTGTGTCATTGCCTCAATGCTATGCCATAAGTTTTTTCTTCTTGGAATTCCTGAATGTTTTAGCACCCCCTTCCTTTGTTTAACTCTAATTTATCTCAGTAGTTTATATTTAAAAGCTATTTACTGTCAGAATATCCACTCTTTTCCTACAATAGGGGGTAGCTTGTATTCTGGCTAATTCTGTATTCACTGTGCTTTTCTGAATTTCCAGTTGGTCTTTTTACATCTTTGAAAACATTAAATTTAAGTACCAGAATAATCCTGCTAGGCATGAAGAACTTGCTGCATGGTAAAATGGGTAGGAAATTATAAGTATCGATTCAGATAATATATACCTTTTGAGAATTATCTTCACATTTCTAATGTCTGCACAAAAAAGCTTTCTTGATTTAAGTTACAGTTGCTATGCTTCACTCAGATAATCTATAAAGGCAAAATGAGTAGTGGTTTATAAATGAAGAAATGTCTGCTTTAAGCATGATAATATTGAAAAGAAATTAAAATTTTTCACTTTGAAATTAAAACTCTGAAGATGATTACTTAACTTGTGTTTGGAAAAGATTTCTGTGAATTTTTAAAAATATCATTATTAATATCAGCAGTATAAAGTTGTTCAAACACAATGACTTTTATTCATTGTAAATTTAATAACGAAAATAACTGAATAGTAGGTTTGTATCATTTGACACAGTAATTAATATTCTTTAATAAGGCTTTTAAATTCTGTACATTTTCTTTGTCAGAGTACAAAGGAATAAGATTCCTTAGAGCATTTTCACAAATATGCTTTTATTGGTTTAACTTATTGCATTGTGTAATAGAAAAATCCACTGTTGTCTTGGTGATTTCCAAATTTATTCCATCTGTCTCTGTCTCCGTCTCCATCTCCATCTCCATGTCTCTCTCTCTCTCTCTCTCTCTCTCTCTCTCTCTCTCTCTCTCTCTCTCTCCCCCCCCCTCTGTGTGTGTATGTTGTGTGAGTGTTTGTGTGTGTGTAGAATGGCTGAGACAGGATGGGGGTGGATCTCAATGGCATGTATGTATAATGTTTTTTCATGTATGAAGCTGTACATATATATCATATGTACACACACACAAACACACACACACACACATATATATATGTATATGTATGTGTGTATATGTGTATAATGTATATATATGTATATGTATTGATGTATATGTGTATGTATATAAATATACACAAACACATACACAGAAACACACACACATACACAGAAACACACACACACACAGTCACACACACACACACACACACACACACACACACACACACATATATATATATATATATATATATATATATATATATATATATGATGTAATTTTAGTCAAAGGAAAAGTAGCTTGCCACAGACAAACCTCACTTAGGTCCTCGATCCATTGGCATAACTTGGGTTCTGGGTACAGGTGGTCAAGGATTAGCCAAGAAGAGGGGCTAATCCACTGACACGACCAAACAGAGGGTTGATCTGAATGTAATTTGTCTCAAAGCGAGCACTAGTCTTATAAGTGACTTTTACACAAAATAGAGGAATGCCTACAAAGGACTGGGAGGGACCAATTGGGATAGAATTCAATGTTAACAACTGTGATTACAAGCAGCCACCCCCCCCAAGGTTTGCTTAATCTTAGAAGCCATTTGCAAGGGTCTCGTGCCCTTGCAATGGTTCCTCTTCTAGTCTATCATATAGTACCCCTCCACCCTAGGCCATTGTAAATTCCTGTGCATGGTTGAAACTCAACTATCTATAGTTCTAAGTATCTCCTCTGCTTTCTCCTTATAACATAACCTTCCTTATTCCGAGATAATGGTAAATTCTTGCATATGGTAGTAGTTTGTCCTGAGATTTCTAACTCTAAGTAGCAGTTAGTAATGCCTGATTTCTTTCACTGTCTCTCTTACAATACTAGAGGTTAATCTGAATGTACCCAAATAGGCAGCATCCTTACTGAATTCAAAGACCATGGTTTGCTCAAGGACTGCCTAGGAGAGGAATTTATATGTGTGGAATCTAACTTAGCAATATGTCAAAACCAATCCTTAGAGGCACTTACAATAAATCAATATTAAGAGAAAGCACACAGATCCATTTACCGACTAAAGCAAGGGCACTGGAGCATTCATTACACATGTTGCCATGAACACAGGAGACCAAGTTTCCATGAATTTTTCGCCTCAGGACCATGTCTAGGCTTTTTGGCCTGTCAGGCTGGTCACTACTCGTGTGTTTGTAGCAGTTGCTGAAATCAAGGCATTTGGAGGAAAATGGATGGAAGGAGAGTGTTTTGTTAGGTGAGTTAACACAGATTTGGAATGAGGGTATTAACATAGGTTTGCTCTCATATGGGTTTGAGATCATTTTTATATATTTTCATGCATGTGTGTGGTTGAGTGATATTATCTAGGAGAAAGATAGAAAACAAAGTAGAATACATATCATAAAAAATATAAAATTGTGTGTAGCAATTGCTGTATTATTGCCGTGATAAACCATTATTACCAAGACAACTAGTAGAAGGAAAGCTTTTTTTGTCTTATCATTCCAGAGAGATAAGATTTCTTAATGATGCCACAACTCAGCCCTGAGGCAGAGCTGGGGCTCCAGATCTCCTCCCACATACAAAGATACCTTGACTACCAGGAGATCTGTCATAGCCCAGCTCACAGATGAGATACCCCTTGCAGCAATACCTGGACTACCTGGGACATCCAGGGTCCCTGTGCAGGCAAAACCTATTTGTCTTGCCCTGCTACAGACACATCTTCCTTTTGGACCACTTCTTGGCCTGTGCCAGAGCCACTTTTCCATATCCCATCCCACAACCCTAGACAGCCTGATTCCTGGTAGCTCCATCACAACCAGTACACAAGCTCATACAAGGAACAGGATCCAGTCAGAAACAATAAGCCAAGTTAAAATCTGAGATAAACAGATATCAAGAGGCAAGTGAAAAATTGGAAAAGACCCAAAAAACACTGAAAGCTTTAAAAAATCAACAAAACCCTAAAAAAGAAAACTATATACATTTAAATTCTAAAACTAAGAACATAAAACACTAACAAAATATCCCAAAATTAAAAAAAAGACAAACACATTTCTAGAACTCTAAAAAGACCCCAAAAAAAAAAAACAAAAAAAAACCTAAAACCTTTAACAAACCCATAAGCCAAAAAAGAAACAAACAACAACAAAACACATAGAAGGTTTAAAAAAAATCCTAAAATTCTTTAAAAGCCCTAAAAAATCCTAATACCCCAAAATACCTTAAAATCCATATGAATTCAAGAAACATCCAACACCCCCCAAAATAAACCTCAAAAAACCCTAAAACCCCCCAAAATCCAAAATTATTTTTAAAATCATAAAAAAATTAAACCCTACATAAAGTCCCTAAGTCATTCAATCCCCCCTAAAATTGTAAAAACTGTAAAATACTTATAACACCATAAAGATACCTAAAACCTTAAAAATAGGAAACCCTCAAAAACCTTAACATCTTTAAACAAACCCTAAAAAAGCCCTAAAAATCTTTCTAAAATAACCTAAAGTACTTTATATTTAGTATATTTTATCTATCTACCTATCTACCTCTCTACCTCTCAGCCTATCTTATCTATCTCATCTATCTCTTCTATCTCATCTATCTATCTATCTATCTATCTATCTATCTATCTATCTATCTATCTATCTATCTATCTATCTATCCATCCATCCATCCATCCATCCATCCATCCATCCATCCATCCATCCATCCATCATCCATCCATCCATCCATCCATCCATCTATCTGGGAGTATCTTGCATGGATGACAAAGATGCTATGATCTCTTTGGTGACAGGTGTTATATCTGAATGGTTTTGCATACATGGCCATGTTTATAGTTTGTCCTCGGTAAAAAGTCCAAGATCTTTAGGATCAGATGTTGAATAACCTAAAGCCTCTTTTTCCAAACAGTGTTTTTGGGTCTCTTGTGATAAAAAGGAAGTGTCTGAAGGTCATTGTGCAGGTGTTGATAGTCCTACTATACCATGGGCATACAGAGAAAGTCTCTGAGAAAAAAATCCAGGTTGTATCACTCAAATCCAATTGGACAGATAAAGGAAACCCTAGACTCACTATGGTAGATAGTGAAATTTCCAAAGCTCCTGGTGAAACATTCGCTATTCCTGGCTTGCTTTTTGTACATGACAAGCTTCCAGATTTTCCTGTAGAAGACAGGCATGGGCCTACAACTTCTAGAATAGATAAAAAAGGTCCTGATTCACTTGAGCAGATAAGGGCATTGTCAAAGATTCTAGGGCAGATGATACAGGTCATAGTGTTCCCTGTCCAGATAAAGAAATTACCAAGGCTCCTTTGGAAGAATGAGTAGATGCTGAAGCATCTGAAGCATATGGATCTGTTTGTTGGACCATTTGTGGAGTAATCAAATAATAATTTGGTCCGTAGAATGAAGTTTAAGATCTCTCTGTAGGTTTAGAGTGATTATGTGTAAATAAATGGATTCAAAATGCTTAAGGAAAAAAGTGAGGAACTAAGATGGACAGAAATTGCAAGTTACCCTGGTGAGTCACTGCATATCACATGTCCTGGGGTAGCTGTTGAAAATGATTGTCCACCTGATGCAAATGATGAATATCCTAGAGTCCCCTGGGGAGATGGCAAAGGTTCTATAGCGCCTTATGCAGTTCCTGAAATTCTCAGAGGTCCTTGGATTGATCTAAAAGTCCTTGCTTTATTTGGGGCAGGGTCAGTATATCCCTGACACAGCTGGGAAGTTGGTGAGTCTTCTACTGTATAGTATGTAGATGTGGACTGAGTTCCTATACCTTGTTTATGTAAAGAAGGATTTAAAAGCCTTTGGAAGATGTAGAATCTTGGGTAGACATTTGTGGACATGTGGAGAGACATAAGGTCTCCTGTGCAGAGAGGCAGGGACTCACACTTCCAAGAGGAGAATCTGAAGATGCTGAAGTCCCTTGTTCTGAGGAGGAAAGACCTAGAGAATTAGAAGAACATTCATATCATTGGTATGTATTCATCACTGCCTATGCTGAGATAGAAAGTTTCAGAGGCCCCTGGGTAAATTTCAGAGGTGCTAGATACCCTTAGCCAAATGGGATAGTCTCTGCACATCCTTGGGTAGAATATGAATGTCTAAAAGTTTTTGGAGGTGATGGTGGCAAAGTTCATAGAGTCACTGAAGTTGAATGAGAAGGTTCTATATCCTCTATCACTCCAGGCAAATGCCCTAAACTACTCTGTGAGTCTTTTTTTTTGTGTGTGTGTGTGTGTGTCAATATCCATGTGAAACCTGTTGAATTTTCCAGATTTATTTGGTTGAAGAAAAAATAACTTTGTATGCGCAAAGTTCCCTCTTCTGTCCTGAAAATTTTCTTGGGCTTTTGAAAAGATGGAAAAGCTTCTAAAACCACATAGGTACAATATGCTCCTGAACACCTAGTAGAGGTGTGAAATGTCCTCCATATGATGGTGAAGGACAAATGGATACTTGACATTTCTGACTAGGTAGGGAAATTCCAGTGTTTTTTGGGAAAGCTGGGGATCTTTATGCAAAATGTTGGTAAGTTGGAAAAAATCCCATATCTGTTTGCAAAGAAGTTGGAGCATTCAAACTATTTTGAGCAGATAAAACATTTTGTGCAGTCCCTTGTTTAGATGTGGACAGTTTGAGAGACCTTTGGGTAGAACAGAAATGTCCAAAGGCCTCTTGGGAAGATGAAGAACTTAGAGTTCCCTGTGAAGCTAAAGAAACTCACAGAGGCCTCTGATCAGATGACACAGATTCTGGTAGCACCTGAGTATATTTGGTAGACCCCAAAGGTCCTGGAATGGGAGGCAAAGTTCCCACAGTCTGCACAGAGTGCCCAGACAAAGAACTTTGCACAGGCAAATTTCCAATTGCAACTGTTCAGATATGTACTTCCCTACTATGGCTTGTGCAGATAAAGAATGCCCCTCTGTGGCCTGAGCAGATGTGGAATACCCTATAGTACTTTCTTTAGATTTAGTCACTTTCAGACACCTTTCTTCTGATAGATAGGAATCCCAGAGTTCCTTACTAAGATCTCAAAGATGATGGTGTCATCTGTAGCTATGTAGTAAGATTCAGATGCAGTCCAGCAGATCTGTAAGTGTCTGAAGTCCCTCGGAAAGATGGAGGATATTCATTTGTTTCTGATACAGCTGGGCAAGGAGCTGATGCAGTAGAGCCCTGTCGGTAGGCCTTGAGTAATGTGTCATTGCCTGGGCTGAGATGGAAAGTGCCAGAGGCCCCAGGGCTGATTGCAAATGTGCTAGAATTCCTGGACCAGATGGAAATATTTCTGCACCACCTTTAGGAAAAGATGAATGTCTACCAGGTTCTTGAGGTGATGGTGGCAAAGTTCATAGAATAGGCAAAGCAGATGGAGAAGATTCTATATCCTTCATTAGTTGAGGCAATGGGCCCACAGTAGTCTCTGCGTATTTACATTGTCCCATTCCCAATATCCTTGTGGATTCTGTCAAAGGTTCTACATACCTTTGGATGGATGACAAAGAAATTTGCATAGTCAAAGTTCTCTTTGCAGCTGTGGAACATTCCTTAGACTTTAGAGAGGTCAGAAAATATCCTTGAAACTCTGGACTAGAAAGAGGGTGATCCTGAGTACCTAGTGCTAGATCCCTAGTACAGATGATGAGTATGTTACATCTCGTGATGAATGATGAAATGGATTTTTGAGATTTCTGGCAAGGTAGGAACAGACCAATGAACCTTGAAAAAGCTGGGGATTTTTGTCCAAAATGTTAGAAAGAGGAGAAAATCTCATAGCTTCCTGGCAATATGTTGTATGATGCACAGTCTTTGGAGAAGATGTCACAGTTTCTACACACCCTAATTTAGATGTGGACAGTTTTTGAGACCCTTAGTCAGAAAGGGATATTCCAAAAGCCTCTATGGAAGACGAAGAGCCTAGAGTTCCCGTTGAAGCTAAATAAATTCCCAGAGGCCTCTGATCAAATGACAATGACTCTGAGACTACAAGAGTCACTTTTGTAGACCCCAAAGGTCCTGTAGTGGTAGGCAAAGTTTCCAAGTCTGCTTTGCAGACATGGAGGTTCATACTGTGACTTGTGCAGATAAAGAATGCCCCATAGTATCCTGAGCATAAGCATAAGACCCTATAGATGTTTCTTTAAATTTAGTCCCTTGTTCAGATAAGCAAGGTTCCACAGTTCCTTGTTCAAATCTTGAAGATGATTGTGTTACCGGTAGTGATGTAGTAAGATCCAGATGCAATCCAGATCTTTTGGAACTTTCTGAAGTCCCTTGGGTAAATGGAGAATATTCATTTCTTTCTGAAACTGCTAGTGAAGAAGCTGAATGCAGTACAACTCCATTGGCAGATCCTGAGTTATGTGTCATTGTCTGGGCTGAGATGGAAAGTGTCAAAGGCCCCTGGATTCATTGCAAAGGTACTAGATTCCCTGGACCAGTTGAGAGCATTTCTATACCTCCTTTAGGAAAAGATGAATGTCTCACAGGTTCTTGAGGTGATGGTGACTAATTTCCTAGAGTAGGGAAAGCAGATTTAGAAGATCTGGCATCCTCCCTCACTTGAGGCAAAGGGTTCAAAAAAGTCTCTGTGTGTTTACATTGTCTTAATTCCAATATACCTGTGGAATCTGACAAAGGTAATGGATTCCTTTGAATGGATGACAAAGTTTCCATTGCAATTGTTAAGTTTTTCTAGTGCCCTTGAGAAGTAAGCAAAAGTATTACAGCTACTCAAGTAGGTATTGTATGCCCCTGACCATCTGGTGCAGATAGGTAGTGTTCTGGATAACCTGGCAAATATAAAAATTTCTTCTGATTTTTCTGGCTAGAAAGGAGAGGTTCATTAGTGTGGGGAACATGATGAACATTGTATGTTGAGCACATGGAAAAAATTTGAGAGCCCTCTAGTGTGTAGATTGATGTTTGAAAGACTTTGTTAGAGATGACAGAGTACCTACAGGTTCTTTTTTGGGTGTGAACAGAGACCCTTGGACAGATAGTGAAGTTCCCAGAACCCTTTGTACAGATGGTCAAGATCCTACCATTCCCTCTGCAGGTAAGGAAATTCCCAGAAGTACTTGGTAAGAGGAAAAATTCCTATTTCCTGCTTGTCACTTTCTTTATAACCTGGGCTAGACAACAAAAGTTGTTCAACTCCCTGGGCAGCTATGGGTTGTCCCAAAGTAGATTCTTGATTGAGGTAAGCTTGTCCATCCACCTGAGTAGATGGTGAGAACAATGGAGAAATTTATGCTAATGTATTGAGCTCAATAGTTGCTTGTGAATACAAGTTGTCACAGTTTTTTTTTTCATAGATGGTGGAGGGGATTGACATTCTTGTATTGGTGAGGAATGTCCAATAGGCTTTAGGACTTGTAGCAATGTTCCTGTCATCCGTAGGACACATGAATACATTCCCAAAGAACCTGAGATGAAAGAAAAATGTTAATGAATACACTTGGCACACTCTGATGTTCCCAGAATCTTTTGGGAAGATGATGACTGCTGGATAGACTGTTGAGTATATAGTGAAAGTCCTAGACATGCCTCAACAGATATGAAAATTTGGTAGACTTCAAAGGTGCTAGATCCCTTGAGACTTCTAAAGAATACACCTGAGATCATTGGTCAGGTTGTGAATATCCTGTATGATTTGAGGGATGTGGCAACGGGCCTGTAGTACTTTGGAATATTGGTGATGTATCCTGAGATTTTACCATGTTGACTAGTTCCCTCGCTTCTGTTGGAAAGATGCTGAATGTTCTAGAAACCCCGGGAATCGTCTGCAAAAAATCCACAGTTTCCTGGACAGGTATAGAATATTCTGGAACTGCTTGTTTACATCTCACAGTTGTTGGAGTACCTGATGTAATTAGTGGAAATTTCTGAGCACATGGTACAGAAGACAAAGGTTTCACAGTCACTTGGGAAAATAACAATGGTTTTTTTTTTTTGTTGTTTGTTTGTTTTGTTTTGTTTTTGTTTTTTGTTTGTTTGTTTTTCTTTTTTTTTTCTTTTTTTTTTTTTAGTTTTCCTGGTGGATGAAGAATTTTTTCAGATGGCGATGTTTCTGACTTCCTAGGTTCAGATTTGGGAGGTCACATACCCTCTGTAGAAGGCAGAGGATTTGTAGTCCCATGGAAAAATGGCAAGGTATCTAGAGATTCTACCATGTGTGACAAGTACCATAGCTTCTTTTGGAAAGGTGCTGAATGCTCTAGAATTCCTGAGATAGAAGTAAAAATCCCTTCTTCACCTGGACAGGCACAGAATCTTCTAGAGGCCCTTGGTTACATCTGACATTTGTTAGAGTTCCTGTCATTGTGCATGGAGGTTTCTGAGCATGTGTTGCAGTTAATGAAGGTTTCACATTCCCTTTGGAAGATAACAATGTTTTCTTAGTCCCCTGGTTAGATGGAGAAGATGGAAGAACCTCTGTATCAAATGGTAGATGTCACCGGGTATCTTACAAATATAGAGAACGTGTAGAAGCCTTCCCCCCCCAAAAAAAAAAAAAAAAAAAAAAAAACTAAAAATTTTCTCAGGTCCTGGTTCAGATGGTGAATTTTTTAGGGCCTAGTTTCAGATTTGGGTAGTCCCATAGCCCCTCTAAGAGAAAAAGAATATTTCTCAGATCCTTGAGTAGATGGAAATATTTGAGCCTTCCTATGAGCATGTTGAGTAGATCCTAAAGCCCTTGTCTTACTTTGTGATGGTTCTACAATCCCCCGTGGTGATATAGACTGTCACAGAATGTCTTATTCTGATTTGTATTTTGTACCTTTCCTTGTGGGATGATATAAAGACTCTAGCATTCCTTGTGCCAGTGATGACATTTCAAAATTTCTTTGCAAATGGAAATACCCTAGTGTAGATATTGAAGAATGCAGAGTCTGTTTATAAGGTATGTAATTGAGCAACATGCTCTTGGGTAGACAAGAAAGTTTCCACAGTACCTTGGTCATTTGTTGAACATTTCAAGGTACTTTGGATAGAGATGTTGTGGGACTCACCTGAGGAATAGTTGTAGCATTTGATGCTTTTTTTTTCCAACAGGACATGATGCAAGTATTACCTTTTAACAGAAATTCTGAAGTCTCCTTTTTCAGAAGGATCAACAATTAACCTGTTTTTTTGTTTTGTTTTGTTTTGTTTTTTTTGTTTTGTTTTGTTTTTGTTTTTGTTTTTTTTTTTTGTTTTTTTTATTCCTAGAAACTGGATGCCTGTGGATCACTTTGGTAGAGGGCGAATGTCTACTGCTTTCAACCAGACAAGACAAGGAAAATAAACACTCTAGGGTAGATGGAAATAATTGTAAAGCACCCTGTTCAGATATGATAGACATATGACCTTTTGCACAGATGGTGAAGGTCTAAATTTCCTTGTGTATATGTACAAGTCTTGAACATAGCTTCATAATTAGGAGAAGGTCCTAGAGATACCTGCGTAGATGTGGCCTCTCTTAGAGCTTCATAGACATGTGTAAAAGTTCTAAGAGCCTCATAGGCATTTAGTGAAATTTTTAGACCTTCTTGTGTAACAGTGGAAGTTCCAAGAAAATTTTCTTCAGCTAGAGAATTGGATAACAACTTCTGTGTAGATATTTCAGGTGTCATAGACTACTTGATGGGCAAACAGGTTCCGAGGGCCCTTTGGAAGATGAAGTAAAATCCAGAGATTTTTCAGGCATTTGGAATATATTATGGAGACTTATGCAGGCATGGAGAAGGACCAACAGCCCTTGTGCAGGTGGATAAGAATGTGTATTTGGAGAAGAGGGCTGATCCTCTTGAGAGATAGAGAAGTTCTCATAGTCTCCTGTGAAGTTTGGGGAGGTCATATGAATTCTTGTGCACAGGTAGAATACATGGAATTCCCTTCTTTGGGCTGTACAGGATGCTACAGACTCTTGTGCGTGCAAATCACATCCGATAGCACCATGTTCACATAGGATTGGATCCAGACCCTTATTTACAGATGGAATCTGTCCTAGAACATCTTTTGAAGATGTATCATATCCATGAGCCATTTCTAAAGATGGGACTGTGGCTAGAACTCTCTTCTGTAGATTTATCCTGTCCTACAGTCCCTTTATGTGATAGAGAAGTATGAAGAGACTCCTGTACAGGTTTTGGAAATCCTAGAAACTTGGACATATATAGGGAATTCTCCACAGCCTCTAGTGTCCCCAGTGGCAGCTGAGAGGGTGATATCCTCTTAGTTGTGTATTCTACGACAAATATTGAAATTGTTTAGCTCACTGGAAGTGTTTTGGAATAGTCTCTCAGGTGTTTGGGGCCTGCTGACAAATCAAGAGGACTCTTTTGGCTGATAAGAGATATCTGAATAATTCTTGATCAGATCAGGACTTTCTGAAGACCCATTGTTTGGACAGAGCATCTTTCAGTCTTCTACTAGAATGACAATGTTTGTGTCACATTTCATAGCAGGAGAATGATTTAATCTTCCTTTCTGTGGTAGAGAAAACTTAAGAACTGTCTTTGAATCTGTTCCATAGAGGGGGATAATCTTCTTGGCCCCCTGACAGAATGAGAATTTATCATAACCCCTGGGGAAGTTGCCTATGGTTCTAGTTCACTTTGTGCAGAAGTAAAGTAGAGTCCCTTTGGAGGACTTAAGTGATTCTACCACATCTTGAGTATGTGTGGAACACTCAAGTGCAATTCCATGAATGGCAAAGATACTTGAGCTCCTTGTGGAATTTTTTTCTCTCTGCTTGGGCAGGTATGAGCTGTGTGAGGCTCACTTAGGAAGTTGTGCTTTTAATTCCCTTTGGACTGTAAGAGATGACATGAGCCCATTTTATAATGATAAAGGACTTTGAAATCCCTCTTGGTTTAATGGGGGGAAGTTTTGAAACCCCCTTGTTCAGCAGGGTCAGCTCTCAAACTCATTTTTCTAGAAGCAGATTGCATATGGCACTTTGGGGGAGAAAGGGAACATCTTTGGCTGTCATTTTGAGAGGACTTATCTCTCTGCCCTGCCTTGGCAGCTGTCAAACATGTTGAATTCTCCTGGGAAGAGGAGGTGGGACTTGATGCATTAGGGACTAATAAGACATCACTGACATTACCGTTAGTCGAAGAAGGTTTGGAGCCCTCTTTGTCTGATGGGGCCTGTTGCTTGACAAGAGAGTTCTTCTCCAAAATGCTTTGGAGGAGAATTGGAAAGAATACAGTTATGTTGGGTAGGGAACAAACTTTTGAACTCCTTCTGGAAGAGGAGGCATTTATGAATTTCTTTTAAGCACACGTGGGAAGTCTATGGGATGCCTGGGCAGATGTGCAATGTCCCATAGAGTCTTGGAAACTTTGCGTTAGTTCTCAAAACTTTTTGGTGGATAAGGACCTGCCCTGAGAATTTGAAGATCCCAGATCTCCTTGGTTAGATTGGGAAGGGTGTAGGGAACCTTGAATGTGTGGGGAAATTACCTGTCCATGTTGTCCAGCAGACGATGGCCCAGGCACTGTGTTATCTTATTTGAATTTGTGACTGGTATCTCCAGCCCTGTGTTTGGAAGATGCTGCAGGCACACTGGCACCCGACTGGTCAAAATCCTTAGGTTCTTCAAACCCAGTGGACATAGGCTGGCTTCTTTTCACCTGTCTATGCATGGACACAGCAGATGAGGCCACTCATTTTCTGGTTGAAGGTGGTAAAACAGATTGTCTGGTACCCTCAGTGGGTTACTCATGAACTCAGGAAACATCAGAGAAAGTATAACTGTCCATTTTTTTTGTTCTCTTTTAGCTCCTTCAGAGGGCCCAGGGTCGTGTTAATGGCTGAACGCTTTATAAGAGCTTTGGGTTTCTGTAGCTCTTCTGCAACATGAGCATCAGATTTTTTTGAATGTGTGGTCTTCATAGGGCTTTAGGCACCTGAACTTGTGCCGTTTCTGTATAAGGAGCCCTGGAGGCACAAAGTCCCTCGGGTCTCTGCTGGTCAAATGCTTCCCCTGTTGGCTTAAGGTGTTAAATACAGCTGGGGGTCAGTGAAGTGGGTCCCAGGCTATTCCCTGATTGGGGGAGGGTATCACTATTCTTTGGGCGACACTGAAGGCAGTACCATGCTCTGGAAGCAGGGAAACCTGTGGTCTGTGGTCATAGGGTCAAGTCTGTGCTGAGGCTCGCTGCCATCTCTCCACATGTCATTTAATCATTAAGAAAATTGTTCAAGAAACATGAAATGGGCGACTGACCCTTAAAGGGGCAAGGAATGTACTTGCCAATGGTGATTTGCAGAAAGAAACAATGAAGCAGCATTCTTTGAGAGTGATGCTCTCTCCTGAAAATTTTGGACATATCGTAAGGCAAATCACACAGAATATAAGTAACGGTGGCCTCAGGAATCAAGCAAATTTTGAGAACGGCTGTCCTCATGCCTTCTCGGGCCTGTCCCATGCCTAGATAATTGCTATCCTCTTGCCTGCACAGGCCAATCTGGAACCTGTAGATTGGTTGTCCTTGTTCTTGCACTGGCCAATCCTAGGCTGCCTCACTTTGCAGTTCTGCTTCAGGTAGCACGGCAATCATCCAAAGTTTCTGAATGAGGAGGGACCCCGAGTGTAGTCTCCCCTCCCCCAGCCTGAAACTTGCTTGCTCAGGGGTGGAGCTTCCTCCTCATTCGTTCTGCCACACCCACTGCTAGAACCTGCAGAGCCACACACGTGCACCTTTCTACTGGACCAGAGATTATTCGGTGGGAGTCGGGTCCCCTCCCCCTTCCTTTATAACTAGTGTCGCAACAATAAAATTTGAGCTTTGATCAGAATGAATTTGTTTTAGCTCCGTTTCTTCTTTCGCCCCGTCTAGATTCCTCTCTTACAGCTCGAGTGGCCTTCTCAGTTGAACCATTCATGTTGCGAGATGCTGGCGGCCGCAACATTTTGGTGCCTGAACAGGGACCTGAAGAATGGCAGAGAGATGCTAAGAGAAACGCTGCTGCTGTGGAGCTCCACAGGAAAGGATCTTCGTATCGGACATCAGAGCAACGGACAGGTACACATGCTAGCGCTAGCTTAAAATTTCAGTTTTGTAAAGTGTTGCTGAGGATGCGGTAGGATACGAATTAAGCTTGAATCAGTGCTAACCCAACGCTGGTTCTGCTTGGGTCAGCAGCGTGTTAATCGGAACTAGAAACGGAAGCAGGCAGGTTGGCCGCAGCTTTTTAGAAAGCTGCTTAGGTGAAAGAAGAAAGGGTTTAAAGTCATGGATCAGGCAGTTGCCCATAGTTTTCAGGAGTTGTTTCAGGCCAGAGGAGTAAGGCTTGAAGTACAATTAGTAAAAAAATATTTTAGGTAAGATAGATAGCTGTTGCCCATGGTTCAAAGAAGAAGAAACAGTAGATTGTGGAACCTGGGAGAAAGTTGGTGAGGCCTTAAAAATCACTCAGGCAGATAATTTTACCCTAGGCCTCTGGGCGCTTGTAAATGATGCAATAAAAGATGCCACTTCCCCAGGGCTAAGTTGCCCCCAGGCAGAGCTTGTGGTATCTCAGGAGGAGTGCCTGTCAGAGAGGGCCTCCTCAGAAAAAGGTCTTCTTAACTCAAAAATTGATAAATGTGGAAACTCGGATGAGAAACTGATTTTTAACAAAAATCACTCAGATAGAGGAGCTGCCCATTACCTTAATGAGAATTGGTCCTCTTGTGAATCTTCTGCTCCACCTGTAGTCCCCACTTCGGGAGGTGCCACGCATAGGGATACAGGACTAAGTGAGTTAGAGTTTGAGATTAAGCTTCAGAGGCTGACTAATGAGGTTCGGGAACTAAAAAAGATGTCAGATGCGGAGAAGAGTAACTCTTCTGTAGTTCACCAGGTGCCGCTAGAAAAGGTTGTGAGTCAGGCTCGTGGGAAAGGACAGAATATGTCTAATACGCTAGCCTTTCCTGTGGTCAAGGTAGTTGATCAGCAAGATACTAGGGCCAGACATTACCAGACCTTGGATTTCAAGTTGATAAAAGAGTTAAAGGCGGCTGTTGTGCAATATGGCCCTTCAGCCCCATTCACTCAAGCATTACTGGATACAGTTGTGGAGTCACGCTTAACCCCATTAGATTGGAAGACTCTTTCTAAGGCTACCCTGTCAGGAGGAGATTTTTTGCTTTGGGATTCTGAATGGCGAGGCGCCAGTAAGAAAACTGCTGCTTCTAACGCTCAGGCTGGTAATTCAGACTGGGATAGCAACATGCTTTTAGGAGAGGGTCCATATGAGGGACAGACAAATCAGATTGATTTTCCCATTGCAGTGTATGCGCAAATTGCAACGGCCGCTGGCCGAGCTTGGGGAAGGTTGCCAGTCAAAGGAGAGATTGGTAGAAGTTTAGCTAGCATTCGGCAGAGTTCTGATGAACCATATCAGGATTTTGTGGACAGGCTATTGATTTCAGCTGGTAGAATCCTTGGAAGTCCGGACACGGGAAGTCCCTTCGTTATGCAATTGGCTTATGAGAATGCTAACGCAATTTGCCGAGCTGCGATTCAACCGCATAAGGGACAGACAGATTTGGCGGAATATGTCTGCCTTTGTGCAGACATCAAGCAAACCCCATGGGACAAGTAATAGTTGAACGTGCTCATCGCACCTTAAAGAATTGGCTTTTTAAAACAAAAGAGGGGCAGCTATATCCCCCAGGGTCACCAAAGGCCCACCTTGCCTTCACCTTATTTGTCCTAAATTTCTTGCACACCGATATCAAAGGACAGTCTGCAGCGGATCACCACTGGCATCCAGTTACTTCTAACTCTTATGCATTGGTAAAATGGAAGGACCCCCTGACTAATGAATGGAAGGGTCCAGATACAGTTCTAATTTGGGGTAGGGGCTCAGTTTGTGTTTTTTTCACGAGATGAAGATGGAGCGCGGTGGCTGCCAGAAAGATTAATTCGTCAGATGAACACAGATTCTGACTCTTCTGGTAAGTATCATTCTAAAGACTAAAATTCCTTTTGTGCTTAAAATTCAGCTGAGAGCAAAAGCTCCCAAAGCTGTTCTCCAGCTACTCTCTGAGCCAGCTCCCTGACAGGAGGCCGGAGACTAGACTCAGCTTTACAATTTGCATTTGAATAAAGTACATGGACTTCCCCAAAAGAAGTTCTGCTTTCCTACTTTCTCACTGTCGAGATTTTGTCTTTCAAGCAGGTAAATCAACATTCTTGAGCCGGAGCAGCAGATGTGCATCCCCGCCCCCCTATAGCACACAGGTGGTAGCTGTTATCTCCATTCCAAGGACAATTCCAGCATGTGGCCTTCAGTCTGAGTTAAAAATTAGGTTTACCAAGAGGGCTAGAAAAGTAGATATTTCTATATTAATAAAGATTGGTTTTTATTTTGATAGACAGGCTTAGTCCCTTAGCCGAACTCTGGCTTTTCACCCTTTCTGTTACTGCAAGGTGTCCTTAGCTCCTTAGGCTGTGGAAAAAACAGGGATGAGGAGAAACGACTTCCAGCTCCTATTTTAGCCACAAATCGTGATGTTACTAATGACATAATTATTGCTTAGGCATTGCTAAATCTGAGGTTGATAATTCTCCTTTAGGAGCTGCACAGCACTCAGAACTGTGATACTGGTTTGTGATCATACAAATTCAGTATAGGCATCGCTTGGTGCAGAGAGCACTGCAGGGGAAGGTCCAGCTTGACCATTTCTGAGTTTCCTGTGAGATAAACCCGGTTTGAAAGAGGTTGGTATCAAATTTTGGCTAAAAATCAAAAATATTTTTCGGCTCTGCCTCTCCTCCCCAAAAGATACCAGAGCCACAGGTGTGGGTCTTAACAGTACCCACGGGAGGAATCGGGTCAATGTCCACCCAAGCCAAGGTTAAAAGCCCACTCATCTACGGATGAGAAAATCATTTGATCACCTCAGTTAAGCGCTGCCTTATTTTAACTTAATTAATAGGGGGGAGAGAGATTGGAGAAGTACTATTGAAAGGGCAAGCCCTTCACTGCCTCCCACCCAAATAAAAAAGCCATTTGGCCTTGTACTACAGAGCTGGCCGAACCCCTTCTCCCTGTTTCCCACCTATCATCCAAAAATGCGGAGGTCAACTAGAAAGTTACCTACCAAGTACTAATTAGCATAATTAAGTCAGAGCCTGCAGCTCCAGGCTTTTCAGTTAGTTGTTTACTAAAAAAGGACAGTCTTAAGCCAGATACAGTTTATCATAAGAAAAGTTAAAGAATCCCAGGGAAGCAAGTTTTTTCTTCAGCCCTAGATTCCAGGCAGAACTATTGAGCATAGATAATTTTTCCCCCTCAGGCCAGCTTTTTCTCTTTTTTTTTTTTTGTTTTGTTAATAAAAGGGAGAAAATGTAGTCTCCCCTCCCCCAGCCTGAAACCTGCTTGCTCAGGGGTGGAGCTTCCTGCTCATTCGTTCTGCCACACCCACTGCTAGAACCTGCAGAGCCACACACGTGCACCTTTCTACTGGACAAGAGATTATTCGGCGGGAGTCGGGTCCCCTCCCGCTTCCTTTATAACTAGTGTCGCAACAATAATATTTGAGCTTTGATCAGAATGAATTTGTCTTAGCTCCATTTCTTCTTTCGCCCAGTCTAGATTCCTCTCTTACAGCTCGAGTGGCCTTCTCAGTTGAACCATTCATGTTGCGAGCTGCTGGCGGCCGCAACACCCGAGGACCCTCTTCTTTAGGGTTCAGAGTGCTACCTGGTCTGGTGCCCACTCTAAGGTGTCATGACAAGGAATTGTTGAAGTCAGAGCATGATATGAAATAATGGACATGTTGTTCTTAGGAGACTGTGATCTCAAGTCCATTTTACACCAGGATAGATCCCTATAACCTGAGGTAGTCAGTGAGATTTTCAGTGATGTCAGTTTCCATCTCATAACTGAATGGGTAAGTTTTATCCATACAATTCCTCCTCAGAGGCTATGGGGATAGACAAACACTGGCATACTTGCTAGGGAAAGAACCGGTGATAGTATTTGAATAGAGCAAAGAATGCATGGAATTGATATCACAGATATTATTCTGTATTTTAAAAACGACCTCTCCTAGATAAATTTGAGACAACTGTGAGTCTAACTGGATGCTGAAAGACATCTCTGAATGACTAATACTTACTGAAATATTACTGTGCAATTAACATGTTATTGTTCAGAGAATAAGGGCAAAACTAATCTATTTATAGTACAGATGCAAGTTTTATTTCCAATATTTTAACTGTTTTTGACTAGATTCAGAACACAGACAAAGTTGCACTCCTGAATGTAGCACTAGTGGCCTTAAAGAATTGTTTTGTCTGTCACAGTTAGCAAGTTGGGTTCTTATTCATTTTCATATTTGGATTGCTTGTTGAAGGTCATATAATTCTCCTGAAGCACAACAGGATAATGGCTCACATCAGTGGCAACACATGGACCATACAGTTTGAGTCCAATGATGCAGCTGGAATATAGTTGCACAGGATTATTTATTAAACACTTAGTCAAGCTGATATTTGAGAGATCATGTTTTATAGAAATTGGTACACTGAGAAAGTGTAAAATTGAGGCTAT
Organism: Mus musculus; assembly: GCF_000001635.26. NCBI lineage: Eukaryota > Metazoa > Chordata > Mammalia > Rodentia > Muridae > Mus > Mus musculus. The sequence continues at coordinate 42,534,099 of NC_000087.7, forward strand.
AAGTGAAGATCCTACTTTACTGACACAGAAACTTGTTTTGCCTGTTTTGTACACTTTGCCAGTTTTCTATGAGCAGTTTTTGATCTTGCTGGATGAAAGGTGTTTATTTGGCTCCTCTCTTTGAGTTTTGTGAAGGATTTCTGTTTCCCTTTGGCTATGCAGCAATAAAGGCTTGCATCATTCAGAAACTCAGGGACACTTTCTATCAACCAGTTATTTCCTTGTGCCATTGCCTCATTGCTATGCCATAAGTTCTTTCTTCTTGGAATTCCTGAATGCTTTTCCACCCCCTCTCTTTTTTTTTTTAACTCCAACTTATCTCAGGAGTTTATATTTAAAAGCTATTTGCTGTCAGAATATCCACTCTTCTCCTACAATCTGGGGTAACTTGTATTCCTGGCTAATTCTGTATTAACTATGCTTATCTGAATTTCTAGTTGGTCTTTTGCCATCTCTGAAAACATTGAATTTAAGTAACAGAACAATCATGCTAGGCATGAAGAACTTGCTGCATGGTAAAATGGGTAGGAAATTATATGTATCGTTTCAGATAATATACACCTTTTGAGAATTAGCTGTGCAATCTTAATGTCAGAACAAAATAGCTTTCTGGATTTAAGTTACTGTACCTATGTTTCTTTCAGATAATCTATAAAGGCAAAATGAGTAGTGGTTTATAAATGGAGAAATGCTTGATTTAAGCATGGTGATATTGAAAAGAAATTTCAATTTTTCACTTTGAAATTAAATCTATGAAGGTGATTACTTGACTTATGTTTTGAAAAGTTTTTTGTGAATTTTTCTAAATATTGGATATGTTTTTTAAACATATCATTATAAATAACAGCATTATAATGTTCTTCAAGTAAAATGACTTTTATTCATTGTAAATGTAATAATGAAAATAACTGAATAGGTTTGTAGCATTTAACACAGTAATTAATATTCTTTAATAAAGGTTTTAAAATATATTCCTTTTCTTAAGTTTATTCTCTTACATGAACAAACAACTGAATGACCAGGAAAGACATAAGACCAAGTCTTTTTGTAAACTAAATTAATATCTTTTGACATTTGGCATGTTAAAAGCTTGACACTGGAAGTCAGTCAAACAAAATATTGGTTTGGACGTTTAATAGGGCCTTGGTGTACTTTCTTTTTCATGACTGGAGCTGTCTTGATGACACCATTGTGCTTTTATGCTATTTCTCCTAGCAGAGTTTTGTGGGAACAGTAAGACACTGTCTTGTTTGTCCTGTCTTAATGTTTTCTTACAATTTATCTTCTTATGACTCCTCCTCATCCCTTCTCTCTTTCTCTCAGTCTCTGTCTTTCTGTTTTTCTGTCTCTGTCTATCTTTCTCTGTCTCTCTGTCTCTGTCTCTGTCTCTTCCCTCTCTCTCTCTCTCTCTCTCTCTCTCTCTCTCTCTCTCTCTCTCTCTCTGTGTGTGTGTGTGTGTGTGTGTGTGTGTTTGTGTGTTTGTAGAGTGGATGAGGGAGAATGGAGGTGGATCTTAATGGCATGTATGTATAATGTTTTTTCATGTATGAAGCTGTACATATGTAAGAGGATATGTTCATGTGTGTGCATGTGCATGTACAGACCACATGTTAAAGCTGTGTAATTTGATGACTTTCACTCTGTTTACTTAACAGGGTTTGGGTTGTCTAGCAAGGCAGCTTGACCCAAGATTTCCAGTCTTCCTCTGATCAGAGTATAGGTGAGCAGACACACTCACTCAACACTGGGTACTGGTTTATCTGAACTCTTTTCCTCACATTTGTCTGGCAAGCACAATATCCCCTTAATTATTTCCCAGCCCCTATTATTTTTTAAAAAAATGTTATTAGGAATTGGCTTTTACTTCCTTTATTTCTTTCTCAGCAAGTTCATTGATGGCATATATAAATATGTTGATTTTTTAATGTGACTTTTTATCACTCCAATTTGCTGAAACTGTTTGTATATAAGTTTTCTGTTGAAACTATTAAGGACAGGATTGCATTTTCTACAAATAGGGATCAATTGACTACTTCCTCTCCCATATGTATCCATGGTGGTATGTAAACATGGGCTGCACTGTGTAAATTAGTACACTGGTTTTCAAAACTAGACTTATGAGATAGTCTAGCTGTCACACACCAAGACAAATACTTAAAGATCCCACATCCTACATCTGATATATTTTCAATGCATGTTTATTGCAATATTCACAATAGCTAGGAAATGGAACCGTTTCTTTTCCATTATGAACTTAATAGATGAAATGTGGTATATAGGGCCGGTGAGATGGCTCAGTGGTTGAGCGCTCTGACTGCTTTTCTGAAGGTCCAGATTTCAAATCCCAGTAACTACGAGGTGGCTCACAACCATCCATAATGAGATCTCATAATCTAATGAGATCCTTCTCCTGGGGTACCTGAATAGAGCTGGAGTGTATATATATGATATAATTTTAGTCAACTGAAAGGTAGCTTGCCACAGAAAAACCTCACTTGGGTCCTTGCTCCATGGGCATATCTTGGATTCTGAGTAAAGCTGGGCAAGGATTTACCAAGAAGAGAGGCTGAGAAACAGACAGGACACAAATGAGTGTGGATCTGAATGCAATTTGTCACAAAGGGAGCAATAGTCTTATAAGTGACTTTTACACAAAATAGAGCAATGCCTACAAAGAACTCGCAGGGACCAATTGGGATAAAATTCAATGTTAAAAACTGGGATCAAAAGTAGCCTTCCCTAAGGTTTGCTTAATCTTAGAAGTCATAGGCAATGGTTTTGTGCCCTTGCAATAGTTCCTCTTCTAGTCTATCATATAGTACCCCGGGCCCCTAGGCCATTGCAAATTCCTGTGTATGTTTGAAGCTCAACTATCTATAGTTCTAATTATCTATTCTGGTTTCTTCTTATAACACAACCTTTCTTATTCCTAGATAATAGTAAATTCTTGCATATGGTAGTAGTTTGCCCTGAGAATTCTAACTCTGTGGAACAGATAGTAATGCCTGATTTCTTTCATTATCTCTCTTACAGTACTAGAGGTAAATCTGAATGTCACTGAATAGGCAGCATCCTTGGTGAATTCAAAGACCATAGTTTGCTCAAGGAATGCCTAGGACAGGAATTCCTAGGTGAGGTATCAAACTTAGCAATATGTCAAAATCAATCCTTAGAGGCACTTACAAGAAAGCAATATTAAGGGAAAGCACACAGATCCATTTACCGACTAAAGCAAGGACATTGGAACATTCATTATACAGGTTACCATGAATACAGAAGTTTCCGTGAAGTTTTCGCCTCGGGACCATGTCTAGGCTTTTCGACCTGTCAGGTGGGTCACTACTGGTGTGTTTGTAGCAGTAGCTGAAATCAAGGCATTTGGAGGAAAATGGATGGAAGGAGAGTGTTTTGTTAGGTGAGTTAACACAGATTTGGAATAAGGTAATTAACATAGTTTTGCTCTCATACGGGTTTGAGGCCAATTTTATATAATTTTGTGCATGTGTGAGGTTGAGTGATAGTATTCTCTTGCAGAAAGAAAGAAAACCTAATATATTACTTATCATAATAAAAATAAAGGGGAGTTAGCAATTGCTGTATTATTGCTGTGAGCAACCACTATTAACAAGGCAACTAGTAGAAGGAAAGCGTTTTTTGTCTTATCATTCCAGAGGGATAAGACTTTATCATGATGCCACAACTCTTCCCTGCAGCAGAGCTGGTGCTCCAGAACTCCTCCCACATACAGAGATATCTTGACTACTAGGAGGTCTGTCACTGCCAAGCTCACAGATTAGATACCGCTTGCCACAATACTGTGCCTACCTGGGACCACAAGGGGCCCAGTGAAGGCAAACCATATCTGTCTTGCCCTGGTAGAGATACATTTTCCTTCTGGCCGAAAACTCGGCCTGGGCCAGAGCCGCTGCTCCAGATCCAGTCCCACAACCATCGACAACTTTGATTCCCGGAAGCTCCACCACAACCAGTTCACAATCAGCTCGTTGGAGGAACAGGATCGGGTCAGAAACAATAAGGCCAGTAAAAATCTGAGATAAACAAATGGTGAGAAGCAAATATAAAAATTGCAAAAGACCCAAAAAACACTGAAAGTTTAAAAAAATGAAGAAAACCAAAAAAAGAAAAGAAATATATATATATATATATATATATATATATATATATATATATATATTTCTAAAATAAGAACCTAAAGCCCTAAAAAACTATACCAAATTTCTAAAAAATAAAATAAAATAAACAATGACAAACAAACAAACAAAACAAAAGCTTTAAAAAAATAGAAATTAAAAAAAATCCTAAAATCCTTTAAAAGCCCTAAAAGATCCTAATACCCTAAAATACTTTAAAATTCAAAAGAAATCAAGAAACATCCATCCCTCTCCAAATATAGGCCTCAAGAAAACCCTAAAATCCCAAAAAATCCAGAAATATTTTTAAATCACAAAAAACTAAAACCCTACATAAAATCCCTGTCATTCAAGCCCCCCATCCTAAAAACTCTAAAATACTTAAAACTCCCTAAAAGACTCCTAAAATCTTAAAAAAGAAAACCCTAAAACACTTTAGAATCTTTAAACAAACACTAAAAGAGACCTAAAAAGCTTTTAAAATAACCTAAAATACTTTATATTTATCTATCTACCTATCTACCTTTCTACCTATCAACTACCTACCTACATACCTACCTACCTACCTACCTATCTTATCTATCTATGTATCCTATCTATCTATCTATCTATCTATCTATCTATCTATCTATCTATCTATCTATCTATCTATCTATCTATCTATCTATCTATCTATATATCTAGCTAGCTAGCTAGCTAGCTAGCTAGCTAGCTAGCTACTTTTTATGGTTTTTCAAGACAGTGTTTCTCTGTGTAATTCTGCCTGTCCTGGAAATCTCTTTTTAGACAAGGCTGGCCTTGAAATCAGAAATCTGCCTGCCTCTGCCTGCCATATGCTGGGATTAAAGCCATTGGACATCACAAAAAGGAGACCCGAAAATACTTAAACAAACAAACAAAACAAAACAAAAAAACAAAACAAAACAACAACAACAACAAAAAAAAAACAGGAACTCTAAAAAGACCATAAAAAATTCTAAAAACACTTTTAAAATGCCCTAAAATTCCCCATAATCTCAAGAAACCTAAAAAGACCTTAAAAATTGTAAAAGCAAAAAAACCAAAAAAACAAAAAACAAAACAGAAGAACAAAACAAACAACAACAACAACAACAACAACAACAACAACAACAACAACAACAACATGTCTTTAAAAAGTTGCCTGAAACACTGAGGAAACCCTAAAATCATTTTTTATATGAAAGAACCTTAAAAAAAAATCCTAAAAGCCTCAATTAAAACTTTACAAACTCTAAAGAAAAATCTAAAATTCTAAAAAGAACTCAAGAAGTCTTACTAAAAAGCCAAAACGAAACAAAGAAACAAAATATAAAACAAACTAATGAAAAAAAAAAAAACCTAAAACTCTAAAACAACCTTAAAAAAAAATAGAACCCCAAAAAAGACACTAAAAACCGCAATGCCCAAAAACCCTGTGTACTGTGGCTTGAGAATAGGCACACACAAATATATTAAATAAACAAATGAATTTGAATAAATAAATACAAATATTTTGACTTTAGGCCATATTTCTGCTATAAGCATTAACGTTGGCAAAATCAGAGCTGGCAAGAAGGCTCAGCAAGTCAAATTTCTTTTTTTGCTCCCTGGCAACTGGATTTCAAGGACTGAATCCATATGGGAGAAAGGGAGAATTTCACTGAGTTATTCTTATACACAATAAACAAGCAAAAATAATCAATCTGTAATAATTAAGGCCAAATGTTGGCTATTGCATTAACTGTGGTGGAATTAGAACTGGTTATGTTATAAATGTTGCTGAATTACAAATTGGTTGATGAATGAGTTTTACTGGGATTCCTTACAGGAATATGTGTGAGGGATTACTTACAGGAGCAGAAATGACTCAGGCAGGGACAGCTGTACCACCAAAGCCCACCCCACTATGGTCCACAAAAATGGGAACCTGGAGAATAGAGCAGACAGCTCAACAGGTTGGAGAAAATCCTTTCAATGTAGCTCAGTGGATCTAAACCCCTTCCAGGCAAGGTAGCTCCAGCTCCCTCTTGTTTCTGCTTCTTTCAGACAACTAGTCTCAACTTCACCAAGACTCTGTAAGACCCCCAAAGCTGGGCCTCCACTCAAGTCCCAGAATGAGCTGCCCAGCACCCCAAAGACTCAAGAGAAAACCACACCTAATGCAAACTGCAAGAGGTTTTATTATCAGGTAGCTGAGGAGGAACTCCTTCTGCCGTGCAGGGCAGGGGAGTTTGACCCTGAGCAGTAACATTACGGGACTTTAACAGCTAGCTGAGGAATTGGAAGAAGTTGGGAGGAGAGTTGGCTATAGGTGGGGGTGTAGTGGGGGAGTAGTCTGCACCTCCTCTCTATATCCATATCCTTGTAGGTCTTCCTACAATTATCGCATCTCTGGCTGTAAGGCACAGAAACAAAAAGGCTTTTGCTGGCAATAGAATACAAAGAGCTTCTTTCTGATGTTTATTTAGAGATCAAGGGAAAAAAAAAAAGGTTGGGAAATGTCCAGGGGCTCTTCCTTCCAGGGATAAATGCTATAAGACAGGGTCTCACATACCCCACTCCTTCTAGTAAATAGTTCTAATATTAGAACTAGGAAAATTAAACCTCTGGCCCAGCTGTCAAATAAAGCCAACATGAAGTCACATCTTTAGAATTTGTTACATTGAGAGCCCCAGAAGCCCTTTAATGAGACTAAAGAGTTTCTCACCAGAGGTGGGATGGAGGGAGGAGGTTCAGTTCCTGAGCCAAGCCCAGTTAGTGCAAGAAGGGCTGGGCCAGTGGACCTTGGTGGGGCCAATATGGGGGAGCCAGACACAGGCTGGAGGAGCAGCAGCAGAGCTTGTCACAAGCACCAGTTAGGGTCCTTTTCATCTGGTTTTATGGTTGTTAGAAAGGTGGTGTCAGGCCAGGATAGGATGCTCTATTTGAAATTGATGTGGTCCCATTGTGGTTCCTGGTACCTATGTATTGTTTGTTTGTTTGTGTGTGTGTGTGTGTGTGTGTGTGTGTGTGTGTGTGTGTGTGTGTGTCTGTGTTTGATTTTTTTCAGCAATTCCCAGGAATTCTTTTTGATCAGTTATAGGGCCTTCAAGTGAGCTGGCAGGGGTTGGGAAAAAGGAACACCAGGGTCAAACATTCTCCCTGCTTCATGAGGTCTCCCATGGAGGAGTTCAAAGGGTGTAAGTATAAATTTCCCTGGGAACAAGGCGAAGGTTAGGAGTGTTGTCCAATCTTTTCTGCTGGTCTCTAAAGCCAATATAGTTAAGGTTTACTTTAATGTTCTATTTATCTGCTCTACCTGTCCTGAAATCTGGGGTCTATAAGCAATTGTCTTATCTGGGCAACGAAGGAGGGGATGTTGTCTGATGAAATTACCTTAGGGATGTCAAATATTGGGAAAATTTCCTCTAATATCTTCTTTACCATGACATTGGTGGTCTCCTTCTTAGTGTGGAAGGCTTCCATTCACCCTGAAAAAAGTGTCTTAAAAACTAATAAATATTTATTACTGTACTTGGCTGGATTAACGTCAGTAAAATTTATTGCCCAGTATGTCCCTAGCGGGTCACCTCTTAGCTGCTTTCCCGGGGCGAAGCCTGAATTTTAACTGTTAGCAACAGAGTATTCCAGGAAGACTGACAAGGGAATAAAACACCCAGTTCTAAGAGCCTTTTGAGGTGAGGTCTGATGCCCTTGAAGGCCTCTTTGTTCAAGGGGTATTATCATACCCCAATAGGAGTCGCACCAGCTTTGAGTATCACAACGATGGTGGCACCCTTTTTGTCATTTTTATACCTGCACTCTCTGACCAGGCTTGAGGATATCTCTCTAACCAGTTCTCTTCTAGAACTTTTCTCTAACAGGTTTGAGCTCACTTTATCTATATTAGTTTTCTGATTTTCAAGCTAAAATTATAGAGATAGTGGAATCCAAGAGACTGAAGTTCCTTCTGAAAAGAAACTTATGTGGGCTTTTATTTTGATAGTAAGTCTCTCCCCAACAATGGGGTGGAGCATTCAGGAATGATGAGAAAGTAATGAGTTACTTGGCTTCTTCTTAAATCAACTTTATTGTCAGTGGTCCAAGAGTATGGATTCTGACAAGTAGCCACTATTACTACAGTTTTCTTGTTCTTCAATTTCCCCAGTGGCTCTTTCAGGACTAAAAATTCTGCTCTGGTATCAACAAGGAAATATGTTGTGCTCGCCTCCACAGTTAGGATTACCCTAGGCTCGGGGAGGGGGGCCTAAGGCCCGTCTGCCCTAGTCATTGTCCTCTGGGTTAAGGACCTTGGGAGGACTGATATCTATTTGGGGGGGGGCAGTCTTTTGCCCAGTGTCCATTTTTTTTTTTTTTGAGTATGCACATTGGTCCTTATCTAGAGGTGGTTGCGAAGGTCCTCTGGAGTTTTGAGATCTTCTTGGTGCTGTATTGCCCAGGTACACTGTCTGCCTACTTTCCCCTCCCTTTCTATAATATTCCTTATCACCTGGAATTATATCTAAAACCCTAGTTAAATTTCTTACAGCCTTCTATCTCGTATAATTTATCTTTCTTCAGACTCTCTCTTTTCTCTTTCTCTTTTTTCTTCTCCAGTCTCTCTCTTATAGTACACTTTCTCTGCCTCCTTAACCAGATCTTTCAAAGATAATATTTGCAGACTCTATAGACACTGTAATCTTCTAATGTCAGAAGCAGACTGGCCAATGAAAGCCATGGCCATCGCTGCCTGCTGGCCCTCTGATGTAGGGTCAAAGTGAGTGTAAGGCCTGTATGGTTCTAAGAGGCGCTCAAAAAAAAAAAAAAACACTGCTGGGTGCTACTTTTCCTCTTGTAGGATCCCTCTTACCTTGGCCAAATTAGTGGGGCACCTGCCAGCTCCTTTCAGCCCTGTTACTAGAGCCCAGAGGAAAACTGTCAACTGCCCCCTACTGTGAGGACTTTTAGGGTCCCAGTCAGGACTTGTCAGAGGCAAGCCTGCATCTATTTCATTCAGAAGATGTGACAGCCATTCATTGACCCCTAGCATGTTCTTTCTTGCCTCCAGCAGTATCTTTTCTTTCTCCTCTGTGGTGAAAAGAATGCTCAAAATCTGTTGACAGTTATCCCTAGTCGGCTGATGAGAGAACATGAGAGATTACATTAGATGAGTATGGCTAGAGGGGTTTTCAGAAAAGGGAGCATGATATGCCTTCAAATTATAGGATTAGTAGAGGAAAATGGCCAGTACTAAAGGGACTGCAGTTGTCTGGGTTCTGATGGAGGAGGGCCATAAGTATATAAAGGCAGCACTGTGCAGTCTGTTCCCTCTAGGTTCCGAGCTCAACAGCCTCAGGTTCTAGCTGCTGGTCCCACCCTCACATCCCCAGCGGCACCTCAGACATGTTGAGAGGTCTGGGAGGGGACGAGTTGGGGATATGGTGGTAGGGTGTTATGCCATTGTGGAGGTTCTTCTATCTCTGGATATATCTTTGTGGGAGCCAGGGTTGCAGTTCAGACTCCACTATTTTTATCTCAGTTTTTTTTCTCTGAGTGGCTGAGAGTTAGGTCTCAGGAGTCTGGCTTTTTCCACTGAACTCAAGGTTTCAACAAGGATGGGGGGGGTCCTTGGCTAAATTTTTTTAGATGAGATTCTATGGCACTTGATTTGGTTGAGACCCTGGTCCCATCTGCCTAAACAACATATTTAAGGGCAGAAATCACAATCAAATCAAGAGTGTCCTCTGGTGTTAAACCAACACCAAAGCGTGCCATTCCCTAGAGCAGAAAGTTTTTCAAAATCTCTTTCTGACATCTACCGACGGGTTGTGAATCCTAGTCTTAATTTCAGTCCAAATCACAAGACTCATACCAGGGGAGTGCTAATAGTCTGTCTCATTGTCAGAGTCACATTCAGGGAAACAAACAAGATATACATACAATAAATTACGATAACTGCAACCAGTACCCAATCAGACAGCTGAGTAAGCACACTCTTAACTTTGCACCCAGTAACAGAAACAGATGACTGAGTGAGCACACTCTCACTTGGCACCCAGTAACAGAAATGGATTGCTGAGTGAGCACCTTTCAATTGGCACACAGTAACAGAAACAGATGGTTGAGTGAGCACCACTCAATTAGCACCTAGTAATAGAAACAGACAGCTGAGTGAGCACAGTCTCAATTGGCTCCCCGATGGGAAATACCCAGGCATCCCTGGAGCTCCCTCAGACCTCCTGGGATGTCTCCCAGGTTGGCAGCCAGTTACTCCTGACACATCTGTCAGTAACCCTCCCCTCCATCCCAGACAGGGAATTTGTTGCTCTCATGTGCACAGGCTACTGTAAACTAAGAATACAAAATTCAAAAAAAGCCTGCAGAAAAAGACATAGACAATGACATAGACAAAGGCAGGATCTTACCTCTCAGCGGGGATCTCTGAGAACTGGGGTATGCCACAAATCTCAGCAAATGAGCACCCACATGTAAGACCACCAAAAGCTGGGCCTCCACTCAAGTCCTAGGATGAGCTGGCCAGCACCCCAAAGACTCAAGAGAAAACCCCCCCTGATGCCAAATTCAAGAGCTTTTACTAAATCTAGCTGAGGACAAACTCCTTCTGCCTTGCAGGGCAGGGGAGTTTGACCCTGAGCAGTAAGAACAGGGGGTTTTAACAGCTAGATGAAGAATTGGGAGGAGTTGGGAGGAGAGTTCGGAGGAGATGGGGAGAGTTGGGAGGAGTTTGGAGTAATCTTGGCTATGGGTGGGGAGTAGTCTGCATATCCTCTCTATCTCCATATCCCTATAGGTCTTCCTACAATTATCACATCTCTGGCTGTAAGGCACCGAAACAAAAAGGCTTTTTACTGGCTATAGAGAACAAAGAGCTTCTTTCTGGATGTATTTTAGAGATTAGGGAAAATAAGGTTGGGGATTGTCCAGGGTTTTACCTTCCAGGAAGAAATGCTCTAAGTCTTGGCCTCATATTTCTCTTTTGTACCTCATCTTTCTGCATATGAGAGGGACTCTCAGCTTTTATTCCTTTCTTTGGCAGGGAGAAGCCTACTGACTTTTGTCAGTTTGAGGGACTCCTTGAAGCTCTTTGAAGGTGTTTGCCTTCCTGCTTAAAGAGCTTCCTGGATTTCTTTTGAGTTGTTTATCTCTCTGCTTAAGGAGCTTCCTGTAGGGTGGACGGTTTCAATCCTCTGAGGATACTATTATACAAATGTATATTAAGGGCTTTTGGAGTTATAGTAGTAATAAATTCAATGTTTCTTGTATTGTACAATTAATAATTTTATGTCACAAAATAATATTATACTAATAATTATTTAAACTGTGTCTTATACTGCTAATATGGTTTCACATATACATGGGAGTTTGGTAGCCTCAGGACTCTGTCCAGGTAGCTGGATCATGTTAATGGATTTTTACACTCAGATTGCCATTCATTTTCTTTTTAGTTGCCAATTTCAAGGGCACACCATTTACTTTGCGACTACCAGTACTTTAGATTTTTTTTCTTCTTTCCTTTTCTTTTCTTTTCTTTCTTTTTTTTTTATATTATTATTTTTTTATTTTCGTGACAGGGTTTCTGTGTATACCCCCAGCTGTCCTGAAACACACTTTGCATAGTAGCCTGACCTCGAACTCAAAAATCTGCCTGCCTCTGCCTCCAAAGGGCTGGGATTAAAGTCGAGTGCCACCACCACCTGGCTAGTACTTTAGATTTCTAAATGGTCCCCTCTGGTAAGTTGGAACAGGAAGAAAATTGTACAGCTAGTCCCCAAAACACACAATCCTGATTAGGTGAGAAAAAGTATAATCGAGGCTGTGTACCCAACATATCCAGTATAGCCCACAAAGGGCATGGTACCTGATACCTGCATTGACATTTTTTTCGGTCCTGTCAGAGATTAGAGAAACTAGACAAGGAATAGATGTTTTGTTCAAAGTGGTTTGGGAATCCACACCATTGAATTTCCCAAGTGACTGCATTAAAGAATGATTGGCCCAGGCATGTGGGGCTTCCAGCAGAAGTTTAAATCACCCTTCCATTAGGTAGGTCAGTTTTCCCCAAAAACTTAAGTACTAGTTCAATTTTGGTTTTGGTTTTGTCCAGGATCTCATTATGTAGCTTAGAGTAACCTGGGACACACTGTGTAAACCAGGCTAGCCTCAAAATCACAGAGGATTCTGGCTCTGGAGTGCTTAGGTTTAAACACATGTGCTATTACCACTCCTAGTCCCAATAATTGAAGTTTTAGTGAGTCAAGATTTGTAGCAGGACCAGGGAACCTTGTCTCATACAAAGGATTACAGGAATCCAGTTCTTTTTTTTTTTTTTTTTTTTTTTTTTTTTTTTTTTTTATCTATCCAGGCCATAGTTCTTCCATGTTAGTTTTTTCACATGCATGGCCAAAATAGACCCTTAGCTACTGGACTCTTGTGTCTACCAGGATGCCGCACATGCACACTGTAGTGAAGTCCGCTTGGCAGTCCAAGAGCCCTGGAAGCACTCATGAGTCAAAGAGTTTCAAAAGGAACTCAACTCCTGGAGCTTTGGCATTCTCATAACCCATATATTCATACCCTATCCCCTTGTTAGTTTGGTATACAGATCCATGTGCTCTCTTTTAGTAATATCTTATTATAAGTGCCCTTTAAGATTGATTTCTGACATAGCTAAGCCTTTGCCAGTGTTCCAATGTCCTAGAAAGTCCTTGAGCTGACCATGGGTTTGGAATTCAGTGTTGCCTATTCAGTGACATTCAGAATTGCCTTTGGTATTACACTATCACTTAGAATAAAAGCCAAATCACTCCCACATACAGGAATTTACAATGGTTTAGGCAGTAGATCTGACTGTGGTTTTAGGGTAATGAGATGGTTAGCTAGAGCCAAACTCCCTAATTAGAAATATGACTTGGGTGTGAAAGCCATTGCCCTAGGAGTGTAAGACCTCACACCTGGCTTCTAAGACTTTAGCTGACCTTAGATAGGGCTGACTTTGTCTCAGTTGTTTTATTGACCAGTTCCTGCCAGTCTTTGTGTTTACATTCCTCTGTTTTGTGTAAGAGCCATTAAGCATCCAGTAACCTCATTTGTACTTTGCCAATGTGTCACCTAACTTCCCTATTTTCTTGTGTATAAAAAGTTTGATGCTCAATTTGACAAATGACATTCAGATAGTACACAATCTCACGTGTTCGTCACTTTCTCCCTACCTTTTCAACATAGTACTTGAAGTATTAGCCAGAGCAATTCGACAACAAAAGGAGATCAAGGGGATACAAATTGGAAAAGAGGAAGTCAAAATATCACTTTTTGCAGATGATATGATAGTGTATATAAGTGACCCTAAAAATTCCACCAGAGAACTCCTAAACCTGATAAACAGCTTTGGTGAAGTAGCTGGATATAAAATTAACTCAAACAAGTCAATGGCCTTTCTCTACACAAAGAATAAACAGGCTGAGAAAGAAATTAGGGAAACAACACCCTTCTCAATAGTCACAAATAATATAAAATATCTCGGCGTGACTCTAACTAAGGAAGTAAAAGATCTGTAGGATAAAAACTTCAAGTCTCTGAAGAAAGAAATTAAAGAAGATTTCAGAAGATGGAAAGATCTCCCATGCTCATGGATTGGCAGGATCAACATTGTAAAAATGGCTATCTTGCCAAAAGCAATCTACAGATTTAATGCAATCCCCATCAAAATTCCAAACCAATTCTTCAAAGAATTAGAAGGAGCAATTTGCAAATTCATCTGGAATAACAAAAAACCTAGGATAGCAAAAACTCTTCTCAAGGATAAAAGAACCTCTGGTGGAATCACCATGCCTGACCTAAAGCTTTACTACAGGGCAATTGTGATAAAAACTGCATGGTACTGGTATAGAGACAGACAAGTAGACCAATGGAATAGAATTGAAGACCCAGAAATGAACCCACACACCTATGGTCACTTGATCTTCGACAAGGGAGCTAAAACCATCCAGTGGAAGAAAGACAGCATTTTCAACAATTTGTGCTGGCACAACTGGTTGTTATCATGTAGAAGAATGCGAATCGATCCATACTTATCTCCTTGTACTAAGGTCAAATCTAAGTGGATCAAGGAACTTCACATAAAACCAGAGACACTGAAACTTATAGAGGAGAAAGTGGGGAAAAGCCTTGAAGATATGGGTACAGGGGAAAGATTCCTGAACAGAACAGCAATGGCTTGCTCTGTAAGATCGAGAATTGACAAATGGGACCTAATGAAACTCCAAAGTTTCTGCAAGGCAAAAGACACCGTCAATAGGACAAAAAGACCACCAACAGATTGGGAAAGGATCTTTACCTATCCTAAATCAGATAGGGGACTAATATCCAACATATATAAAGAACTCAAGAAGGTGGACTTCAGAAAATCAAATAACTCCATTAAAAAATGGGGCTCATACCTGAACAAAGAATTCTCACCTGAGGAATACCGAATGGCAGAGAAGCACCTGAAAAAATGCTCAACATCCTTAATCATCAGGGAAATGCAAATCAAAACAACCCTGAGATTCCACCTCACACCAGTCAGAATGGCTAAGATCAAAAATTCAGGTGACAGCAGATGCTGGCGTGGATGTGGAGAAAGAGGAACACTCCTCCATTGTTGGTGGGATTGCAGGCTTGTACAACCACTCTGGAGATCAGTCTGGCGGTTCCTCAGAAAACTGGATATAGTACTACCGGAGGATCCAGCAATACCTCTCCTGGGCATATATCCAGAAGATGCCCCAACTGGTAAGAAGGACACATGCTCCACTATGTTCATAGCAGCCTTATTTATAATAGCCAGAAGCTGGAAAGAACCCAGATACCCCTCAACAGAGGAATGGATACAGAAGATGTGGTACATCTACACAATGGAGTACTACTCAGCTATTAAAAAGAATGAATTTATGAAATTCCTGGCCAAATGGATGGAACTGGAGGGCATCATCCTGAGTGAGGTAACACATTCACAAAGGAACTCACACAATATGTACTCACTGATAAGTGGATATTAGCCCAAAACCTAAGATACCCAAGATATAAGATACAATTTCCTAAACACATGAAACTCAAGAAAAATGAAGACTGAAGTGTGAACACTATGCCCCTCCTTAGAAGTGGGAACAAAACACCCTTGGAAGGAGTTACAGAGACAAAGTTTGGAGCTGAGATAAAAGGATGGACCATGTAGAGACTGCCATATCCGGGGATCCATCCCATAATCAGCTTCCAAATGCTGACACCATTGCATACACTAGCAAGATTATGCTGAAAGGACCCTGATATAGCTGTCTCTTGTCAAAGTATGCCTGGGCCTAGCAAACATAGAAGTGGATGCTCACAGTCGGCTATTGGATGGATCACATGGCCCCCAATGAAGGAGCTAGAGAAAGTACCAAAGAAGCTAAAGGGATCTGCAACCCTATAGGTGGAACAACATTATGAACTAACCAGTACCCCGGAGCTCTTGACTCTAGCTGCATATGCATCAAAAGATGGCCTAGTCGGCCATCACTGGAAAGAGAGGCCCATTGGACACGCAAACTTTATATGCCCCAGTAAAGGGGAACGCCAGGGCCAAAAAAGGGGAGTGGGTGGGTAGGGGAGAGGGGGTGGGTGGCTATGGGGGACTTTTGGTATAGCATTGCAAATGTAAATGAGCGAAATACCTAATAAAAAATGGAAAAAAAAATAAAGAAGTTCTCTTTTGACTCTTAAGGTATAACTGCTAGTTAACTTTGTAATCACATCACTGGGATTAACTTCCTTCTCAGAATCATCAGAATAAAAAGGATTAAAGAAACTTTAAAACTCTGTTTCATAGGAGACAAAAAAAGGTAGATATTTTTTTCTTTGTTTTATATATATATATATAACCAGCAAGTGAAAATTTTTCATGCTTCATTTTTCTGAAGATGGGAAAGTAGACGAGTACTTCAGATTATTCTCCATGTTGGCTCTTTTAAACATAGACATTTTTTTTTTCTCAGTTCACCATCTACACCAAAAAGCATATCTTAGTTCTTGGTCCCCAAGTTCATCAAAACCTAAAACAGAAAAGTACCTCTTATTAAATAAACTCCCAAGGATACAAATATGAAAGATTCTGTGCAGATGATGTATAAGGTAAGGATTAAGGTCAGGATTAGGATTAGGGTTAGTATTAGGGTTATGTTTAATAAAGCAGGATAATTATAGTGTTATTAAAGTATGAGGTACATCTGAGGTCAAATTCCCATTTTATTATTTCATAACTTTAATAATTCCTACAAAGCCATTAGGATTTTATGTATAATAGCAGTCACTTCAGTCAGAAATAATTCAAAATAATAAGTAGTTAAACTTTATGATTATTAAAACATATTTAGATTCCTAAGGTCATTTTATGGACCATGTGCAACATACGTCCATGGACTTCTCATGCATTTCTTTACCTGCTTCCAGGGTCTGGTTCTGACTACATTTGGACAGTTTCAATGCTTGTTGTTCTTTTTGACAACTATTCTACAAATGTAAAAGGAAAACATTAGTATAACAATTCTGTTTATTTTTGTTGTTATTGCCATGCAACATGCATGGTAGTCTAACAATAAAACACTAAATGTATATCTAATACTAAAACATTTATGTGAGCAAAAATAATTCTATATGAAAGTTAAAAGGAATAGTTTTCCAACTGATTTAAAATTTTAACAACTATTTTGACTAAATATGTGTATATTTTTACAATAACATGAAATAAAATTATGCTACCAATTGTGGGGTAGGAATTTTTTTTTAATGTGAAAGAGTTTTTCATAATGCTCAGACTGGCCTTAGCCTCCCAAGTTCTTATGTTTATAGGCATGCACCATGTATACATGAACTCGGTAAAATCCTAGTCTTGGAAGCTTAGATTGGTTTTCTCTAGATTCCAATCTCAAGCAACATATAGAAGTAGTAACATAAAGTTCTCATTGTATTCTTTAGGGTTGCACACAACCATGATAATTTGCATTTAAAAAAAATTAAGACAAGCCCTTTACAATTTTCATCTTGGGCTACTACAATCCTGTTTTGCCCTTTATTCACTGTGATCATTTTTTTACCTCACATTTGCACTCAAATCATCATAATTAAGTAAAATTACCTCTAATATGCAATGCTTATCTTTAAAAAAAGTGCAACTGCATACATTTGGAGACAAAGGGTTAATACTGGGTGTCATCTTTGATTTCACAGTACTGTTTCAGAGACAGAATCTCACTAAACCTAGAGCTCATCATTTATGCTACACCTGGTGGCTACAAAGTTCTGGAGATCTTCTTATCTCTGAACTAAATCTGAGATTGTTTTTTTTTTTAAATGCTCACCACTACACCAACTTTTTTTTGTTGTTGTGGTGGTGGTTTGTTTTTAGTTTTGCTAGTGTGTTGTTGTTTATTTTGTTGTTGTTGGTGGTGGTGTGGGCATTCATCCCAATGCAGGGAATATAAGCTGGTGTCTCCATGCCTACACGGGAGAAAGATTACCAACTAAACCATATTCCAGCCCTGTAAATCATTCTTATTGGGCCCACATGCAGCATATGACACATTTAGGGATCTTTTCTTCTTTAAAACTTTCCTTCACTCATGGTAGTTTTCTTTCTACCAGTGGTTCTCTTACTTTACTGGCTCCCACTCACCAGCTGCCATATGCAGAATTACAAATCTTGAAGTACCCTGCTGTTCTGTCTTTAGACTCCTTATTTATAGGGATGATCACTTTCCCTTGAAATGTCATCCAGAGTCCAATGTTTAAAAATTGCCTTCAATTGGAGTATTTATTATTTATCTTTAGTTCCTATCTCTTTCCGGAACTGACTCATAATGGCAGCTTCCTCAATACCTTCTGAGGCAAGAATGAATTTGCTGTTCCTTTCAAATTGAGTACTTTCCAAACTATTAAACAGTCAAATAAAAAAAAATAGTTAATATGATTATCGTTGCCTCAGATCTTACTTGGTAACCAGGTGATGACTACAGTGACTGGTAGAGTAATGGAGACGTGATCTAAAATTGTTTGCTGATATTCTTCCACAGGAAAATTCTTCCAGGGCTGTTGAGATTGTTTGTTTCCATCCTCTGTTGTTACTAAATCTTTACTAAATTTAGGACTGTAAGAACTGATTTACCAAATTGAGTTGGTTTTTTAATATAAACAACACAGTCCAGGTGAAACCAATAAATAAGCTTTCTCCTTTCAACTCTGATATATTGTGCTTTTTTTTTTTTTTTTGTAGTCACTGGTAATCATCTCTTGATCTTTCTGCAAATGTCTGCCTCTTGAAAATTTATGATCTTGTATACCATAAAATTCCTAGTCGTTTACATTGATATAGTATGCAATCAATAGTTTATATCTCAGTAAGACTAGAACAGAAGCAAGGATAGATAGATAGTGGAACTTAATTTAGTTTCATATGCTCAACCCAAGGCTAGTTGTTCCATTCCTACTTAGTAATACTAGGTTAAATATTAAGTTTTTTTATGGTACCAACCACTGATTTTTCTTTTTCCTCATTGAATTTCTGTACATCCATATAAGACTTCTGAAATGTAGTTATATACTGCTCACAAAATTTGTTGTTGATGTTCTTCCTGTAAAGCACAGTAACAAAAGCAGGCACATTTCATACCAATATGAAAAAGAACACTCAAAACAAATTCAATTGAACATTTCATACTATAAAAAGAAAAATAGCAGTATAAAATATCTAATGGGAAATCATTATAGATTTTTCCCCTATCATATTATCAGAGAGGTTTTCATTTATGTTTTAGCTTTTCAAAATTAAAGAAATATAAACACACACAACACACACGTAACACACACACACACACACACATATATATACATGTACAAAATTTAATTATATTTCAATGTGTTTTTTTTTTCATTATTTTCTACCAAATATAAGTTCTAATTTATTTTTCATGCATTGCCTTAGTAAAGACAGTGCAAAACATATGTCAACTAAAATATTCAAATTGTCTGCATATGTAATTGTAGTTGTTCCTTTTGAATATTGTTAAACATAATAATCCATAAATTACATTCCTAAGACTATGTGCAAGACTTCTGTATTTCCACAATGAGTGTAAATTAAAATTTAAATCTCATTAACATTGACTTAAAGGAGAAAATAAAATTTTCATAGATTTCTAAGAATTAGATTTAGTTTGCTTGAAGGCATGATGTTATAGGGTTAACTGTTTAGACAAAATCAAAGTCACACATTTTTACTAAAGAATCAGAAATGATATATTTTTTTTTAAACTTCAGCCACATATAATTTTTAAAATGATACACATTTGACCCTACAAATATAACAACTCTACCTCTCTCGTTCGTTCATTTTGCAAAATCTTTCTAATTTCTGGTTCCTGCCTTTGAAAGATTCTTTGACATAAGTTTCCATCCATTTTCTCTTTATGTGAAGCGTCTTATAAATGTCATCTATATTAAAAATAAAGGGTCATTTTGAAGAAAAATTAGGTGATTCCATGTCTACAAGTAAAATAGATATAGATAAATTTCTTTCAATAATGCTATGGAAACTTAAAATTAAATGATAGATATCACAAACATGCTTCATACTTTAGAATACTTAGGGTTTGGTATGTTCAGATGAAGGATGTTCAACCTGTAAAGTCTACAGAAATGTTCCACAACATAGAAAAAAAAACAGTCAATGTATTTTGGATAAGAAATATCTAATCTTATCTGAATTTTAATTTCTGTAAGGAAAATAATTTTGAGCTTCAAGAACAGTTTTCAAACGAACAAATGCACAAAACAAAGGATCAAAAGTATGCTTAATTCTTCATAGGGAAACACTTTTAATAAAGGCTAATTCTTTTCCAAATCTAAAAAAGATGATGCAACTGAAAGAACAAACTTGACTGTGGAACTGTTAAACCCATTGTTTAAAATATTCAATTAAAATAAGAGGGCAGCCGGGCATATTGGTTCCCATGTTAATTCTAGTATTCTAGAGGAAAAGGCAGAGAGATATTTGTGTGTTCCAGGCTAACCTGGTCAACATACTGAGTTCCAGGACAGTCAGAGCTACAAATGAGACCCTGTCAGAATCAAACCTGCGTCTGATTCCTAGCACCTACATAATGTGCACAAATATCTCCAACTCCAGTTCCAGGGGATGTGATACTGGAACTGGAGTTCTGGAGCCCTGTTCTAAATTCTGCATGCACCAGGTACATATGTATATGACTCACAGACATACTTATAGGCAAAATACCTATATAAATAAAAATAGATAAAAATGTTAAAATCTATGTTTAAAACAAAGATCTCCAAGTTTTTTAATCAAAATAAAATTCTTTCTAAAGTGAATTGTTAATTATACTTCAGAACATATCCTTTAAAAAAACACTTGAAGAAAATTATGGTAGGAACTTTTGATCAGTAACTGCTGCAGTTCATGAAAATTGTAATGCTTGAGAAAATGTTTAGTACCTTTCTAGCATGCACAGTTAGATTTCAGTAACTAGGATGAAGCTATATTATGGTGTACATGTTTAATATTCTCACCATATATAGTACTAGATAAAATCAGATTATTAAATGATTATTCTGCCTCCTCCAAATAGAGCAAATCCTTCAGTTGAAAAAAAAATCTGGTAAAATGGGTAACTTGAAAGAAGCAAAATATTATTTTTTAAAAATATAATATTGTTTCATGGGGGTAGAGATATGGCTCAGCAGTTAAGAGTACTTCCTTTTCTTTGCAAAGGACATAGGTTTGGTGTCTAGCACTCATATGGTGGCTCACAACTATCTGACTCCAGTTCCAGGTATCTGAAATAATCAACTGATATCTGAGCAACAGGTACACATGTGGTGCACATATATAACTGTAAGCAAAACACTAATACACATAAGTCCAAAAAATAGGTATTAGGAGCATTGTTTAGTAAGCCATGTAAGATGTTTTTTTGTGTATGATCCTAATATTGGAAGCTTAAGCAGGAGATTTCCAGTGTAAAGACTGCATAGGTTAAATAGGAAAATGCAGGCCAGCCTGAACTACATAATGACACCATATCTCAAAGACAAGTTACTGTCTTCTGAGAAAGCTCACTTAGCATTCAGTTACATATAATTTAAAGCAGATTCTTTAGAATCTGAGTATCATTCTCTCATTGCTTAGTAAGTTGTCTTCCACTTACAGTTAGATAATTCGTTTCATAAAAAAACAAAACAAAACAAAACAAAACAAAACAATGAAGGGATTGGAGAGATGATTCAGCAGTTAAGAGCACTGGTTCCCTTCCAGATTTCTGAGATTGGAGTACCAAAACCCACAAGGTGGCTCACTACCTATAACTTCAGTTTCAGGGGATTCAATGCTTTCATCTGGCTTCCTCAGGTACAAGACACACTAGTTGTGCACATACACACGTGAAAGGAGAAAAAAAAAACAATAACCATAACATAAAATTTAAAAATAAGTTATAATGGTTACATTAAAGAATTCAGTTTTGCACTGTGCCATATAAAGAAGGAAGCACAGAAGACTCCTAGAAAAGAAACTGACTTAATATAAAATTAGCACTGGATCAATGAAAATTTGTTTCATGTACAGAATTTTGTATACATATCACTTAGGTATGAGTACATGGAACTGTGAAATTGTTTACATCTATTTTTTTTCCTTTTAAAATTCCTTCAAAGCTGTTACAAAAACGCCTCAGTAGTCAAGAGGGCCTACTGCGAAAAGAGGAGGTTCACAAAGTACTTTTTTTTTAAGGTAAGTAATGTCACTTCATGCTTATCAAAGGATAATTCATCAAAGATGAACTCACAATTCTGAATATCTATGCTCCAAATACAAGGGCAACCAAATTCATAAAGAAATTTTACTAGAACTCAAAGTACATATTGTACCCCACATAATAATAGTGAGAGACTTCAACACCCCACTCTGAGCAACGGAGAGGTCCTGGAAAAAAGAAATGAAAAAGAGACACTGTGAAACTAACTAGAAGTTATGAAACAATCGGATTCATCAGATACATATATATGTATCTGTCACACACACACAGACACACACATACAAACACGCACACATATATTGAAGCAAATTCACACACAGTTCTCATTAGATGAAGAGAAATCATTTGAAAAAAATCAACAAATCTTCATGATAATAGTCTTGGATAGATTAAGAATTTTAAGCACATACCTAAAAATAGAAGCAAACCAGAAGCCAATATCAAATTAAATGGAGAGAAACTTGATGCAATCCCACTAAAATAAGACAAGACAGGACTAGACAAGGCTTCTTACTCTTTCCCTACCAATTCACTATAGTACTACAGTTCTAGACAGAGCAACTAGAAAACAAAAATTGGTCAAAGGAATAAAAATTGGAAAGGAATAAATCAAAATATCACTATTAGCAGATAATAAAATAGTATACTTAAGTGACCACAAAAATTCCATCAGAGAACCCATAAACCTGAAAAACAACTTCAGCAAAGTGGATAGATATACAATTAACTCAAACAAAACAGTACCTTTCTTCTACTCAAAAGATAAACAGGCTGAAAGGCAATTATGGAAACAACACATTTCAAAAGTCACAAATTACAGTTCCTTGGTGTGACTCAAACCAAGCAGGTGAAAGATTTCTATGACAAGAACTTCAAGTCTCTGAAGAAAGAAACTGAAAATCTCAGAAGATGGAAAGGTCTCCCATGGTCATAGATTAATTTAGTAAAAATGGCTGTCTTCCCAAAAGCAATCTACAGATTCCATGCACTCTCCATCAAAATTGAAACTCAATTCTTCGTAGAGACAGAAAGAGCAATATGCAAAACCATTCGGAATATCAAAACTTCAGAATATCCCAAAACTATTCTCAACAATAAAAGAACTTCAGGGGGAATCATCCCTGACCTTAAGCTTTATTATGCAGAAATAGTGATAAAAAATGTATGGTAATGGTACAGAGACAATGCCTTCATTAAATGGAGAGATCTAAAATATATCATCCTGTGTGATCTCAAAGGAAAAAAAAAACATGGTATGCACTCACTTATAAATGGATATTATCCTAAAAGCTCAGAATACCCAAAATGTAATTCACAGACCACATGAAGCTCAAGAAGAAGGAAGACAAAAGTGTAGGTGTTTCAGTCCTTCTCTAGAATGTGGAACATAATATTCCTGGTAGGAAATGTGGAGATCAGGGCAGAGACTTAAGGAATGACCATCCAGATTCTGTCCAACCTTTGGATCCATCCCATATACAGAAACCAGGCACAGTCACTATTGTGGATACCAACAAGTGCTTGCTGATAGGAGCATAATATGACTGTCTCCTGAGAGGCTCTGCCAGGGTTGGCAAGAACAGAGGCTGATGCTCACAGCCAACAATCAGACTGATCATGGGGTCCCCAGGGGAGCAGTTAGAGGAAGAACTGAAGGAGCTGAAGGGGTTTGCAACCTTACAGGAAGAACAACAATATGAACCGAGCAGACAGTCCAGAGAACTCAGGGACAAAGCCACCAAACAAAGAGGGACACCCATGACTCTAGCTGCATATAGAGCAGAGGATGGTATTGTCAGACATCAGTGGGAGGAGAGGTCCTTGGTCCTGTGAAAGCTCCATGCCCCAGTGTAGGCAAATGCCAGGGCAGGGAGGTGGAGTATGTGGGTGAGGGAACAGGCTCATAGAAACAAAGCAAGTGTCAAATGGAATAGGGATTTCCTGGGGTTAAACCAGGAAATGGCTGATATTTGAAATGTAAATAAATATACACACACAAACACACACACACACACACACTGATGGCTATAACTGTGACTTCAAGTGGGTTTACATCTAATCACAGGATGATCTAAATTTTTCCCATTCCTGCTAGTTTTTTGATAAATTAGAGTAAATGTGTCTGTATCTCAATCTCCAAATAAAATCATAGTTGCTCTTATCACAACCAAGCTCCTCAACTTTTTCATCACAAAACAAATCTAAGACAAATCTTAAATATAAAATTCTTCCTGGCTGGACAAATATTTTACTGCTACAGCAAGAAGCTCTGGTTTCAATCTTCAGGAATGAAAAATAAAAACCCCCAAAATTTAGATATAAAAAATAAAGAAGGCATGATACCTCAGGCCCCATTACATTTCTGAGGCTGAGGACTTCAGTTACAAGGCCAGTCCAGGCTGCAATTGAGGTTTCAGACAATCCTGAGATATAGAGCTAGAGCTTAATTTCCTAAAACAAAACAACAAATAAATAAAGACAGCCTGGTCTGAATTATGTCTGAATTCCCAGCACTTCTGAGGCTGAGAGAAGCCTCTAGAATTTGAGGCAGTTTGAAACCTATATATAGAAATTTCGGCAATGTGGCATTTTCACAACACGTTAAAATGTAGACTGGTCTTCAGTTTCTTTTTAATAAATTCCTGGTTGGAAGCAGTTGCACAGAAGAGGTTCTTGTCTGTTTCATCCACTAAGTGAAGTCCAGTTTACTCACACCTCACATCCCCAGGCCCCAAGAATACTTTCAGGGTCACCATTTCCTTGGCCTTCCTGATTTCTGCTAGGAGCCAGTCTGTTCAAACTCTTGCACTTACAGTGAAGTTCTCAGTTTTTCTTAGCAGAGACCTAAGTGGGAAAGATTGATTGTGAACCTAGAAGTAGCAACTTCCTGAGTCCAGTGAGGGTCACCTAATCTCATTACTCCTGAAGAAACACCTCCAAAACTTTACCTTCATCCCCACCCAGACCCCTAGCTGAACCAGGATTAACCAACAGACAATTGACTACCTCCACTGAGACTTCATCCTATCATGATTCTTCAAGAATTTTGCTTCCTCAAGAACTCTTTGTAGCCACCATACTGGGTAACAGGGTTTGAACAGCGGGAAATCAATCTCAGCCAAGCCCATTGCTGATTGGCTGTGTTTGCACATGAATACTAAGGGTGAGAGAGGCTCTTTCAGTCATCTGTGATTAAAGCTTCAAAAAGCGGGTAGTATTTTAACTTCCACTACTACCCAGAGGCTTTCCATTTTCTAAGTTTGCAATACTAACTCGAAAGTTAAAATAAAATGAACTCCAAAGAGGACTCTCCTACTTCGTTTCAGATGAAGGGGCTGTTCTGTGTAACTCTAAATTGTTTTTATTTTTTTGTTTGTTTGTTTGGTTTTTTTTTGGTTTTTTTTGTTTGTTTTTGTTTTTTTTTAAACTAAAGTGTTTTTGCATGTTTGTATTTATATAACATGTATGACTAGTTCCCCTAGAAACTAGAATAGGATGCCAAAATCCCTGCATCTAGAATTAAAAATGGTTTTGAGTATTATGAGGGTTCTAGGAACTAAACCTTGGTTCTGTCCAAGAGAAACAAGTGTTCTTAATTTCTAAGCCATCTTTCCATTCCTATCCTGTGTGTGTTTTAAGGTGTGCTGGACCATTTCTCATGATAGATGTTTAATTTTACTATATAATGGAGAGTATAAAAAAATGACTTTGTTAATGTTGTCTATTTCCAGAAACAGAAACAAACAAACAAACAAACAAAAGAGCAACAAAAAAACATAATTTTAATGGATTGTGTAAATCATATAAAGTTTCAGGATAAAAATGGAGTGTATACATTTCAGTATATGGGTGCATAAGGAGGCCAGATATAGACATCTGTTTTATTCTCAATTATATTCCAAATTTCTTTTTCATTTTCTCTTTTTTTTTTCAAGTCAGGGTTTATCTGTAGAGCTCTGGTTAACCTGGAATTCACCCTGTATACCAGGGTGGCGTCAAAATCAAAAATCTCCCTGCCTCTGCCTCCCAACGTCTGGGATTAAGGCATGTGCCACCAGTGACTGACCCAACTTAAAACTTGAGATAGGTTCTCTCTGAATATGCAGCTCACCAATGCCACTACCTCAGCTAGCCAGCAAGCTGTCTCCACCTACTCAGCACTGGTTGGTAGCCTGCATTTTAGAAGTGGATTCTAGGCCCCCACTTTTATTTTCAAGGAAAACATTTTACTAAAACAGCCATCTCTCTAGCCTCTCTTCAAGGTTTGTTCTGTTGCTATAGACACTGCAATTTTTTGTTTGTTTGTCTTTTGTTTGTTTGTTTTCTTTTTCTATTTCTCTAATCATGCCTAAGTTTAGGCTCCTAAAATGCTTAGTGGTGGTTTTGCTTGTTTCCTTACAACAGCAAATTGGTTTTCTTGCTCACTTTACAATTTGCAGTTAATTTTGACATAGGCTTATTGCTGTGTTTTGTTTCTTTGTTTCTTTTTTTTTTGTTAATTTGCTGGGTTTGTTGTTTTTTGCTGGTTTTTTGTTTTTGTTTTTGTTTTTGTTTTCACCACTGAAGATGAAATTCATAACTTTTAATGGTGCTTTACCACTGAGCTACATCTTTAGTTAATCTTTAGTTTTGAATGTTGGATGAGAAGTCATCTGTATGTATTTTTTTAAAGAAAACTATAATTTCTGTGAAGCCTACAATTATCCCCCTATGCTATAGGTTCTATAGAGATCTGTTTCCCTCATTTGGCCTCTTCAAGAAACAGGGAAATATTTCTAAAACACATACCTCCAGATTTATCCAACATACTGCCTACTTCATGTCTGTGAAGACAAAACAATAAAAAATTAAAGCAAGAAATATAGGAGACTGGTAGGCCATTTTTTTACCACACACAAAACTTTACACAGAACCTTCTTTAATTTTTTATAATAAATATATAATGTTTGGTTTGGAACAAATGTCATATGCATATAAAATATATGGTGGACTACCAACTTGAACTTGGATTATTTACTTTTAACAATTCATACGTTTACACCCCACAAGGAGTTTATTCATAACTCTCCCACACTTGCCGAGACACTTTTTTTCCCCAGATAGTCCCCTACTTATTTTTATGATGTTTCTCCTTTTCTTTGAGTGTGTCAAAGATCACATGCAGGTGGTCCTATTGTATGAGTTCCTATGTGTTTGTGATCACAAAGTCTAAAGGATCCCAAGCTGGGCTTGAACTTAACATATAGCAGCATCTGACCTTGAAATGCTGATCTTCCTGAATCTACTTTTCCAGTGAAGGTAACACAAACACTACTTTTGAAGTACTCTATTGAACTGGCAAAAAAAAAAAAAAAAAAAAAAAAAAAAAGAAAAAGAATTGAAAATATTACCCCCTGTCTTCATGTCCTTTTACTTGAGGCGATATATTTTCATCTTTACCAATTGCTGGGTGGTTTACTGTATTGACAATAGAAAATGTAAACATTTGAAAGTATGCAATATTAGTAATAGTTAATAAAGTACTATCAATTTGAATTTCTTTGGAAAAACTGCCCATTTTGAGTTTTTGAAACAGATTTTAAAAATTAAGTAATTACATCTAGGAAATCTAGGACACAAGGAGAAGAAAAATCATAAGGATAACAGGTATAGATGAGAAGTAAGATTTCCAAATTATAGGGCCAGTGAATATCTTCAACAAAACTATAAAAGAAACCTTTCCTAACCTAATGAAAGAGATGTCCATGAACATACAAGAAGCATGCAGAACTCCAAATAGTTTGGACCAGAAAAACAACAACAAAAACAAAAATCCCTGCCATCATATATTAATCAAAGCACCAAATGCACGAAGCAAAGAAAGAATATTAAAAGCAGTAAGGTAAAATGGTCAAGTAACATATACAGGAATTCCTATCAGAATTACACCTAACTTCTCCCCAGAGACTATGAAAGCCATAAGATCCCGGGTAGATATCATACAGACACTAAGAGAGCAGAAATAAGAGCCAAAGCTATAATATGCAGCAAAACTATTTTACCATAGATTGAGAAAACAAGGTATTCCGTGAAAAAACAATATTTACACAATATCTTTGAACAAATCAAACCCTTCAAGGGATAATAAAGGGAAAACTCCAATATAAGGAGGGAAATCACATGCTAGCAAAAGCAAGATATTAATCTTGAAATAAACCTAAAAGAAGATAGCTACATGAACAAAATTCCAACAAAAATAACAGGAAGAAAGAAAGACTTTGTTTTAGTATCTCTTAATATCACCATATTCTATTCACCAATTAGAAAGAAATAGACTAGCCGCCTGGATGTGTAAGCAAGACCCAGCATACCAGAAACAAACCTCAGGGACAAAGACAGACATTACCTCACAGTAAAAGGCTGGAAAACAATTTTCTAAGCAAATGTTCCAAAGAAACAAATTTTGAGTAGCCATTCTCATATCAAATAAGTTTGACTTTCAACCCAATGTTATCTAAAAAGACAAGGAGTGACACTTCATATTCATCAAAGTTAAAATTTACCCAGATGAATTTTCAATTCTAAACATTTATAGTCCAAATGCAATGGCATCCATATTCATATAAGAAATTTTAGTACAGCTCAAAATGCACATTGCACCACACACAATAATAGTAGAAGACTTCAACAACCCTCACTCATCAATGGAAAGATCCTTGAAAGAAAAATTAAAAAAGACACAGTTAAACTAACAGAAGTTATGAAACAAATACATTAGTTGATATCTATAGAACATTTTATTCTAGAACAAAAATTGACAATTCTGCTAAGCACCTCATGACGCCTTCTCCAAAATTAACAATATAATCAGTCACAAAACATGCCTCAACAGATATAAAAATATCCAAATAATCTCATACATCCTATCTAATCACCAAGGGCTAAGGCTGATCTGAAATAATAATATAAATAATTGAAAACCCATGTACATGTAGAAGGTGAACAAAAATCCAGTCAGTGATAATTCAGGTAGGGAAGAAATAAAAAAAAATAATAATAAATATAAGACTTTTTAGAGTTTAAAAAAAATGATGTTACTACATACCGAAAGTTGTGGAACACAACTAAAGCAGTGTTAAAGGTAATCTAATAGCTCTGAATGCCTCTAAATAGAAACTGTAGAGAAGATACAGTAGTAGGTTGACAGCACACCTAAAACCCCTTGAATAACAGGAAGGAAATTCACCCAAGAGGAGTTGAAGGCAGGAACTAATTAAACTCAGGGCTGAAATCAAACAAGTGGAAACAAAGGAACTATAACATAAAATCAAACAAACTAGGGGCTGGATTTTTGAGAAAGTCAACAAGATAGATAAAACATTAGCCAGACTAATTACAGGGCACAGGGAAAGTATCAACATTAACAAAACCAGTAATGAAAAGGGAGACATAACAACAGATACTTAGTAAATCCAAAAAAATTATCAGATCCTACTACACAAGCCTGTAACTTAGCAAAAGTGGAAAATCTGGATGAATTGGACAATTATCTAGACAGATGTCAGGTACTAAATTTCAATCAGGTTGAGATAAACCCTGTAAACTCTCCCATAACCCCCAAAGAAATAGAAGCAGTCATTAAGAGCCCCCCCCTCCAAAAAAAAAAAAAGCCCAGTATCTGATGGGTTTAGTACAGATTTCTATCAGACTTTCAATGAAACACCAATACCAACAATCTTCAATCTATTATGCAAAAACAAAAGAAAATGAACACTACTTAATTTGTTCTATGAAGCCACATTTACTCTTATACCCAAACCATACAAAAACCCAATGAAGAAAGGATACTTCAGACCAATTTAACTTATAAATATTGATGCAAAAATTCTCAATAACATTCTGTTAAACACAATCCAATAACACATCAAAATGATCATCCTTCATGATCAAGATGCTTCATCCCAGGGATACAGGAATGGTTCAATATATGGGAATCCATCAATGTAATCCAATATGTAAAGAATCTCAAGGAAAAAACACAGTATTATCTCATTAGACGCCGAGGAATCGTTTAAAAAAAAATCAACACGCCTTCATGATGAAAGTCTTGGATAGATTCAGAAAGCAAGGCCCATAAATAAACATAGTAGCAAACCAGAATCCAACATCAAAATAAATGGAGAGAAACATGATGCAGTCCCACTAATATATGACAAGGCTTCCCACTCTCTCCCTACCTATTCACTATAGTACTAGAAGTTCTAGCCAGATTAAATAGAAAACAAAAAGAGGTCAAAAAGTTAAAAATTGGAAAAGAACAAATGAAAATATCACTATTAACAGGTAATAAGATAGTATATTTAGTGACCCCAAAATATCCACCAAAGAACCCTTAAGCCTGAGAAACAACTTTAGCAAAGTGATTGGATATACAATTAACTCAAATAGATCAGTAGCTTTCCTCTACTAAAAGGATAAACCGGCTGAAAAGGAAGTTATGGAAGCAACACGCTTCACAATAGTCTCATATTTTAATACCTTGGTGTGACACGAAAAAAGCAAGTCAAAGTTCTGTAGGACAAGAACTTCAAGTCTCTGAAGAAAGAAATTGAAATTCTCAGAAGTTGGAAATATCTCCCATGGCCATAGATTGGTGTCCCAAATAATTTAGTAAAAATGGCTTTCTTGCCAAAAGTAAGCTCTGATTCCATGCCCTCTCCATCAATATTCAAACTCAATTCTTTATAAAGATAGAAAGAGCAATATGCAAAATCATTTGGAATAACGAAAATCCAGGATATTGAAAAACTATTCACAACAATAAAAGAACTTCAGAGGGAATCATCCCTGACCTCAAGCTGTATTATAGAGAAATAGTGATAAAAATGTATAGTGACCATAAAGAAACAATGACTTCAGGAAGTTCACACGCAAACAGATAGGTCTAAAGTATATCATCCTGTATGAGGTAACACAATCCCAAAGGAAAAAATATGGTATGCACTCATAATAAGTGGATATTATCCTAAAAGTTCAGAATACCCAAAATGTAATTCACAGACCACATAAATCTTAAGAAGGAAGAAAAAAGTGTGCATGTTTCCGTCCTTCTCAGAATGGGGAACAAAATACTACTGGGAGGAAATATGGAGACAAAGTGCAGGGCAGAGACTGAAGGAACGACCATTCAGAATCTGCCCCACCTGTGGATCCATCCCGTATATAAACACCAGACCCTGTCACTATTGTGGATACCAACAAATAATTGCTGAAAGGAGCCTAATATGGCTGTGTCCTCAGAGGCTCTGCCAGAGGTTGGCAAAAACAGAGGCTCATGCTCACAGCCAACAATCAGACTGATAATGGGGTCCACAGTGGAGGAGTTAGAGGAAGGACTGAAGGAGCTGAAGGGGTTTGTAACCTTACAGGAAGAACAATAATATGAACCAAGCAGACCGCCCCCCCCCCCACAGAGCACTCAGGGACTAAGCCAGCAAACAAAGAGGGGGAACCATGGCTCCAGCTAAATACATAGCAGAGGATGTCCTTGTCAAACATCAGTGAGAGGAGAGATCCTTGGTCATGTGAAGGTTGGTGCCCTAGTGTAGGCAAATACTAGAGCAGGGACATGGGAGTTGGTGGGTGGGGGAACATGCTCATAGAAGCAGAGGGAGGGTGGAATGGTAAAGGGAATTTCTGGGGTGAAACCAGGAAATGACTAATATTTGAAATGTAAATACACACACACACACACACACACACACACACACACACACACACACACACACACACACACATACACACACACCGAATATGATGGCTTTAACTGTGACTTCAAGTGGGTTTATATGCAATCACAGGATGATCTAAATTTTGGTCCCATTGTTGCTAGGGTTTTGATAAATTAGAGTAAATGTGTTTGCATCTCAATCTCCAAATGAAATCATGGTTGCTTTTATCATAACCAAGCTCCTCAATTTTTTTCATCATAATACAAATCTAAAGCAGATCTAAAATATAAAGTTTTTCTGGCTGGACAAATATTTTACTGCTACAGCAAGAAGCTCTGGTTTCAATCTTCAACAAGGAAAAAAGGAAGAAAAAACAAACAAACGTACAAACAAACAAACAAATTTTAAATATAAAAAATAAAGAACACATTTCCTCAGGCCCAGGTACATTTGTAAGGCTGGGGACTTCAGTTTCAAGGCCAGTCAAAGCTGCAGGTGAGGTTTCAGACAATCCTGAGATATTCAGTTAGAGCTTACTTTCCTAAACCAAAACAACAAATAAATAACAACAACCTGACCTGAATTATATCTGAAGTCCAAGCACTTCTGAGGCTGAGAGCAGCCTCTGTATTTTGAGGCAATTGGAGCCTATACATAGAAATTTCGGGAATCTGCCATTTTAACAACAGGTAGAGGTAAATGAAGACTGGATTTCAGTTCGTTTTTAATGAATTCCTGGCAGGCAGCAGCAGCTAAAAGAAGGTTTTAATCTGTTGGCTCCACTAACTGACTTCCAATTTAATCACTCCTCACATCCCCAAGCCCCAAGAAGACTTCCAGGGTCTCCAATTCCCTGGCCTTCCTGCTTTCTGTTAGGAGATAATTCTGTTCAAACTCCTGCCCTTAGCGAAGTTCTCTGATTTTCTCAGCAGAGACCTAAGTGGGAAAAGTTGATTGTGAGCCTGGAAGCAGTACCTTCCTGAGTCCAGTGAGGGTCACCTCCTCTCCTTACTCCTAAAGTAACACCTCCACCCCTCCACCTTCTTCCCCACACAGGCCCCCAGCTCAAACAGGATTAATCATCTTTCAACAGACAATTGACTACCTCTACTGAGACTTCTCCCTACCACGCTTCCTCAAGAACCTTGCTTCCACAAGAACTCGGCTTGATGACTACCACAAAGCATACTGGGTAACAGGGTTTGGATAGCGGGAAAACAATCTCAGCCAAGGTCCTTGCTGATTGGCAGTGTTTGCACATGTGTACTAAGGGTGAGAAAGGCTCAATCAGTCGTCTGTCATTGAAGAGCAAAAAGGAGGTAGTATTTTAGCTGCCACTACTACCCAGAGGCTTTCCATTTTCCAAGTTTACAATACTAACTTGAAAGCTAAAATAAAACGGACCCCAAACAAGACTCTCCTACTTTGTTTCAGATGAAGGTGCTGTTGTTTGTAATTTTCAATTGTTTTATTTATTTAAGTAATTTGTTTTTGCATGTTTGTATTTATAAACATGCATGTGTGGTGCACATAGAAACTAGAAGAGAATTCCAAAACCCATGGATATAGAATTAAAAATGGTTTTGAGCCATTGTGTGGGTCCTAGGAACTAAAACTTGGTTCTGTCCAAGAACAACAAGTGCTCTTAATTTCTAAGCCATCTTTCCATCCCTGTCCTTTGTGTCTTTTAAGGTGTGCTGATCATTTTTCTTGAAAAATGTTTATTTGTACTATACAGTGGAGATTACAAAATTATAACACTTTCTTAATATTGACAATTTCCTCAAAGAGAAAAAACAAAAAGACAAAAACCATCATTTTAATGGATTGTGTAAATCACATAAAGAGTATTGTAAAAACCTGATGCATATACATTTCAGTATAAGTATGAATAAGAAGGCGGCAAATAGACATTTGCTGCATTCTCAATCACATTCCAACTTCCTTTTTTTTTTTTTTTTTCAAGGCAGGGTTGTAGTCCTGGACCTCACCCTGGTTACCAACTGCTGGGAATAAGGCATGAACCACCTCTGACTGCCCAAACTTAAATCTTGAGACAGGTTCTCTCTGATTGTGCAGCTCACCAATGCCACTAGCCTGGCTAGCCAGCAAGCTGTCTTCACCTACTTTTCACTGGGTTGCAGCCTGCATTTTTAAAGCTGATTTAAGACCCCCTCCTTAATTTATATACTTTCAAGGAAAGCACATTACCAAAACAGCCATCTCTCTAGCCCCTCTGAGAGGTTTGTTCTCTTGTGGTAGCCACTGTATTTTTTTTTCTTCTCTAATCATGCCTAAGTTTAGGCTCCTAAAATGCTTATTGCTGGTTTTGCTTGTTTCCTTACAAGAGCAAACTCGGTTTCTTGCTCATTTTACAATTTGCAGTTAATTTGGCAAACTGGACAACCTAACATTTCATTTGCAAGACTTATAACTGTGTTTTGTTTGTTTGGTAGGATTTTTTTTAATTTGGTGCATTTGTTGGTTTGTTTGGGGTTTTGTAATTATTGTTTTGTTTTGTTTCTTTGTTTGTTTCTGTTTGTTTATTTTTGCCACTGAAGATGAAACTCATCACATTTAAATGGTGATTTACCACTGAGCTACATCTTCAGCTAATCTTGCATTCTGAATGTTTGCTGAGAAGTTATCTCATATGTGTTTTAAAGGAAACTACAATTACTGTGAACCCTAAAATTGTCCCCTTTTGCTATACAGTCTAGAAATCTGATGCCCTCTTCTGACCTCTTTAAAAAACAGGCAAATACCTCCAAAAACACATACCTTCAGATTTATCCAACATACTGTCTACTTCATCTCTGTGAAGAAAGGAAAATAAAAAATTAATGCAAGAAATATAGTGGACTGGTAGGACATTTTTCTTACCCACACAAAACTTTAAAAAGAACCTTCTTTTAATTATTTATAATAAATATATAATGTTTGGTTAGGGACAAATGTAATATATATATATTTATAATACATGGTGGAGTATCAAAGTGATCTTGTATCCTTTACTTTTACCAATTCATACATTAACACCCACAGTAGTTTATTCATTACTTTCCCACTCTTGCTGAGACCCTTCTTCTTTCCAGTTGGTCCCCCTCTTATTTTCATGATTTTTCTCCTTTTCTTTGTGTGTATATCTTGGAAGATCTCAGGCAGGTGATCATATTGTACTAGTTGCTATGTGTTTGTTATCACAAGGTCTGAAGGACCTCAAGCTGGGCTTGAACTCAACATATAGCAGTGTCAGATTTGTATTGCTATCTTACTGAATCTACTTCTCCAGTGAAGGGAATACAAACACTACTTATGAAGTAATCTATTGAGCTGGCAAAAATATTGAAAATGTTACCCCATATCTTCATCTGCTTCTGCTTGAGGCGATATATTCTCATTTTTATCAAATGCTGGGCTCTTTACTGTATTAACAATAGAAAACAGTAACATTTGAAAGGATTCTATATAAGTAATAGTTAATAAAGTACTATCGATTTGAATTTCTCTGGAAAAACTCTCCATGTGAATTTTTGGAAAAGATTTTAGAAAGGAAATATTTACACCAAGAAAATCCAGGACACAAGGAGATGACAAAACTTAAGGATAATAGGTATCAATGACAAGTAAGTTTTTCAAATTTAGGGACAGTGAATATATTCAACAAAATTATAGAAGAAAACTTCCCTAACCTATAGAAAGAGTTGCCTATGAATATACAAGTAGCGTACAAAACTCCAAATAGTTTGGACCACAAGAGAAATTTCTTCTATCATATAGAAATCAAAACTCAAATTGCATAAAAAAAAGAAAGAAAGAAAGAAAGAAAGAAAGAAAGAAAGAAAGAAAGAAAGAAAGAAAGAAAGAAAGAAAGAAAGAAAGAAAAGAAAAAGAAGAATATTAAAAGCTCTAAGGGAAAATGGTCAAGTGACTTATAAAGGAAATCCTATCAAAACTAAACCTAACTTATCCCCAGAGATTATGAAAGCCATAATATCCAGGGCAGATGTCATACAGACCCTAAGGGAAAAGAAATGCCAGACAAGGCTACTAGACGCATCAAAAAATTTTACAATAGATTGAGAAAACAAGGTATTCTGTGAAAAAAACGATATCTACACAATATGCTCGAACAAATCAAGCCCATCAAGGGGGTAATAATGGGAAAACTCCAATATAAGGAGGGAAATTACACTCTAGAAAAACCAAGAAATTGATCTTGAAGCAAACCTAAAAGAAGAAAGCTACATGAATCACATTCCAACTCTAACAAGAAAAATAACAGGAAGGAACAACTACTTTTCCTTAATATCTCATAATATCAGCGGACACAATTCACCAATAAAAAGACATAGAATAACAGACAGGATGTGTAAGCAAGACCAAGCATACTAGAAACAAATCTCAGGGACAAATACAGATATTACCTTAGAGTAAAAGGCTGGAAAACAATTATCCAAGCAAATGTTCCAAAGAAACAAGTTGGAGTAGCCATTCTAATATCAAATAAATTCGACTTTCAACCCAAAGTTATCAAAAAAAAAAAAAAAAAAGAGGAGGGACACTTCATATTCATCAATGTTAAAATTTACCAAGATGAATTCCCAATTCTGAACATTTATACGC
Organism: Mus musculus; assembly: GCF_000001635.26. Classification (NCBI taxonomy): domain Eukaryota; kingdom Metazoa; phylum Chordata; class Mammalia; order Rodentia; family Muridae; genus Mus; species Mus musculus. Next base: position 42,570,426 of record NC_000087.7, read on the forward strand.
CAAATGCAATGTCATCCACACTCATAAAAGAAATTTAGTAAAGCTCAAAAACACACATTGCACCCCAAACAATATTAGATCAACACCCCTCCCTCATCAATGGAAAGTCCCTGGGAACAAAAATTAAAAAGAGACACAGTTAAAATAACAGCAGTTATGAAACAAATACATGAGTTGATATCTATAAAAAATTTATTCGAATAGAAAAGGATATCCCTTTTTCTCAGCCCCTCATGATGCGTTCTCCAAAATTGACCATATAATCAGTCACAAAACTTGTCTCAACAGATATAAAAATATCGAAATAATCCTATGCATCCTATGAGATCACTAAGGACTAAGGCTGATCTGAAATAGAAATATAAGTAATTAAAAACACACATAAACATAGAAGGTGAACAAAAATATAGTCAGTGATAACTCAGACAAGGAAGAAAAATGAGATAAATTTAAGACTTTTTAGATTTTAATGAAAATGAAGCTACAACATACCAAAAGTTATGGGACACAATGGAAGCAGTTCTAAGAGGGAAACTCATACCTCTGAATGCCTCTGAATCGAAATTGGAAAGAGGATACTGGAGTAGGTTGACAGCACACCTAAAAACTCTAGAACAAAAGGGAGCAAATTCACTCAAGATGTCTTTAAGGCAGGACAAATATCAATCTCATGGTTGAAATCAACCAAGTGCAAACAAAGGAATTACATAAAAAAATCAAACAAGCTAGGAGCTGGTTCTTTGAGAAAATCAACAAGAATTATAAACCATTAGACAGACTAAGTACAGGGCACAGGGACAGTATTTAAATTAACAAAACCAGAATTGAAAAGGGAGACATAACAACAGAATCTTAGGAAAGTCAAAGAATAATCAGATCCTACTAAACAAGTCTATACTCAACAAAAATGGAAAATGAGGAAAACAAATGGACACGTATCTAGACAGATATCAGGTACCAAATATAAATCAGGATCAGAGAAATTCTGTATTACATCCATAACTCCTAAAGAAATAGAAGCAGTCATTAATAATCTCCCAACCAAAAAAAGCCCAGGATCTGATGAACCATCAGAGTTCAATAAGATCTTCATGTGATAGACCCTGACTTAGATTGTTTCTCACTTGAAGGTAAAGCCCCTGGACATTCCCCAAGCTTGTTTTCCCTGATCTCTAAAAATGCAGCCAGAAAGAAGTTCTTTGTTGTCTATAGTGAGCAAACAGACTTTTCATTTCTTATCCTTACAGCCAGAGATATGGTAATTGTAATTTTACCAAGGACATCCAGCAGAAAATAACACTCCTCTCAACTCTTCCCATACCTTCCCAAATCTCCTCCCAACCCTCCTAAACCCTCCCAACTCTTCCCAACTTCTCCCATCTCTCCTCCCAACTCATCTCAGTTCCTCAGCTAGCTGTTAAAAGCCCCCCACTCTCACCATTCAGGGTCAAAATCCCTTACCCTGCACAGTGTTAAAAATGTCCTCAGTTAGCTGATAATAAATCCTCTTGCATTTTGCATCAAGTGTGGTTTTCTCTGGAGTTATTGGTGTCCTGGACAGTTCATCCAGGGACTTGAGTGGAGGCCAAACTTTGGGGTTCTTACATATGGGGGCTCGTTTGCCTGGATTTGTGGCCTATCCCATTTCTCAGAGATGCCACTTGCCGGTAGGATCCTGTCTTTGTCTATGTTTTTGTCTGCCGGCAGTGTTTGAATTCAGAATTCATGGTTTACAATCTTTCTATTCTGTATGGAGGGGAGGGTTACTGACAGGCATGTCAGGAGTAATCGCACACTATACTGGGAGACATCCCTGGAGGTCTGAGGGAGCTCCAGGGATGCCTGGACATCTCCCATCAGGGTGCCAAGTAAGTGTGTGCTCACTTGGCCATCTTTTAATGTTGCTGGGTACCAAGTGAGAGTGTGTTTACTGTTTCTGTTACTGGGTGCCAAGTGAGAGTTTGCTAACTCGGCCATGTGTTTCCGTTACTGTATATATTGTTTGTCTCCCTGTATGTGACTATGCAGTTTGGATAGACTATTAGCACTCCCCTTGGATTGACTCATGAGCATCAAACTGAAATTATGACTAGGACTCACAATCTCTTTGTAGATGTCAAAAAGAGATTTTGGAGAACTTTCTGCTCTACAAAATTGCCACCTGTTGATGTTAGTTGACCACCAGAGAGCACCTGGTTGAAACCTTGAGTACAGAAGAACAAGCTGGGCTCCCTAGTCCTAGCTTTCTGCCACTAAGTGGAAAAAAAAAAAAAAAAACAAAACGAAGATGTAAATGGCGGGGGGAAGGGAGGAATGCAACCCTTGGCTCCTCTTGAGATATTTCCAGAGATGTAATAACCTCCAGAATGGCGTGATACTCCACCCTCATATCCCCAACCGGTCCCTTCCCAGATATCTCAAAAGGGTACTGCTGGAAACATGGGGGCGTGACCAGCTTCTGGAAACCAAGACAAATGAGCTCAGAGCCTATTGAGACCAGACTCAACAATCGCGCTGGCTTTAAGTACTTATGGCCCTACTCCAGCAGACCATGGAAATGCAGCTCCTTCAGTATTGGCCTTTTTCCTCCTCTGATCTCTACAATTGGAAGGCAAAACATGCCCCCTTCTCTGAAAACACCTCTAGCCTTACTAATCTAATGGAATCTCTCATGTTCTCTTATCAGTCCACTTGGGATGACTGTCAATAGCTATTGCAGTTTAATTTTACCACAGAGGAGAAGGAAATGATTCTGCTTGAGACAAGAAATATGTGCTGGGAGCCAATGGATGGCTGACACAACTTCCAAATGAAATAGATGCAGGCTTCCCTCTGAATGGTCCTGACTGTGACCCTAACAGGCCTGAAGGTAGCAAGCAGTTGACACATTTACACAGGGGTAGGGTAGCAGGAAAGGGAGGAGCTAACAGGCACCCAAGCAATTTGGTCAAGGTAAGAGGGATCCTAAAGGGGAAAAGGAGCCCCCAGCAGTGATTTTAGAATGCCTCTTAGAATCATACAAGCATTACGCTCCCTTTGACACTATGTCAGAGAGCCAGCAGGCAGCAGTGGCCATGGCTTTCATTTGGGCATTCTGCTTCTGACATTAGGCGAAGGTTACAGCATCTAGAGAGTCTGCAAACATTATCTTTTCAAGATCTGTTTAAGGAGGCAGAGAAAGTGTACCATAAGAGAGAGACTAAAAAAGAAAAAGGAGAAAGAGAAGAGAGAGTAGTTGAGTCAAGAGAAAGTAGACCAGATGGAAGGCAGGATAGAAATTTAATTAGGATTTTGGATACATTAGCAGTTGATAAGGAAGTTTATAGAAAAGATGGAGGGAATAGGCAGACAGGGTAACTGGGCAACACAGGGCCAAAAAGACCTCAGAACTCCATAGGACCTTCACACCACCTGTAGATAAGGACCAATGTGGGTACTGTAAAGAAAAGGGACACTGGGCAAGAGACTGCCCCAAGAAAGAGACAGATACCAGACCACCTAAGTCCTTATCCCAGAGGATGATGACTAGTGGATATGGGGAACAGACACCCTACGTGAGACTAGGGTAACCCTAACGGTGGAAGAGACCCCCATGGCTTCCCTTCATGATATCAGAGCAGAGTTTTCAGTCCTGACAGAGCCACTGGAGAAATTGAGGAACCAGCAATCCTTAGTATTCGGGGCTACTGGTCAGAAACCATACTCTTGGACCACTGATAAGAAAGTTAATCTATGAATAAGCCAAGTAACTCATTCCTCCCTCATCATTCCTCAAGCCCCACCCCATTATTGTGGAGAGACATACTAGCATATTTAAAATCCCAAATAAGCTGCTCTTTGCAAGGAACTTCAATCCCTTGGCAAGCCTCTGTCTCTATAAATTTAACATCAAAATTGGAAGAAGTATATAGATTACATGAGCCTCAAGCCCCATCAAGAAAAGTACTAGAATGGACCTAGTTAGAGAGATATCCAACAGCCTGGGCAAAGACTGGGGGTATAATTGAGGCAAAAATGGTGCCCCCCGTCATTGTGAGATTGAGAACTGGTGTGATTCCTTTCGGGGTACAACAATACACCATGAGCAAAGAGGCCGGAGAGGGCATCAGACCTCACCTTCAAAGGCTCTTAGAACTAGGCGTGTTTGGTCCTTTGTCAGTCTTCCTGGAATACTCTGTTGCTACCAGTTAAAAAGCAAGGCTTTGCCACCTGGCACTCACTAATAATCCCTTCTTACTAAAGAGACTGGGACTTTCTCATGGACCCCATATATGGGGAGGCCTTTAAAAAGATTAAAAAATTGTGCTTAGTGCCTCAGCCCTAGTCCTGACAGATGTGACATGGCCATTCACTCTCTATTTAGATAAAAGAGCAGAAATAGTGAGATAGGTCCTGACCTAAGCTCTGGGGACATAGACAAGACTTGTAGTCTACTTGTAAAAAAAAAAAAAAAAAAAAAAAAAAAAAAAGACCAAGTGGCCAGTGGATGGCATTCTTGCTTAAAAGCTACCACTGCTGTGCCAGTACTTCTCAAAGATGCTGACAAACTGACTCTAGGTCAAGGAACTATAGTAGTAAACCCCCTCTGCCCCCATGCCTTAGAAAGCATTGTTAGACAGCTGTCAGATTGCTGGATGACTAATGCTCACAGGACCCATTATCAGAGTCTCTTACTGACTGAGAGAGTGTAGAGAGAGTGTAGTTTTCACCCCTGCTATCCCTAATCCTTCCACCTTGCTGCCTGAAGCTGACAACTCCCTACCAGTGAAGGAGTATAGACATCCTGGCAGAAGAAATCAAAACTAAGAAAGAAGTCACTGACCAGCCATGGCCAGGCTGCCCCAATTGGTACACAGATAGTATCAGCTTTTTGATTGAAAGTAAAAGAAAAGTGGTGCCAGCACTGGTCAACGGAAAAGAAACCATCCGTGCCAGCAGCTTTTCTGAAGGAATGACTGTCCAGAGAGAAGAGCTAATCACACTCATCCAAGCCTTGCAGCTGGCAATAGAATAGAACATCAATATCTAAACAGACAGCAGGTATGCCTTTGCCACCACTCACATGCATCTTTATCTTTATCTTTATCTTTATCTTTATCTTTATCTTTATCTTTATCTTTATCTTTATCTTTATCTTTATCTTTATCTTTATCTTTATCTTTATCTTATCTTTATCTTTATCTTTCTTTATCTATCTTTATCTTTATCTTTATCTTTCTTTATCTTTATCTTTATCTTTATCTTCATCTTTATCTTTATCTTTATCTTTATCTTTCTTTATCTTTATCTTTATCTTTTTATCTTTAGAAAAAGGGTGCTACTCACATCTACTGGGGAAGATATTAAAAATAAAAAAGAAACCAAGAGACTGTTAGAAGATATACACTTTGCAAAAAAACTTGTCATCATACATTGCAATAGTCACCACAAAGTCCATGAGGCCCTAGTGAAGGGAAATCTGATGCCTGACCTGGCTGCCCTAAGAGAAAAAAATAAAGAATGTCAAGACCATTATAATCTCAAAGATGCAGGCTTTGATTATACTCCAGAAGATCAGGAATTAACAGGCAAAATACCTGATATATGTGTGCATACTACCCAGGGAGTCGCTAAGACCCAAGATGGTTGCTCTGTCCTGCCCACAAGAGAAAGGTAATCTACAGCATCAATCTACACCACCTCATGCCCTTGGAAAATCAGAAGGTCAAAAAAATGTTAAGAGCTCAAATTGCTATATTATAAGATTGCCAGATGTTGCCCATGAGATTGTTAATGAATGCCAAGCATGTGCCCTCACCATTGCTGGGCACCACAAGAACACCCCCCAGAAAGTGGATAAGAGTTGACTGACCAAGAGCATACAGAAAAGTAGATTTTACTGAAGTTAAACCAGCCAAGTACAGTAATAAACATCTATTTGTTTTTTGTAAACACCTTTTCAGGCTTGGTAGAAGCCTTCCCCACTAAGAACAAGAACACCTTTGCCATGGCAAAGAAGATATTAGAGGAAAATTTCCTAAGATTTGGCATCCCTAAGGTACTTTCGTCAGCCAATGGCCCCTCCTTCATTGCCCAGGTAAGACAAGGGTTAGCCAGACAATGGGGGATCCATTGGAAGATACATTGTTCTTATATATGCCAGACTTCAGGACAGGTAGAGTGGATGAATATAGCATTAAAAGAAACCTTGACTAAATTGGTTTTAGAGACCTGCAGAAAAGATTATGCAGCTCTTTTTCCCTTCACCTTGTTCTGAGTATGGAACACCACAGGGAAATTTAAACTTACACCATTCGAACTCCTCAACTGGGGACCCCCCCTTTAACAGAAGCAGGTGGAATGTTTGACCCTCATGTTTCTTTTTCAGAACTCCCACTAGCTCACTTGAAGGACCTACAACTGGTCAGAAAAGATGCCTTGGAAATGTTGAAACACAATAAAAAACTAAAACAAAAATACAAAAACAAAAAACATACGAACCAGAAACCATCTTGGTGCCACATAAATTTCAAACAGGAGTACCTGTCCTGGTCTGGACCCACCATTCTGGCAAACTTGAACTCAGATCAAAAGGACTCTCCCTGATGCTTCTCACAAGCCCTGCTGCCACACCTCCAGCATGTGCCCAGTTCTGGCATCCAGCCTGCCATGGCCCTCTGGCCTGGCACTGCTCACACACAGTGGGCACTGCACAGGAACCTCCCTCCCTCCCTCCTCCCACTGGCAAGAGGCTCTTTTGTCTCATTCAAGGGGCTTCTGAGGTTCTCAATCTTACATATCCTAAAGCTGTGACCTCATGTTGGCTTTGTTTGGCAGCTGGGCCAGAGGTTTAATTTTCTAACTTATAAGATCAGAACTATGTACTAGAAGGAGTGGGAAATGTTGAGACCCCAACTCAGAGTGTTTCTCCCTGGAAGGTAAAGCACCTGAACATTCTCCAAGATTGTTTTCCCTGATTTATAAAAATACAGCCAGAAAGAGACTCCATGTTCTCTACAGCCACCAAAAAGCCTTTTGGTTTCTGAGCCATACAGCTAGAGATTCAAAAATTGGAGTTTTGCCAAGGACATCCGGGCAGAGAAGAACACTCCTCCCAACTCTTCCAAACTCCTCCAAACTCTCCTCCCAAATCATCCCAATTCCTCAGCTAGTTAATAAAAACCCTCTTCTGTCACATCTCAGAGTCATACGCCCCTGCCCTGCACAGTGGAAGGAGTTTGTCCTTAGCTAGCTGATAATAAAACCTCTTGCAGTTTGCATCAGGTGTGGATTTCTCTCAAGTCATTGGGGTGCTGGCCACCTCATCCCGGGACTTTACTGCACTTGAGAGGAGGTCCATCTTCGGGGTCTTACACATGGAGACCTAATACCAAAACTCTTCAAACTATTATGCAAAATCAAAAGAGAAGGAACACTATTGAATTTGTTCTATGAAGCCAGATTACAATTATATTCAAATCATACAAAAACTCAATGAAGAAAGGAAACTTCAGACCATTTTCCCTTATGAATATCGAAGCAAAAATACTCAATAAAATCACTGCAAACCAAATAAAAGAATACATCAAAACGATCATCCATCATGGTCAAGTAGGCTTCATCCCTGTAATGCAGGGATGGTTTAATATATGGAAATCTGTCAACTTAATCCACTATAGAAACAAACTCAAAGACGAAAACAACATGATCACCTCATTAGATGCTGAGAAAGCATTTGACAAACTACAACACCCATTCATAATAAAAGTCCAGGATAAATCAGGAATTCAAGGCCCATACCTAAATATAAAAAAAAAAAATAGCAAACCAGTAGGAAACATTAAACTAAATGAAACAATCCCATTAAAGTCAGGGACGAGACAAGACTGCCCTCTTTCTTCATACCTATTCAATATAGTATTTGAAGTCCTAACCAGAGCAATTAGACAACAAAAGGAAAACAAATGAATACAAATTGGAAAGGAAGAAGTCAAAATATCACTATTTCCAGAATATATGATAGCATGTATCAGTGACCCAAAAATGCACCAGAGAAATCATAAACCTTATATATGACTTCAGTGCAGTAGGTGAATATAAAATTAACTCAAACATATCAGTGGCCTTTCTCTACTCAAAGGAAAAAGAGGATGAGAAAGAAATTAGGGAAAAATCACCCTTCACAATACTCACAAATAATATAAAATAGCTTGGTGTGACTCTAACTTAGAAAGTGAAAGATATATATGATAAAAACTTCATGTCTCTGAAGAAAGAAATGAAACAAGATCTCAGAACATGGAAAGAACTCCCATGCTCATGGATTGGAAGGATTAATATAGTAAGAATGGCTGTTCTGCCAAAAGTAGTTTATAGATTCAATACAATCCCCATCAAAATTCCAACTCAATTCTTTTCTGAGTTAGAAAGGGCAATTTACAAATTCTCCTGGAATTTGAAAAAAACAAACAAACAAAAAAAGAAAATCAACAACAACAACAACAACAAAAAAAAAACCTAGTATAGGAACAACTATTCCCAACAATAAAAGAACCTCTTGTGGAATCACCATGCCTGACCTCAAGCTGCACTACAAAACAATTGTGATAAAAACTACATGGTACAGGTATAGTGGTAGACAGGTAGATAAATGAAATAGAACTGAAGTCAGAGAAATAAACCCACACACATATAGTCACTTGATCTTTGACAAAGGAGCTAAAACCATCTAGTGGAAAGGAGACAGCATTTTCAACAAATGGTGTTGGTTCAATTGGCAGTTAGCATGTAGTAGAATGTAAATTGATCTATTCTCATCCCCTGTGCAATGCTCAAGTCTAAGTCGATCAAGGGACTGCACATAAAACCAGAGACACTGAAACTTATAGAGGAGAAAGTGGGGAATAGCCTGGAATACATGGGCAAAGGGGGAATATTCTTTAAAAAAATACCACCAATGTCTTGTGCTATAAGATTAAAAATGGACAAATGGGACCTCATAAAATTGATAAGGTTATACCTTGAAGTTCAAACTTGTAATAAGGAAACATGCTTCACTTTGTCCATAGCAGCCTTATGTATAATAACAAGAAGCTGAAATGAACACAGATGACTCTCTTTAGAGGAATGTATATAGAAAATATGGTACATTTACTTAATGAATTACTACTCAGCTATTAAAAACAATGAATTCATGAAATTTTTAAAGAAATGGATGGATCTGGATGATATCTTCCTAAGAGAGTTAACCCAATCACAAAAAACACACATGATATTCCCACATTGATGAGTGGATATTATCCCTGAAGCTCAGAATAACCAAGGTAAAATGTGAAAAACCCATGAAACTGAAGAAGGAAGACCAAAGTGTGGATATGCCGTTCCTTCTTAGAATGGGGAACAAAATAATCATGGAAGGAGTTATAGAGACAAAGATTGGAGCTGAGAATAAAAGAATACAGAGACTGCCTCACTTGGGGATCCATCCCATAAAAAACCACCAAATCCAGACACTACTGAAGATGCCAACAAGGGCTTGGGTGCAGGAGAATGATATAGTTATCTCCTGAGAGGATCTGCTAATGCCTGACAAATAAAAAAGTGGATGTTCACAGACATCCTTTGGACAGGGTCCCCAATTATGGATCTGGAGAAAGTACCTAAGGAGCTTAAGGAGTTTGCAGGCCCCTAGAAGAAAAACCAACATGAACTAACAAGTACCCCACAATTCCATGGGATTAAACCACCAATCAATGAAAACAAATAATGGGACATATGACTCCAGCTTCATATGTAGCAGAGGATGGACTAGTCAGGCATCAATGGGAGGAGAGACACTTGTTCCTGTAAAGATCCTATGCCCCAGTATGGGGGAATACCTGGGTTAGGAATTGGTAGATGGTGTGTTGGGGAGATGGGGGAGAGGGGAGAGGACAGGAGATTTTTTGGAGTGGAAACTAGAAACGGGGATAATATTTGAAATGTAAATAAGGAAAATATATAATAGAAAAAAATGGAAATAATTTATTTGCAGGTTTTATGAAATAAATTCATGTTTGGCAAACATATTATACGAACAATGTTCACATCTTTTCTTGAGGCAAAATCAAGAAAGTTCTTCTCTCTCAACATATGCTGATATAGTTCCAAGAGTAGGTTTATGTGCTGCAAAACCTTGTATATAGGAATAGAGAGATATAGGTAAAATTAGAAATGAAGTATATGTAAGCTTTTAACAAAGACTTCTTCCATTTCAGGTGACTAGGTAAAGTCTAATGAACTGCAGGACACAATTAATACTGGAAATGCTATACCTTCCGAAAGAGCCTCCTCTGAAACTTTTATGTCATCATCCTCATCATCAAAGTCCAAAAGTAATAAGTAACCTTCCTTTGGTATCACCTTCAATTTCTTAAGAGCCATTTTTCTCATAAGAACTGAATAGTCTTCTTAGTTAAAAAAAAAACAATAAAAAAAAAAAAGAACTTAGTTACCTGATTAAAAATTATCATTTAATAATTAAAAATAACAAAAAATCAAAAAATTATTTTAGCTCAATGAAAGATCATTTCTTTTTTACTTAACATGTATATTTTTAATCAATTGCCTTGAGAGAGTTCTGTGTTCTGTGTACATATTCAATATGGTGATGCATATATATATATACACTTACCCGTACCATTTCCTCCGTGTATCCCATTTATCATGTCCCTCTCCCTCACAACTTGTTTTAAAAACTTCTTTAACTCACTTCTTTAAAAACCTCCTTTAGAACCTAAGTTATCAATCTGCCATTTCTCAGTTTAAAAAGAGACAAAAACTGGCCAACCTTCAACATATGAGTCCTCCCCTCCTCCCAAAATAATGATGAGCAACATCCTTTAACCGTTGAGGCATCTGAATTTTGGTCCTATCTCCCACAGAATATTTTTAAACAAAACATCAGCAATTCTGTTTAACAGTTTATCTCAGTCTAAGGTAAACTCACAGTTCTATCCAGAAAGATAAAGAACATGGTAACTGTATATTCATATCAAAAAGATCCACCACTAAGTCTACAAAAAAACATGAACTACCACCACCACCCACACAGAAAGACCTTATATTGGAGAAATTAGTGATTTGGAGAAGCCGAGGATTTCAAACATCTGAAGATTCTAAGTTCAAGGCCAGGCCAAGCCGGGCCAGCTGAAACTACAAAGATAGATCCCATCCTACAGAACCTAAACTGAGAGAAAAAGCTGAAATTGGTGGTGCAAGTCTTTAATCCCAATACATGGGAGACTGAGACAGAAAGATCTGTGGTCAGAATCCATCCCCAATGACTTATGAATCTCTTACAATATCTCCTCTTCTTCTTTTCATTCATCTTTCTATGCCATTCTACTGTCTGCAATGTTCATACAGTCTATACCAAAGGAACACACCATAGAGAAGACAATGAGGAGGGAGGAATCCTCAGTGTGTTTCTAAGGGATCCTGAACATCACACAGGACAATCGCCAAGGCATCTCACCAATGGCTCCCTGTTCCCTGACCCACAGTCCTGCAGCTGTTTCTCTGATCCTATCCCCAGGCCCAAAGCTTTTCTCTTCCAAGGGTTCCCAATTCTCTATGGCCCTGACCTGTTCGATCCTCTTCCATGAATACGGTCCTCCACCTTCCATTCACCCTCAGATTCCACAGAAAATGGCGATCAGAAGGCTTTTCCTCACATAGTGGCCTCCTGAGCCTGAGATTCCCCACCCTGTCACACCTCGATTAACTGTACAACAACCCTGATCAGGGCAGACTATCACTTACAGCTCATCTAAGAGGAGAACACCTTCCCAACCGCACCCTTCTGTGCTTAGCTCCTCAATGGCAAAAAAAAAAAAAAAAAAAAAAACGTTGTCAGAGGCCAGACCCGGACAGAAGCCTCAGAGGATCCTTTGTGATGCCAGCTGGAGCAAACAGGTCTCACCAAAGGACTGTGCTGATTGGCTGAATACACCCTGCGCATGCGTTCACGGAATACCAAGTACTTTGAAGGGAGATTTTAGAAGGTGGGAGTAATCTACTGGCTTTAAGACAAATGATTTCCAGTTTGTTGGTTGACAAGTGCTTACAGACTTGAAAATCCAGAACAAATATGTAACATATGAAATAAGCAAATGGCTCTACTTAATTTCAGCTGTAGAGGCTCTTGTAAGCATTTTTGGTTTTTTATTTATTTATGTGCATAAACATTTAATAATGTGGACTTCTGCATGTACACATGCACAGCAGAAGAGTCTATGCTGCCCCTAAGAGTTTAGAAGGGAGCATTCAGATTTCCTACAACCTCTGGTACTCTCCTCTCTCTACTTTCCTAGTCCTCAGCTTGATAGAAGAGTGTGCTAGGCAGTGCAGGCCCTCTCACTCTCACCTATGTGCTTGGCCGCTCAGGCCCTCTCTCTCACTTAGGCGTTAGGCTGGGCAGGTCCTCTCTCTCTCTCTCTCTCTCTCTCTCTCTCTCTCTCTCTCTCTCTCTCTCTCTCTCTCTCTCTCTCTCTCTCTCTCCGTTTCTCCCTCCCTCCCTCCCTCTCTCTCTCTCTCTCTCTCTCTCTCTCTCTCTCTCTCTCTCTCTCTCTCTCTCTCTCTCTCTCTCTCTTAGGTGCTAGGCTTCACATGTCCTCTCTCTCTCTCTCTCTTATGTGCTAGGCTTCCCAGGACCTCTCTCTCACTTAGATGTTAGTCCTTGCAGGCCCTCTTTCTCACTTATGTGCTAGGCTGGGCAGGGCCTCTCTCTCACTTATATGCTAGGCTGCCCAGGTCCCCTCTCTCACTTATGTGCTAGGCTGAGCAGCCCCTCTCTCTCACTTATGCCTCTGTTACCTACAGAGGCCGCAAGAGAGCACTGTTTCTCTGAAACTGTGATTGTGCATATGTTATGAGCCACAATTTGGGTGCTTTGTGCCGGGTCCTCTGCATAGAATAGGTGCTTTTCTTTTCTTCTTCTTCTTCTTCTTCTTCTTCTTCTTCTTCTTCTTCTTCTTCTTCTTCTTCTTCTTCTTCTTCTTCTTCTTCTTCTTCTTCTTCTTCTTCTTCTTCTTCTTCTTCTTCTTCTTATTATTATTATTATTATTATTATTATTATTATTATTATTATTATTGTTATTGTTATTGTTATTATTAAATTTCAAGACAGAGTTTCTCAGTGTAGCACTGTCTGTCCTGTAACTTACACCAGGCTGACTTTGAACTCAAAAATCCTTGTCTTCTGCCTCCCAAGTGCTGTGATTGAAGGCATGAACCACCAATGCCCAACCAACAGTTGCCCTTAACAGCTAGTTTTTCCATTTTTTCAACTAGTCTAGTGTGTATTTCATGTATCTAAGAGCATTCCGCCCATTTACTTCCAGTGTTTTTCTACTTGTGCATTAGATTTCCAAGGCTGGTTTGGTGGAAAGAAATGAAAGGAAGTAGTTAGACACTTTAATAATAATAATAATAATAATAATAATAATAATAATTAATAATAATAATTATTATAGAACCATTTTAATGTGTTTAAGTCTATCATTTTTAAAATGTATGAGTCCTCTTTTTATGGGTTCACCTTCATGAAAGAAGGGGACATCAGATCACTTTATATATGGTAGTAAGCCACCATGTTGTTGCTGGGAATTGAACTCAGGAACTGTAAAATAATAGCCCGTTCTCATAACTGCTGAGCAATCCCACCAGTTCTAGAAATATGTTTTGATTTAATTTTTATTGCATTATGATAAGAAAATGTACATAATTTCAATTTATCTGAATTTGTTAACATCTAAAAACATATTTTGAGTAAACAGACTTACATTACATTCTTCTTTTTATTTTGTACCCCAACTCCTCCAGCTGATGCCCACTCAAAACCTATCAAACCTTCCATTTTTTATCATGTTCCTTAATATTTATAAAATATTGTAACAATAAAAATGAATATTAAAAATGTTGTTTGATAGAAAACAACAATCAATTGAATAGTCTTATTTATATATTTGTCTACAGCAATACTGAAAATACTTTTTTTCTCATAAATTTTAAATAACTCCAAATATATTAACTGTATGATATATTAAAATAATATATCACTATTAGTTTTTTTGGTGAACATAAATAGTCTTTAGGTTTGTTTGTTTTTTGTTTGTTTGTTTGTTTTGTTTTGTTTTTAGTAGATCTTAAAATTCTTGACTTACACAGATTATGCTAACAGGACCCTGAAGTTGTCTTGTGTGAGGATAGTCCAGTGACTGGCAAATACAGAAGTGGATGCTCACAATCATCTATTGGATGGAACACAGGACTCCCAATGGAGGAGCTAGAGAAAGTTCCCTAAGAACTGAGATGGTTTGAAACCCTAAATAAGAACAACAATATTAACTAACCCATACCTCCAGAGCTCATGTCTCTAGTTGAATGTGTAGCAGGGGATGGCCTGGTAGGCCATCTGTGGGGGGAGAGGCCTATGGTTTTGTGAAGGTTATATGCCTCAGCTCAGGGTACTGCTAGGGCCTGGAGGTGGGAATAGGTATGTTGGGGATCAAGGAGAGGTAAGGGGGGAGGCGGGAGAGGACTTTTGGAATGTAAACAAAGAAAGTATATAATAATTGTAAAATTAAAAAAATCTTGGCTTACTGTGATACAAAAAAAAAAAGAAAAAAAGAAGAACAGTTTATGGACACTGGATTTCATTGTAATAAGGCTGTACTTGAATGTCCCTCACATCACCAAAGTATTTTACCTCCATAGTACTAAGGGTAGAGTTGACATATCTGCTGTGGCAAGGAATTGACTATAGGCATGATTTTTGGATACTAATTTCCTGCTATGTTCAAAGCTATTTGATTTGCGTGATTGTTGTCATTCTCAGGCCACAGGTAACAAGGTACATTCACTTAAGGAATGGGTGTTTATTAAGATGGTCTATCCATGAAGTCATTGATCAACTGTTTCAATGAAGAATTGTTCTGCTTGGAGAGTGTCACAGAAGTTAGTTGATGATAGTTTCATTGGATGTGATTTTTTTTCAAAAGCATTCATCTCAGAATAATAGTAACTTATAAAGTCCTCTTCAGAATTTATACAATAATAATAAATATCAAGCAAACCATTTAGTCACACTCTTTGCTGTTCTCTTATAAGCCACCTCAAAAATTAATTGTCTACATTTATTTTGGTTTATAAAGAGTTTTGAAAAATTTAAGCTGTTTTGAAAACCATAGTATAGTGTAAAAATATCAAATAAACAATCCTACTAATACAGACGCTGAGATAGGGGAAGCATGTTTTCAAGACCATTATGTGGCACACAGCAATACAGTGTTATGTACAAACAAGAAGAAAGACTATATGGATTATACAATATTGGACTTATTAATCCTATTTACCAAATTAGGAACAACATAATGAAAAACGGACAATTTCTAATTCCTCATATTTTTGAATTTCATTCAATTAGGTTATGATGGTAATATTAATTTTCATATTAATAGATATTAAGGTAAAGTGATTGTTACTTTCTATTAGTTTTATTCTTAGAGGTGGAAGCATGTTTTTGTGGATTTGTTGTAAGATTATTTTCTTGTTTCTTCTATGGTGTAGTTTCACTCCTTGTGTTGTTGTTTTCCACCTATTATTTTTTGTAGGGCTGGATTTAAGGAAATATTATGTGTAAAATTGGCTTTGTCGTTGTATATATTGTTTTCTCCGTCTATGGTGATTGAGAGTTTTGTTAGGTATAGGAGCCTAGGCTGGCATTCATGTTCTCTAGAGGTGGAATAGATGCTGAGATTAATATCTTTTTTATGAAAATACATCCATGAGTTGAGAGAGGAGGACTTCCACTGGCCTTTGTACCCTAGTGCCATGTTCTAGGTGCTGCTAGTGAATGGGGAACTAAGTGACACCCCAGTGACAACAGAAACCACCTCTTTCAGAATCCAACCTAAGAATGTCAGGCAGAGTTTATTTTGGCTGACTCATGGTAACCAGATCTTATATGGAGAGGGTGGGACTCATGTATCACTTCAGAAAATGCTTTTAAGTTTAGTCTTATATATTTTACAGAGAAGGAAAAGAGAGAAATAACTTCATGAAGGATAACACCCAAGAAAGCAAATGATCAAGGCAGCTTTATAGCAACACACAAATCTGCCCAACACTAGTGTTTACTAGTGGTTTGTTGGTGTTAAATAGCCATGGAGGCTACTGGACCATAGAGGGGCTGGAGAAAGTCAGATTGCTTTTTGTTATTGTTTTATTTTATTTTAACATTTCCCTTTTGAATTCAGGCAGTCTCATTTTAGATTTTTCCTGCTGCTAAGACCACTAGTGTTCTTTGGTACATTCAACCTTACTGATCTCCAGGCGACTAGACTTGTCAGGATCAGAGTGGAAACTGGATATTTTACAACCAATTATCTGGTCCACTTGCCTACCTCTGGTTATCCCAGTTTCTCCACCTAAATTCGTTAATGATAATTTCCTCATCATGGAGCCAGCCATGATTCACAGACAGGTACAACAATTGCTTCTGCCTCAGTATTAAATTCAAGTCCTTTGTCTTCTTCAGGAATGTTAATATTTGACAATATACAAATGCATTTATCTGAGGAAGAATGGGCTATGCTAACCCATTGAAGAAGACACTCTACAGTGTTGTAATGCTGGTCATCTACAAGCTAACCACCTGACTAGTTTAACTGGTTAACTATAACTCCTTTCCTTTGTGTATACATTGTGTAACCTGGACTGTAACGGTGAAAAATACACTCTGGGAGATATTACCTTTTGGGTTATAATTGATTTAGATTGCTTCTTCACTGTTGAATCAGGAATGGCTACAGAAAAAAAATATTTTCTATGTTATTTTTTGTTTTGGGGTTGTTTTTTTCTTTGTTTTTTTAAGATACAATTTCTCTGCATAACCCTGGCTGTCCTCAAGATCAATCTGTACAACAGTTTTACCACAAACTCACCTGCCTTTGCCTCCCAAGTTCTGGGTTTAAAACATGCACCACCACCATCCAGCTCAGCGTGAAAGTTCTTAATTTTAGTGAGGATCAATTATTTCTCTTAGAATGAATATTTCTTCCATGAAATATAGAACTCTTAACTCTCTTAATCATACATATACTCCAATTTTCCTAAATCTTTTATTTTGTTCTTACATGCCCTTGTGAATTATTTTACATACAGTATGAAGTTGAGATTGAGATTGAGGCTGACTCTTTTACCTATTATGTGTCACTGCTCTCAGGTGAAACAAAACATACAGCACAAATTATATATATGCATAATTTTATAAAACTATGGTGTATGTATTATATATAATTTATTTTATATGTAATATATTTTATCATTTATAATATTTTGTTATATAATATACTTTAAATATACTTTAAATATACTTTAAAGTGAATTACAGGGTGTGATCTAACAATAGCTGTCTACCAACTGATATTCTAAGAACCTAATAGTTATTCAGTCAATGAGGTGGATTGTCACAGGTAGTCTCCAGTGTATTATGGAATACTGAAAATGGCCTGTATTGACAGTGAAGGAATGGGCTTCCCAATGAGGGCAAACAGGCAAAGAAAACAAACTCTCTTCTTCCACGTCTTTCATATAGTTTGCAGAATATTTATATAAGTGTGTGCCAGGTTTAAGGTGACTTTTCCCACTTGAAAGATTCAGATTCAAAATGGATCTTGCCATTTCAAATTATTAAGAAAAAATCCATTAACGTCTTGCCCAGTCAGTTGGATTTTAGTTAATTCTTGATGCAGTAAAGTTCAAACCCAAGAACACTCATCACATTGTCCAATTGGCTCCCCATCATTTATTGACACTTATAGCCTTCCTTCATTGAATTGCTTGTGTATTTTGTTAAAAGTTACTTGGCAATTTGTATACATATGTCCAGACTGAGCTTTTTGACTTTTTGTTGTTATTATTTAACTCTTAAACAATTATAAATAAGCCCTCATATCTATTACACAATATTTTTCTACTTTATTCATTCTTGTTATTTTTTGCATTGTGAAGAAAGAGATGGCTCAATTCTTAAACAGTACATGTTAAACTTCCCGTTCTGTTTATAACACCAAATATAGTTTAACAAAAAAACTGTCTAATGTCAGGTAGTGTGGGAAAAGGTCTTCAATCCCATCATTTGTGGGCTGGGGGCGTAGGCAGGCGAATTTCTGAGTTTGAGGCCACCTTGGTCTACAGAGTGAGTTTTTGGAAAGCCAGGGGTAAACAAACAAACTTTGTCTAGAAAACAAAACAAAACAAAACAAAAGAACAAAAAAACCAAGAATAAAAACCTACTTGTGTCTCTAAGTCTTCTGGTCTCTTTGGACCCTGAATACATATCACACACACACACACACACACACACACACACACACACACACACACACACACACACACACACACACACATGCACCCTCACACGCAGAAAAACACCGTTCAGATTTTAAAATACATTATCTGACTCACTAAGAAATAAAACTACATCAGTGCCCCTGGTGCCAGAAAACCTTTAATCATAATACAAATTTAGTTGAACATCAATGATTTTATACAGGAGAGAATCCTGTTTAACTGTATTGAATGTGAGAGACCATTCCTTCAAATATTTCACCTCATTAAGCACCAGCTGACCCACATTGCTGACCATCCCTATACATGTAACCTGTGTGAGAAAATGTTTAACAGACGATCAAGGCTTCTCAGACACCAGAATGTACTTAGTCAGAAAACTCAGACAGAATTGCCAAGCTAAGGAAAATTAGCATATTGCAGGGACAGAATGTAAAGAAGGTTTAAAATCTAGAAAATTTGGGAGAGTTATGTTTCATATCATAAAAAAGATACAATAGAATTCTACGTTGCTTCCCACTGTCTTTCATTATCTGTGTTATCCACACACTTTTTTTGTATTAGTAATAAAAGAAATGAGTATTTCTTTGACATTTGTATCCATACCTATGTTTTTGTTTGACATCTGTGTTCACAGCAATGTTTTCTTAGACACTATACTCTGGTTTCAGGTACCATGGACTATGATTTAAATCTTCACTTATCTCAGAAGAGATGTAAAATGCTATTAGGGCTCTTGAAGTCAGAAAGGATTAATATTCATGGCACAGTTTCAGTGGCTATAATGTTGACCGCCATAGAATACCAAAACAAAGATTCAGGTAAATTTATGAACAACATGATAAGATTGTGTCTTCCTTCAGTGTAAGCAAGGTAGTTGTCACCTCAGTTTCTCCCTTGACATTGTCTATTTTCAAGGAAGCTTGGGGAACACAAGAAGACCTGAAAGCCAACACAAACCTTAGAAACTTGTAAGCATTTGAAGTTCACTTACAGATCTCACTGTCCATACTAGTTATCCATCTCTCTGGAAGTAAAAGAGAGCAGTAAAGTGACTTTGATTATTTTGGCTTTTATTACACACACTGGACTTTTTAAATGATTGAATACTACTCCTGTGCCTAAAGGGATGTACAATTTGTGATTTCTTAATTTTAAATGAGTATAGCAGTTTTCTCTATAGAAACGTTTGAGCATTTAATTTATTGATAAGGTCAGTGCATGGGAGCTTATGTACCCTCTCCAACATGGTATGCATCTGGGATACTCGAGGGTCTCATCCACTAGTAGTCTGGCAGAGAAACACATGTGGCTTATACTTTTGGTCCCAATTAGAAGCAAGGTAGATTGAATCCCAGGTTTATGTTGAAATAACAACTGCTTGGCCAGGAGGATTCTTCTTAAGATGGCCATGGAGTCAGAGAAGTGAATCCTGGCTTGTGAGTTCATGAAAGACAAATTATATTGTGCTAGATACTTTAAGCAACATGGTAGGTTCACACACCGAGACACACCGACACAGACACACACACCAATACGAATTCACTCTAGGATCACAGAGAATAAAATTCTCCTTAATAATAATTGTTGAGATGAGTTTTCTCTAACACCAGAAAATAATCTGTCCTGGAGCTGATTTTTTAAATTATTTAATCAATCAACATCCCAAAACTAGTATTCCTTCTCTTCTCTGCTCCCTGACTTCTCCTCCACTCTTGCTACCCCAATCCACTCTTCCTCAATTTTTCTTCAGAAAAGAGATCTTCCATGAAAACTCCTAGTTTTGGCTATTGTAGTTGCACATCCACTCATATTGATGATAGACAGGCCTGGCAGAATTTCATCCCATTGGCTATGGAAATAGAGCTAAGTGGAAGACAGGCTATGTGAACCAATCTTAACAAAAATGTACCCTCATTAACCATAAACTCTTTTTTATCTCTCTTTTTTTTTAATTAGGTATTTTCCTCTTTTACATTTCCAATGCTATCCCAAAAGTCCCCCATAGCCACCCACCCCCACTCCCCTACCCACCCACTCCCCCTTTTTGGCCCTGGCGTTTCCCTGTACTGGAGCATATAAAGTTTGCAAGTCCAAAGGGCCTCTCTTTCCAGTGATGGCTGACTAGGCCATCTTTTGATACATATGCAGCTAGAGACAAGAGCTCTGGGGTACTGGTTAGTTCATATTGTTGTTCCACCTATAGGGTTACAGTTCCCTTTAGCTCCTTGGGTACTTTCTCTAGCTCCTGCATTGGGAGCCGTGTGACCCATTCCAATAGGTAACTGTGAGCATCCACTTCTGTGTTTGCTAGGCCTCGGCATAGTCTCACAAGAGACAGCTATATCTGTGTCCTTTCAGCAAAATCTTGCTAGTATATGCAGTAGTGTCAGCGTTTGGAAGCTGATTATGGGATGTATCCCTGGATATGGCAATCACTAGATGCTCCATCTTTTCGTCACAGCTCCAAATTTTGTCTCTGTAACTCCTTCCATGGGTGTTTTGTTAACTATATTACAAATACAGCTTTACATTTTTCTCTTTAATAGTTTTACATTTTCTACATCTTCCAAGCCTGGTGGACAAAGTGTTCTTTTAGTCAAATTCTACTAATTCATACCAATATTGTCCAGGGAAGTTTCTTGGTAAGCCCTTTAGAGCATCAGTTTCTTGCTTTCTCCTGTTCCTTCATCGTGAGGAATAAAGTATAAACAGAGTACATAGCCACAGTTTCTGTCATCGATGAGGACTTGGTCTGTGAAATATACTATGCAGATTCTTAGCCTCTGAACTTGGCAATGGTTTACATATGCTGATGTGAGCAAAATGAGGAACTAAAGGACAACTTTGTTAGGTCTCAGGTCTGCTTGTGCACACTGTTACCAGATAATAATATGGGTAATGAGATCTAGTTTTTTAGTGCAGAGTCATTTGTCCCTGGTCAATATGAAAAGTTTTATACATTTCTTGAATATCACCTACTGAAATTTAATAAACTTTAAATTTAAATTATTTAATTACAACAAAAAACCAACAACAGCAATTAATAAATAATAATAATAATAATAATAATGATAAATACAGTGAGACTGATGAGCCTGCATTAACAGGACTTTAGCGTCTTTGATAGAATTTGAGTCAGGCATTGTGTACTCACACATTAATTATGAGGATCTTGCTTAATTTTGTGTACATAGAACTGGATTATCGAGTGGAATCGTTTCCCCCTCTTAAATTCTGAGCATGTGAAGAAAAGTGATGTTTCTCTTTCTTATACAATTAAGCAGATTCGATAAAAGCTTATCTTTTCCCACTTCTAAATAAGCATTTTCTTTTAATTTATTGGCATTGTTATGCTTTAACTGTTTGGTAGTTGTCTGTTAATTTTTGGTTGATCTTACGTATAAAGCAAGTTTGATAAAAATTTGGTAAGGAATTTTATGCATTTTATAATTGTAATTTTTTTTTCCACTCACCTCAAAGTGCTCTGTGGTTATAAATTGGCCTCTCAGTTAGTAATACACAACACAAATTCAATTCCACTTAACCCTTCTGAAAATGAACTTTCATGGTATTGTCTGATTTGAAGCTAATAAATCTATTTAACTAAACCAGAGACATTTGTATTAGGAGGGAAACTACTACTGTCTGTTGTTTACAAAATGGAAAAGATACTTCTACAGTAAAAGAAAGAAAGGAGGGCCTGCCTTCAGCAATTATGGGAAGTCTGTGTTACATGTACATTTTTCAATTCAGCAACATCTAGGGCACTCAGAATACACAGACGTTTCTTCATATGTGGTGAGAAAAACCAACTCTACAGGAATCCCAGGCAAGTGCTTCAAGTGAAGACTTACTCGTGGGAAAGTAGATGTAAAACCTCCCATCTGCATGGGAGGTTTGTAGGAAACAAACAAGCTCCAAATCCTATAAATGTAGTCTCTCTGAAACTTCCAGTAGGAGGTCTGCTTGTTTTTATATGATTTTATACATTTTAATGTACTTACATTATGGGTACAATTGTTTGCTTAAGTACAGATGTGTGTAACTGTGCACAAACCACTGCACATGTGTAGAGATTGCAGGACAGTGTGGAAGAGCCAATCCTCTTCTTCTACCATGTATATTATTTCAGAGATGAAGTTCAGGCATGCGGTCTTGAGTGGCTAGTAACCTTACTTGAGTGGCTAGTGGGCCACCTCATACATTTCTTGAGCTTTAATTCTTTACATCCTCTGAAGAATGCCTGTTCATTCATCATGTCAAAACTCACAGAGACTATGAAGGTGGTCATGCTGCAAACCAGCATGAGTATAGAAAATTAAGCAATCAAAGTTTAAATGAGCCATTGATATTTCTTATCATCCTATCACTCCCATAGGTCGAAGTGGTTAAAACTCTCACCCAAGGCCTTCTAATATCAGTTGCATTGAACTAAAAGTGTCTGTAGCAGTATCTGCATGCACAACGCCTGCAAGGTCTGAGATAGAAAGAGCCCAAGCAATGAGAGGGAAGGGCATGCATGCCACTATCTTTATCTCAGAAGTTATTTCTAGTTTGTAGCTTGGAAAGGAAAACATTCGAATTTCCACTAGGGTATCACTGGGTATGCAAACCTTGCTTAAATCTAAGTCTCTAGTTCAGCCTTGCCTGGCAAATGAAAATCGAATTGGATAACAATCTTGGAGGTCCTTTATATAATAAGGTATTGGCAGGGTTCTTTAAAGAATACCTTAAGGGTCCTTTGTTTATATATTATGATTTGCAGTTTTTTTTTGTTTTTATGAGATTTCTGAGTGTTTGTGAACGTATATGTCTCTGTGTCTACATGTATATTTCTTGTGTTTTTTCTTTGCCTCTTTTTTATTATGTTTGCTTTGTTCTGTTCTGATTCATTTGTTTATTTTGTATCTTAATCTTCATTATTATTGTTATTAGTATCATTAATAGTATCATTATTATTTAGATGCATGTTTGTATTTTAATAAAGGGAGAAAGAAAAAGTGTGAATTTGGGTGGGTCAAGAAGTGGAGAGGTTGTAGAAGGATTTGGGGGGACAGTAATCTGAATCTATTGAATGAAAAGCTGTATTTTCATTGAAAAGTGTCTTCCCAGAAATTTTGATCTTACTATTAGTACAAAGGTTCAAAAACTGATTTTTTTAAAGAATCGTATTGTATACAGAGTACAAAAATGAAAGCTTTTCCAATTGAGAAAAGTTTCATTTTGCAAGTATGGTAAGGACCCTAGAGTTAATAATCAAGAACACAGAACACAACACAAAGCAGAAAAAAGTACAAAGCACACACAAATATACAGGCAGGAATCAAATTAGTCAATTTATTGACCTTTATAATGGAGCACAAATCCTCATCCATTCTTCATGCAGACAAAACAGATTTGCTGTAGTTTCCAATGAGTTTGAGTAGGAATTCCTCCAGTAACCTTTCTCATCTATTTCATTAGAGCTGACTCATCCCTGCCAAGATTCCAAGACAGGAAAAATAGACTCCATCATCCATTTGGGTATGTGTTTCCAAGTAGTTTTACAGATGATCACATGATTAAACAACTTAAATAGACCACATCTATCTTAGTACAGTTCTGGAAGGCAGAAAGTGTAAATATCAAGGAGCTGGCTAGTCTTACTAGTATTGCCTGGCACTGTGAATGGCAACCTACAAGTTGTAAGTCCTTGTGACACTTTCATGGGAGTTGTCTAAGATTATCTTTATGTCAGGTATGTATGTTAGGATTTATAACACTAGGAAATTACAGTTATGAAGTAGGAAAAAATAATTTTATGTAGGGGCTCACCAAGCATGAGGAAGAATATATATGAAGGAACTGTAGCATTAGAAAGGTTGAGAACCACTCTCTGGATGCTTGAAAACAGAAAACATGATGGAGTCATAGGCTCGTCTTGGCATCAGTCTGATATCTGCTTCAGACTATTATGTTACTTCCTTTTGTTTCTTGTGACCATGAGGGGAATAACCTAGATAGTATAGTCAAAGGACCAATCTGAGGACATGTTCAGAATCCATTTTGTGAAAACATGTGCTGTTGTATCATTTGGACAGGGCTGTCTTTGGAACCAGTGCTATTCTGCATGCACATGAGTGCTTTGGTGCTTTGCTCTTTCTTTCTTTCTTTCTTTCTTTCTTTCTTTCTTTCTTTCTTTCTTTCTTTCTTTCTTTCTTTCTTTCTTTCTTTCTCTTTAATTTTTTTATTTTTTCGAGGCAGGTTTTCTCTGTGTAGGCCTGGCTGTTGTAGAACTCATTCTGAAGACCTGGTTGGCCTTGAACTCATAAATTTGCCTGCCTCTGCCTACCAAGTCAAGGGAATAAAGGCTTGCAACACCACACCCAGCTTCTTTGATTTTTTTTATTCTGCTATTAACTTATTGTTCCCAAGGTTGTTTATTTTATTATTTTATTTTATTAGATATTTTCTATATTTACATTTTAAATGTTATCCCATTTCATGTTTTCCCCTCTAAAAACCCATTAACATGCCCCTCCTCCCCCTACTGACCAACCTAAGCACTCCTGCTTCCCTGTTCTGCCATTCCCTTACACTGGGGTATAGAGTCTCTCAGAACCAGGATCCCCTCTTCTCACTGTGTCCAACTAGGCCATCATTTGCTACATATTCGGTGGCAGCGATGGGCCCCTCACTTTGAATTATATGGTTGGTCTTTTTTTTTAAATTACATATATTTTAACTTACATTTCAAATGTTGTATTCTTTCCCAGTTTCCCACTCCTCCAGAAACCCCCTATCACATACCCTGTCCCCCTTCTTTCACCAGGGTGTTCCTTCACCTGTGCACCCACTCCCATCTCACAGTGTGGTGGCTAACAAGTTTATATCTCTGTATCCTCATCATTCAACACCATAATGGGTATCCTGCAGCTTATAGGGAAGAGATGTCCAGATTCTGAGCATTGCAGGGTACCATCCAATTCTCAAGCCACATGTGGGTACATCTTCCTCAAAAACGTTTCATCCTGTTAATAGCTTTCAGTTGGATCTTTAAGTACCTCAGCCAAGATTGAGGTGTCTGCTCCCAGCACAATCACTTCCCACTTCATTTTGGGGAGCATCTGTGCCAGGAAGTCAGGGTAGATCTCCACATAGTTGATGCAGATTTCAGTGGCCTGCAGGCACAGATGGAAGTCATGCATGCCCAAGCCCTACACATTTGAGCTTAGGAGATTGTAGGTGAGCAGTTTCATGTTGTCACTTTGGATTTCTGCACAGGACTTATATTTTCTTTCATTAATTTTGGGATTTATTTACATTTTAAATGATAGTTCCCTTCCCATTTTCCATTCAACAAATCCCTATCCCACCAACCATCTCCTCCCTTCCCTTTAAAAAAAGGCTTAGTTTGTCTTATATTTCTACATTGCACTCCATCACTGAGTGAAATCAAGACAGGACACATGTAGGAGTATAGGCAGGGTACATGGAGAAAGGCGGCTTATTGGATTGCTTTCTCAGCACAGTTTTCTCAGCTTTTCTTCTTACAAAATTTCAAAGCTTTTTTAAACTTTTATTTTAATAACATACCCACAAACACACACACACACACACACACACACACACACACACACACACACACACACACACACACACACAAGACATAAGATCACTAAGGAACAAGCGAAATGATTGTAAAGCAATGTCCTAAATGTATTTCATTATCTCCAGTGCCAAATTTATAAGTCAATTCTAGAGGCCTTATGTCTAAACATATTTGGCAAATGGATATAACCCATTATGCAGAATTTGGAAAACTAAAATATGAACATGTTTGTATCGATACTTGTTCAGGATTTCTTTTTGCTTTTTTCTGCTTCTCTGCATAAAGGAGAGGTTTCTAAAAATGTAATTGATCATTGCCCACAAGCATTTAATGCAATAGGATTGCCTAAACATATCAAAACAGATAATGGGCCATCCTATTCTAGTAAAAATTTTATTTCATTCTGTAAGGAATTTGGAATCAAATATAAAACTTGAATTCCTTATAAGCCCATGGCAAACGAAATAGTTCAATGTGCTCATCACACCTTAAAGAATTGGCCTTTTATGACAAAACAGTGGCAGTTATATCGCCCAAGGTCACCAAAGGCACATCTTGCCTTTACTTTATTTGAACTAATTTTTTTTGCAAACTGATATTAAAGGTCAGTCTGCAGTAGATCACCACTGGCATCCAGTTACTACTAATTCATATGCATTGATAAAATGAAAGGACCCACTAACTAAGGAATGGAAGGGTCCAGATCCGATTATAATCTGGGGAAGGGGCTCGGTTTGTGTTTTTTCACGAGAAGATGGAGTACAGAGGCTGCCCAAGAGATTAATTTGTTTGCTGAACACAGATCCTGAATCTTCTTATAAGTATCACTCTGAGAACTAAAATTCCTCTTTTGCATAGAATTTAGTTGGGGACTCAGCCTCCCAGAAAATCTGTTTTCTTGCTACTCTCAGAGCTTTGCAATTTGCAACTGAATAAAGTACCTGGACTTCCCCAAAAGAAGCTTTGCATTGCTACTTTCTCATTGGATGGGTCTCTTTTTCTCAAGCAGGTCAATCAACATCCTCCAATCAGACTGCAGTGGGAGTGCATCCCTGCAAACAAAGGCTTAAGGTGGCAACTGCTATTTTCATTCTAAAGACATTCTACCATGCATTTTGGCTTTAGGTCTGATTAGAGAAATAGGTTTATTAGAAGGGCAGGAAAGGCAGATATTTCAAATATTAGAAGAGATTGGTTTTTATTCTGATAGACGGTCTTAGTCCCTTTGCTGGTCTCTGGTTTTCCACCCTTGCTGTTACTGCATGCTCCCCTAATTTCCTCAGGCTGTGGGAATAACAGAGATGAGGAGGATGACCTCCAGCTCCTAATATAGCCTAAAAGCCACGAATTGTGGTGTTACCAGTGATATAATTCTTGTTGAGGCCTTGCTAAATCTGAGGTTGGCAATTCTCCTTTAGGAGATGCACAGTACTGAGAACTGTGCATACTGATTCGTGATGATATGAATACAGTATGGGTACTGCTTCGGTGCAGATATTTACTGTATAATATCATGGGTATTCTGTGTTCTTTGTCTAATATCCACATAAGAGTGAGTGCATACCATGTGTGTTCTTGTTTTAGGGAGAGATGTTCCACATGTATCTGTTAAATCCATTTGGCCCATGACTTCTATAAGTTTCACAGTGTCTCTGAGTTGAATGGTAGGGATATAAAGTAGGGAAAGAATTTGTTCAACCCAAATTACATGAAAAAATTAAATTAATATATACTTTTATTTAATCCAAAAAACATGCCTATAGACCCATCTAATGTAGGGAGATCCTATTTGATGTTTCCTCTTCGTAGGTGACTCTAGGTTTTTCACAAGTTGGCATAAGATTACTAGCACACTCAGATTAACATAAAAGCATTTTCAGTCATGTCTAAATCCATCACACCAATCGACAAAGATATTCTCTGTACATTCCATGAGATAAATGTCTGAAACACGTGTGTTTTTACAGTGAGTCTCGGCTTTATAGTGTAAATCCTGAAAGGAGGGCCATGGTCAACCTTCCTACTTCCTGCTCCTAGGCCACTATTTGCTGCTCTGTGGCACTACAAAGGCTTCTTTGTTAATCAGGTACCACTGTGCCACAGATATCTTGAAGTGATAGAGTGTACAAGCATCCATGGGGAGCTAGATGCAGATGAGAACACTCTTACACCATCTCCTGCATTCACAACATACTTATTAAGATGGTGACATAATGGAAAGAAATGGTGGAACAAATTTTTTAAAGCCCAGTGCTGTTCTCAAGAGTCATCTCCTGATTTTCTATATGGACCTCATATGTTACACTTTGAAGTCAACCTACAATCTCATGTTTCTTGTGCCAGTCATTAGAGTGTCAATTAAAGCTAGACTTTGGGAATATATTAATAAGTCTGCCTTATCTTCATATTCCCTGCCCTTAATTATGGTAACCTTGCCAAGAATATATGTCTCACCATTCTCACTGACAGTTTACCTGGTAAATAGATAGTTGAGAAAAAGACATTCTTCTAAGGCCCAAATAGCCTAGTTAATCAGTATATGAGAAGCAGCGCTGACATCACTCAGCACAAAAGCTAAAGAGAGTCTCTTGTTTTGTGGAGAACTTTGAGAGCAGCAGGGACAGGGGCCTTAATGATAGTCAGTCCAAACCTGGAGGCTGGGTCTAACAGCATCCAAAGGAATACAGGCCAATTTCCTCCAGCTTCCTGGAGGAGCACTGTTTCTCTTCAAAATGTGACAGGGATGGCACCCACAAGGGGAAGAATGCAGTGTGTTCTAATCCTCCCACCTTTCCCTTGCTATTACAAATGATCAACCTCAATAGGGGTCATGTAAGCTCTGCTGACACCAGAATCTCGAATTTCAAAACCCTTACAGGAAAAACCAGTTTTCCTCCACTCTCAGGATAAAAAGCAAGGATTGGGCTCATATGGCTAAGCATTTTCTGACTAGCTTTGAGAGAACAGCGTGTTCCAAAGCCCAAATTTCAGATTTAGAGATTACTGACAGTTTAAAAAGTAAGTACCTGTAATGTTTGCTCTGTGGTACTAAAAAATATTGTCCCCAAATGTATGAGGACAAAACGATGAGCCTGTAGCCTAAGGTGCAACATTTCCCTGATAGAACACCAGGCACTTGGCATTCATTCTATACACAGAAATACCCCCGAGTCTCCAGACCACCTTCCTCAACTGTACATTACAAGCATTCCAAGTTTTTGTTATAGCCCATAAGATACAAGTCTTCAAGAAAACACAATCTGACACAGGGCAGAAACAAGAACTCATGTATTGATCAAATTGCATTATCAATAAAAAATATCAGCAATGGGTTGGCATTGCTTAGTGTCTGCATAAAATTGGTAGAAATGGAACTAAATGTTCTGTAACAGTTCATGAGTACAAGAAAAACAAGATTATAATTTCTTAGTAATAAAGAGAGAAATACTTTTTGTTAAAGTATTCAAAACCCTGTGTAAGGTAGATTTGTCACTCAATTTGATTTGGAACTTCAAAAGCTGACCTGTCCAGCAGGTCCAGTTATTCGAGGGTCTCGAGAGGACTTTCTCCTAAGAAATACATGGGGGGTAGAGAGGGATTAGGGTATTGTGCGAAAAAAAGGTATGGAAACGTTCTGAATTACATCAGGACCCCAATGTATTAACCATGACCAAGGTTTAAATGCACAAGCAAAAAGGGAAGTGCCTTTCAGCAGGAGGAATGGGGCAGAAGCAATGCACCTCAGCAGGAGGGATGGGGCAGTGAGGTAGGGGGGAAGAGGAAGTACTTCTCAGCAGGAAGGAAGGGGCAGCGGAAATTTTTCTTTTGGCGACTACTGGTGGAAGCAGGAAACTGGTGTTATCAGGGTACATCTTGAGGTCAGGACATCCAGCACTGACTTAGGGTTGGAACAATCTGTAGTTGTTCTTGGAGCAGCATGTCTGTGGCCTGCTTTTGACCCTCTTTTCTTAATGGAGGGGGGGTGAGACCCAATTCAGAGATCAAGACAATCGCGTTGCAGTAATAGCTCCCAACAAAAAGCATAGATGCACTCCCTACCACAAGAAAAGAAAAAAACAAAACAAAACCAAACAAAAACAAACAAACAAACAAGCAAAAAAGGCAAAAGATAATCCAATGCACTGTATCTGCTTTGTTGTGAGTAAATCCACAAACATGAATGGATAGCAACACAGGAAGGAATTATACACAGCAAGGCACACACATACACACACACACATACACACAAGTAAAAACAAACAGTCCAGTCAAGAAGCTATTGAAGAGAGTCCTTTAAAATTTATGATAAAGAAGATGAAGTGTATTTCTTCACGGTTGATGATTTCTGGTGGAGGGCAAGGAAGATTCACTTTTATAGCTTGTGTTTGATATTTTCTAGGTTCTTCTTTTTATACCCCAAAACACTAGAAAGGACAGAAATAAGGGTAGAGAGAGGAATTAGAAAATCTCTGATTCTAATTTTTTTTCCTAGTGCTTCTTCTTTAACTATGGCTACGAAAAAACCACAACCAACTTGCGTAACCAACCACCAAACACCAGACAAAAAGTACTAGCTTTGATGCTCGATCTTGTGCAAAGTTAATGCAGCAGGAGTTTTTCACTAATGTATGTTGTATGTAAATATAGTATTCCACCAATCTTCGTAACTCTGTATTCCATACTTCCTGCATTCAGCTGTTTACTATTTTAATATTAGTCATACCTGTTCCATGCTGTGCCATGTGTTTTGATGCAATTAAGTTTCATCTGGGGACCTCATATGAAATGCAAATATTGTGTGTAAATCTCCCTTAGTGTTACTTCATAAACATGTTTCATCTATGGAGTAACAGTATTAATGCTTTCTGTTTGAAGTACACTTTCAGTGTGCATAAGTAGATACTCCTCTTTAGTATTTTATGATATACTAAATATAACATATAGTGTATACTTAGAAGATGAATCCAGTAAAGGATTTTTAAAATGTTGTGTGAGTGCTTTGTGATTAAAAAAAAAAATGTTCTCAATAGCGTTGGCTGAGATTCTGCAGTCTTGTGTGTGCTCTTTTCTAATGAATCATAATTAACGTTTATGCTGAGACTCCGGGAGGCAGGCTTATCAGTAGGAAGAAAGCCATTATCTTGGAATCTCTCCTTTTATAAGTATTCCTTGTGTCTGCGTGGCCAATTAGACAGAAACCATGTCTTGGTATACTTGTTGCAATCTGATAGCTTTGTCATAACCAATCACCCCACCTCTCAGGACTTGAATTAATGTAACTTCCTAAAATGTCCAAGAATTACAAAGACACACACCAGGTACATGCACACCACAAATTCTGACTCATTCTCTGATTCTGAATCTTCCTATGACTGTCCTTGTGACTCTGCCTCTCTTTCTATTTCTGCCTCTACATTCTCTTCCTCAGCCTGTATCTGAACCTCTGCCTCTGCACCTTCCTATGCCTTTGATTGTCCCACTGCTACTTATTAGTGCTGAGATAACATACAGGTTAGTTTAGTTTTAGAATTGATCTACTGTGGAATTGGTTTTCTATGAACTTTAAGTTGCCTCTCTACCTTGTACTAAAACCATTTGATTGAATTTGAATCTTCAGTATAATGAGAGATGTAACCCAAATTCATAGGGCAACAATTGCTAGGTAACTGTCTGGCATTCAACAGTCACTCCACTGTTCTGAACAAGCTGTTTGTAACCAGTAGTTTAAGCACAGGCAGATAGCATAAGTGTAAGTATGCAAGCCTGTCTTGATTTCAATGTGATAAAGATCGGGGCCCAAAACTACAAAAGGAGGTAATGGTTTCTTTCTGTTTACAAGTCTCAGCTTGTAAATTGCATGACCTAGGAAAGTCAGGACAGAACTTGATTCAGAGCTTGTAAGTAGAGGCAGAAACTGAAGCAGAGACTATGGAAGAACTCTGGATTACTTTCCTCCAAGTCATAGGGATGCGAGGTCCTAGGGGATGAAAAACAGAAAAGAAAGAAAAAATAAGTACCAAACATATCACAATGGTTGACCTACATGCATACTTTAAAGTCTGCTCTTCATAATATGTGTGTTCATTTGGAAATCAAGTTCTACATGGCGATTGGTAAACAGCATACTTTTCATTATTTTTATTGGATGAACATTTTTACCTGAAGGAGTGTATTTTTTGGATGTGAACATTCCTGGACTACATGGAGGTCCTAAGTTAGCTTGTATCAGATCCCCTGGAACAAAACTTACATGTGGCTGTGACACACAGGATGATCACTGGGAATTGAATTCCAGACCCTCTGCAAGAGTAGCCAATGATTTTATACTCTGAGTCATGTAAAGATCTCCACATTTCTGGAGAGAGAAGGAAGGTGTAGGAAGAGAACATTACTCAAAAGGTCCAAATTCATCTAAGAATAAATTAATGCTTGCAAGGGTCTGTCAAGATACACAACAAAAACAAGAAAAAATAGAAGGTGGTAAAAATTGAAAAGAATGTTTGTTTCTGCTCTGTGGTGTGTTCTGACCAGGACTAAATGAACACACTAAATGAAGCTGCACTGAGAAGCATAAAGAAGGCAGGTACCACATTCTGACAAGTGCTAAGGTTGTTTCAACTGTATTGGTGTAATCCTTCAGGGGCTTCTTGTCAGAAATAAACACCCTTTATCAATTCCCCAACAGTAAATTCCGTGTGTCTCATTTGGAGACTGGGCAGAAGATATGTGAGATGCACCAGGAATGATTAAACTTTATGTTCTCTAGCTCAGAAACCATTTTCAGGGATCCTATGAAATCCAAAATGTCAGCTCCAGACTGCATAGCATCAGTTTTTTCTTGGCCAATTCAAAAGTAGAGCCAGCATCTAAAAAGATGACTTATCTGTTACACAAAGTTGCAGCTACCACATAGGAGGTGGCTATGATTCCCAACACCAGCACTGTGGATCTCTCTCTCTCTCTCTCTCTCTCTCTCTCTCTCTCTCTCTCTCTCTCTCTCTCTCTCTCTCTCTCTCTCTCTGTCTCTGTCTCACTCTCTGTTTCTGTCTGATTGTGTATGTGTGTTTTTCTGTGTGTGTCTATTTCTGTGAGTCTGAGTGTGAGTGAGTGTGTGTTATCATAATGTAGCCCATTCTTAAAATAAGAAAGGCACTTTCACTTTGTTTTCTTTTTTCTTTCCATTTTGGCCAAATTGTATTGATTAGCACTGGCTGGCCTCAAATTGGCTATGTATGTATGGCTGTCTTAGAAGTCAAAAGAGATATGATTTCATAAGACCCATAGTCCTCTGGTTAAAAGCAGGAGTCACTGTGATAGGCTTTCATTTTGTAATATTGAACTATATTTTGAACTATATGAAGGTATGTAAGTAGTCTTCAAAATTAATTCCTAGGTGCCAGGGAATGGGGGGGCAAACACACATTTAATCCCAGGACTTATTATGCTGAGGCGGGAAAATCTCTAAATTCCTTGTCAGTCTCGTCTATAGAGCTAATTCCAGTTCAGCCAAAGATATTCCATGGAATGCAGCCTGGAAAAAAAAAAACTTGAAATGAATAAACTACATAGTTAAGTAATGAATAATTAAAAAAAAACACTGCGAAAGATGAGTGAAATATGCAATTATCTAGACATATACCAAATCCATAAGATAAACCATCTAAACAGCCCCTTAACACCTTAAGAAATAGAAACAATCATGAAAATTTCCCACCAAAAGAACCCTTGGCCTAGATGGCTGTAGTGCAGAATTCTATCAGAACATCAAAGAAGACCTAATACCAATTCTCATGAAAGTGTTCCACAAATTAGAAACTGAAGGAACACTACCCAATTCATTCTATGAAGCCACAGTTACACTGCATATTCTCCTGTGGAGATGGCATGGTCACTGCCTAATGAGGAACTGGTCACTTCTTCCTTTCATACAGGATTTTGTTTGAGATTATTTTTTGCTTCTACCATGGTTAATATTACAAATAGATTTTAAATACAGTTATAACGTATATGAATTTTAGCTTTAGAAAATGTCATGTATATTTAACAGGCTTTTAACAACGATAACTTATATTCACAACATAAAAGCAAAAGAAGTTACAACCTATTTAATCAATGAGAGAAAATTAGAGGCTATTCTAACCAAATTGAACCAAGAGGAAAACAAGAACTGTACTGAAAAACTGATTTTTAGTAATAAAAATAACAAAAAAGATAATAATAATAATAATAATAATAATAATAATAATAATGAAATACATTGGAAATTAAAAAAAATGAATACATACATTTTGCTAGTTTAAGTAAAAAATATTAATGAATAATAAGAAATATGTTCACCTGATTTCGAAATCCCAATCCTCTCATTCTATGAAAATTTTGGTTGGAATTTGAAAGATTAGCTTTTTGAATGGTTGTCCAGGAAATCGACAGATGCTCTTAGGTTATGTTGCTTTCAGTTGTTATGGAGACAATGCCTCAATTACGCTCCTTTCTGTGGCTTGGAATTCTAGGTCCTCAGTCTGCCACTGCCTCCACCTCCACCTCCATTTCCACCTCTGCTCTACCTCTGCCTCTGCCTCCTCCTTCCTGCCCCTGTCCCTGTCCCTGTCCCTGTCCCTCTCCCTCTATATCACCCTCTCCCTCTAGCCTCCCCACTACCACACAGATAACCCTCAGATTAATTCAGTTTTAGTACTGATCTACTCTAGAATTTTTTTTTTCCTTTATGTCTACTTCCTTCCTAGCTTGTTGTAAAACTATTAAATTCAATTTGAATCTTCCACATAATACAAAATTTATTCCAAATTCCTAGGCCAACTATTGCTAAGTAAGAGTCTGGTGTTCATCAACCACTCCACTGTTCTAAAGGAAGTGTTTTGTAATCAGAATTTTAAGCACAGGCAAATAACTTTAGTGTTAGTGTAAAATTCTGTCTTGTGTTCAATGTGATAAAGATCAGGACCAAAACTGTTGGAAACCAGGCCTTACCTAACATGAACTGTGTTTCACCTGGGAGGCAAACAGAGGCTGAAAAAAGAGGGGAACTATATAGGTGAGAGAAAAATGGAGCCAAGACATTTTTCTGATCTAGGCTCAAACATTTAATAAAAGTTTGCACTTATAAAGGGGGAAACCCATTCTCTGCCATTCCAAGTTTCTTGCTTTCCTGATACCAATTTGTCAGCACAGCCTTTTAGCACTAAGTCACCAAATTCACAGATTGCAGTTAACTACAGAAAATCTTGGAGAACCAATTTGGCCTCATGGCAGATGGCAGGTAGTGTCACATCAAAGGAAATTAGCTGAGGAGCTGCACTGCAGGTGGCCCTGTCTCAATGGCATAAGGTCTGAACCTGCATAGGTTGGAGGAGGTTATCTCCCCCCCCATTAATAATATTTTAAAAAGTGCTGTACTGAGGCTTAAAATGTATTTATGCTGTATAGTCTTGCCTGGGAGTTATGGTGGCTGGAGGCCACACCTTAGGAAATCTTAGATCTTCCTGAAGCATCAAATTCCATTATGGATGCTACGTGCAACAAGTTTGTGTTATATTTCACACAAAACATGGCTCTGTGTTGTGTTATCAACAGTCATGGCCTTTGGCATGTACCTCTGTCTTAGATTGGTATGGTTCTGAGATCTGGATGTCTGTCATTGAATGTCCAGCCCTCATTAGCACACCTTATTCCCAATTCATACCAAAGTCATAATATGTACTAGAATGGAGATCAATAACTGCCACCTGCGCTGTTGGAGGCAAGGCTGTATATCTGATACAGTCAGGCTGAAGGACTTGGATGACCTGCTTGAGAAACAAAGGTGGGACTGTGATAAGCAACAGTGTGAAAGTTTCTTTGGTGAAGTTCAGGTACCCCATTCAGTTGCAAATTAGCAATGATCAAGCTTAGTCTTAGAGATCCAGGTGTGGGGGAGGTGGCTTTGAGAATAGCAGAAAGGCTGCAGCCTCTCTGGGGTGGAGGCTGTGATTCAAATTAAATTTGCTAGCTAATTAAGATTTTAGCTATCTTCCCTAATTCTTCTAATACTGGAATTATAAATAGACCAGTCCAATATTGAATTAGAATAACTGCTCACAGTGAGGTTAGAAGATGAATCACTATAATTCTATCCTGAGACTAGGCTTTCTAAATCAGATTACACAGTCTCTACTGTGCCATGTCCCATAAGTCTTAAAAACCTTGAAGTAAGGCATCTTAGCTTGTCCAAACTGGGAAAATGATAAACAAAGGTAGGTCAAAAACATATACCCAATACAGCTTTCTTGTCACTACAGTCAGGGCACTAAGCAAACACACCTTTTAGTTTGTCACAAAAATTAGCCTTCATATATGCAGCATTCTGTGAAGAGAACCTATGCTTGTCCATTTCCCAATAAAGTAGCTACTTAGGATCAAGCCATATACCAATAAGTAGATTATTTTCATTTGACCTAGACATGATTATGTCTCCTATTTAAGATACTATCAGGCATTTTTAAGTTCTTTGACATCCAAATTTCAAAGTTCTTAAAGTGTGATTTAAATAATGTGCATGGGGATATGATTTATCTTGTCCTTTGTTTTTTTTTAAGAAGAAGTGTTTTTTTAAAGTTCCACATTACCCTGTATTTGAAAATTAATAAAAATGTTTACAAAACATTTCAAATGCTTTACTGTTATAGTCAGTACTAATATAACAAGGCCAGCGACTAATTACACTTTCAATTGTTTATCTTGAAGAGCAGATTTAACTAGAAAGCTTTAAAATTTATTAATAGTCCCCCTCTTCCTTTCTCTTTCTCACTTCCTCCATTTCCAGCAGCATATGCTGCTGTAGTGTC
Source organism: Mus musculus (assembly GCF_000001635.26). Classification (NCBI taxonomy): domain Eukaryota; kingdom Metazoa; phylum Chordata; class Mammalia; order Rodentia; family Muridae; genus Mus; species Mus musculus. The sequence goes on from NC_000087.7 coordinate 42,607,233, forward strand.
TTTTTGCCTCTGCAGGTATTTTACACATGAAGTATCCAAGCAAAATGACATGTACACAAACAACCATACCCACCATCAAAGTTTATAAAATAAAAGAAATGATGTGTAGACTATGATTCTAATTTTTCTGAGAAAGGTACGATAGGAGAGAGCAATCACTGTGTGTGGACTCACAAAGACAAAAAGAACCCCCCCAAATAGAGTCAATTTACCACTCCTTAGAAACACAAACACCACAGGCAGGAGGAGGGATTTTGAATGAGGAACTCTTTCCTTGTCTTTCCAAGTGCTTTGGTGGATGAGCACAACTACAGGAAAAGGGTCTCACAGCAGGTAAACTCCCACCACCACCCCACACAAAAGGCAAAGTCACCTTGGTGGAACCAGGAGCAGATCACCTGCCTCTGCAGGTTGTTTCTGTTTAGCTGCTTTTGGAGAAAGCAGTTGGAGCAGTTGCTGCCTGCTCTTGAGAAGGGCTCTAAGGGTACAATGTATAGGTCTGTAGAATTGCAACAAGTTTGGACCCTAGAAAAGTAATGGGTTGCTGAAATGGTCCTGGACTGTGAATCTTAGGGTCTTGCTAGGGAATTTCTTAATCTTCAGTGGCATTTAGACATTGGAGCAAGCAGAGGTGCTTTGATCCTTATCTTAGGCACTCAAAGTTGTCCTGGAAGACAATCGTTGTGACTGTTTGTGAGGCTTTGCTGGAGGAGAGGGGATATTGACAGCCCTGTACATGATCTGCATGGCACACAACTAGAACTTTGTTTCTTCTGAAGCATAGAAGTGACTGAGGGCAAAACACCACAGGAGACAACTATATCAGGGTCCCTTAAGTAAAATCTTGCTGGTGTATGAAATAGTGTGCCTTGCAAATACTGAAGTGGATGCTCACAGTCATCTATAGGATGGAATACAGGGCCCCTAATATAGGAGCTAAAGAAAGTACCCAAAAACTGAAGGGGTCTGCAACCCTATAGGTTGAACAACAATATGCACTAACCAGTACCCACAGAACTTGTTCCTCTAGCTGCATATGTAGCAGAAGATTGGGAAGAGAGGCCCTTGGTCTAGCAAAGTTTATATTCCACAGTTCAGGGGAATGCCAAGGCCAAGAAGTGGGAGTGAGTGGGTAGGTGAGCAGGGGGCAGGAGGTATAGGGGACTTTTGGGATAGCATTTGAAAGGTAAAAGAAGAACATATGTAATAAAAAATGTGGGGGGAAATAAAGAGACGAGGTCGTTTCTACAATTAGGAAAAGTCTCATTACTTTATCCCATTAAATGTGCACATTAAAAAAAAGTGGCTAATGGCTTTGAACAGGATCCTTGCTGAGGTCAGGATCTTATAAAGGGTTCCAGATAGACAACTCATTTACAGTTTTACAAGCTAGTACTTATAAACAATTGATCATTGGGAGCCTCAAGCTGAGACACCCGATCACTGGGCATAAGTGTTGAGATAATTTGAAGATATTTCCATTGTTTTGAATAATCTGTATAATATTGGATACATTTACTCTATGGAAGGAGTATGTGTGTGGAGTCCTTTTTGTCACTGAAGTAGAAGGAGTTGTAAACCACCTGTGGCGATGTTGCAAGTTCATATCTATGATGTGTTTGTGATGCCAGTGTTTATAAAAGAGGAGGCATCTCTGAGATGCAATAACACATTTAAAAAAGAAAACCACAAGACAAAACGGAAAGGGAATATTGCCTTATATTGGTGTATTTCTGTTTTTTCTGTGTTGTGTGTGTGTTTTGTTTTTTGTTTTTGTTTGTTTGTTTATTTTCTTATTTGTGTGTATGGTCTGATTTTTGGATTTTTTCGAGACAGGAATTCTCTATATGCCCCTGGCTGTCCTGGAACTCACTCTGTAAAACATGCTGGCCTTGTACTCAGAAATATGCCTACGTCTGCCGCCCAAGTGTTGGGATTAAAGCTGTGCACCACCAACACCCTGCAAATATTGCCATTTTTAGTGAGATATTTTTAATGTTTTTTTTTTTACTGATTTATGTAAGATATTTCAAATGGTGTGTCCATTTTTTTTCACGTTGTTGCATTATTCCTTTCAAAGTTTGTTGATTATTGCTCACAAAGACAGGATTTACCATCAGGACACTGACATTCTTCTTTTTTCATTTCATTCCTCTTCTTTTTTTCTGTTTAACTTATCTGGAAATGGATTTTTCTGTATAGTCCTAGCAATTCTGGGCCTTGTTGTGCAGTTCAGTCCTGAATTCAAATCTACTGGATTTTATCACCAAATCCTGATATTAAACCCCTTTCTAAGCAGACATCAACATTTTTTTTAATTTTCTGTCTAACAATACTTCTTTAGAAGATGTCCTCATCACGGATCCCAAGTAATGCCTTCAGACACATCTAACTTTCTGTAGCAACCTTACCACATAGAGCCTATGTAAGGCATCCTGTTGGGTAGCATTCTGTCTTAAGGTGTCCACATCCAAAGTGCTTGTATTCTTCAAAGTGGCCTGTGAGGTTAGTGTGATAAATCTGGGATGAGCTGTCAGGTGAAGAAGTATTCACCACTGCAGCCACAAAGCTTGCAGTTTCCACTACTCCTGATCATGATGCTGCAGAAGGTTTCTTTGATTTTCATAGACACTGGCTTCTTATTCCCAAATCTTTGTAGTGGTACTGTATTCTGCCTGTCTGTGCAAACAATTAGACATGAACCATGTCTTAGTATACTGGTTGCATCTTGAGAAGTTTGTTGTTCTTTTCTGCTGGATAGCCTGTTACTGGGGAAATCAGGCTATCAAGACTATTCTTAGCCTGGAAGGTACAGAGTCAGGGTCAGAGGAAGTGTGAAGTCTGGGTAAGGATTAGTTCTTAATCCAGATATTCCCTATGTATAAGAAACGTAATTGTCAACATTTCTCATTAAAAAAAAAAACTCTTGAGGTTTATATGTGTTATTCCCAAATGACAGATGTAAGTTTTTTCCACTTAAACACACCCCTCAATATACAGGAACAGATATCTACAGGGCCTTTTATAAACTATTCAGAGTTGTGCATCCCCATGGTCTCTGGTCTGTTTCCATTGTGAAAAAACATATGTTGAGACAGAGTTGTTTACCTTTGCTCTAATGATGTCCCTGGTCTTAATGTCTCAGTATTCATCCTAGTGTGAATACTGTGGAAATCGAAAATGTTAAAGGGACCGTGAAGCAAAAATGTTAATTTGTGTGAAAGAGTTAATGGGAACAGCCGTTAGTTTCCACTGACTGAAACTAAAATAGTCATTACCTGTTATATTTCACAAAAACAGAATTATTGCTCATTTGTTCAAAGTGGACAGCCAGGTACAAATGAAATGACTTTTATCCACTGGGCTGTTGTTTTTCAACGCCTGGGCATGGCTCAACAAAGGAGTGCCTGAGAGCACCTGAATGTTCAGATAAAGTTTACTGAGGCCTCCTTGGCCTGAGAGTGCCTGTGCAGCCGCACTTTTGAACAAGAGGAATCGGTGGGACTTTCTTTGATAGAAAGAGCAGGAGCTTGGTTGCTTGTCTGACAATTGTTGAAGAACAGCAGCAGGCTGTAGTGATGGAGATTGTCAGACACATTGTGAAAATTGCAAAACCTATAGTAACTTGGAGCTAAAAAGTAAGAGATCTGATTAAGAGGTAAAATCTTGGATGTTGTAGTGAAGAGCAAAATTTTATAATTTTGGGTCTTATAGCATTGTGGTATGTAAGTTCAAGAAATTCAGGGCTGAAGAATAGACCCAGGCGGGTCCAGGCACAGCCAAACCCACCCTGTAGCTAAGAATGTCCAGTCATAAAAGATAAAAAAGAGAATACAGGAAGTAGCCACTGCTATCAGGGCGGACCAAAAGGCCATCTGGCAGGATGGCACCTCCCTATAGACCCCATAAATCATACATTGACCAGGTGTCCTGCTGACCTCGAGAACTCCCAAGCCCTTGTGCCTCCCTACTCCTTAGCATGCACATATTACCCTGTTAATTTGTAATCATCCCGCCAACATTTAAATGAGCCAATCATGTGTAATGTCCCAAATTCTTTTGGCTCCTCTGTTTTTGGTTTGTGGTTTTTGCCTTTATAAGCCTGTAAAAAGTTTGGGCCGGGGTTGAACTTCCCTGCCCCCTGCGCGGTGCATGAGTTTCGACCCCAGCATGCTGGCTTGGGCGCTTTTTTTTTTTGTTTGTGTGTTTGTGTGAGATTAAAGCTTGTATAGTTACAGCGAGCTCTGCCTCAGTGTCCTACTGTGTGCGCACCTCCCTGAAGAGGGACTCATTGAAGGGGTCTTTCATGTGGTGCATTGGCCAGGAGGTGCGTGACCACCCAGGGGTCCTAGACCCACTTGGAGGTAAGGCCCTCTATCTTGTCTTGGTTTTGTCTCTATATTCTGTCTGAAAATCTTGTGAGATCACAGTTTCAGTTTTGCAAATGCTCTTATGAGACAGCGCTTCGAAGGGAGAGCAAAGTAGATAAGGACAGATGTGTCTAGGTGTCCACCATTTGTTCGCCTTGGGAGACTTTCAGGGAAGTCAGGGGGAGGGCCAGGGATGTCTAGTAAACCCCCTCGGGAAAAGTCAGGAGATAAATTTTCTCCTTGACGATCTCTTTCTGAGACCTGTTACTAGGCCTTCTGATTCTTTTCAGGAACTCTGGTTGACACAGAGTAGGCGACTGGTTTTGTTTTTGAGTCTTGTAGCCTTTGTAATCGTTTTTATCATGTGTGTGACAGAGCTTAACATGGGAAAGACTGTGACGACCCCACTAACACTTACTCAGAACCATTGGACAGACGTTATGACTAGGGCCAACAATCTTTCCTTTGATGTCAAGAAGGGACCTTGGCAAACTTTTTGCTCCTCTAAATGGCCAGCTTTCGGTGTGGGCTGGCCTTCGCAGGGAAATTTTAGCCTTCCTGTTATTCTAGGTGTCAAGTTATTTTTCAGACCGCAGGAGGGCATCCTGATCCGGTACCATATATAATTGTGTGGCAGGACCTGGTACAAAATCTGCCACCCTGACTGGGTTCCTGGACTTCCGGAGCTGAGGCAGCGATGGTGGCAGTAGCCATGAAACCGAAAATGATGCCTGCGGGTCTGCCAGAGCACGTTCCATCGGCCCCCCTGAGGATCTATCCTGAAATTGATGATGCCTTTTTCCTTGACTCCTTCCCACCCCCTTTCCCCCAAAGAACTTCTAATCCTGATCCCTCACAGCTGCCCACCCCAGCAGACCCCAGGGTAGCCTCTGTGACAGGACCGTTGGGAGGGACTCCTAGCTGAGAAGGCCATAATTCAGAGGGAAGTGAATCTAAACCAGATTCCACTGTTGCTTTGCGTTTAAGAGCTTATGTAGGAGGACCTGCCCCTGCCCCGGGCAGTTAGTCCCATTGCAGTACTGGCCATTTTCATTGGTAGATGTGTTGGCAGATATGTATAACAGATATGTATAACTAATCACTCCTCTTTCTCATAGAATCCCTCAGCCTTAACAGGACTCCTTGAGTTCCTAATGTTCTCCTACCAGTCCACTTGGGATGACTGCCAGCAACTTTTTCAGGTCCCCTTTACAACTGAAGAGAGAGAGAGGATCCTGCTAGAAGCCAGAAAAAATCATCCCAGGACCAGATGGGACCCCCACTAATCTCCCCAACCTTATACATGCAGCTTTCCCCTTGGCCCGTTCTGCCTGGGAGTTCAATACTGTGAAAGATAGGGAGCATCTCACAGTCTACTGCTGGACTCTAGTAGCAGGGAGAGAGGGGGCCACACAGCGACCCACCAATTTGGCCAAGGTAAGAGAAGTCCTTCAGGGTTCAATGGAGCTGCCCTCAGTTTTCTTAGCACGATTAATGGAGGCTTATAGGAGATATGCCCCGTTTGATCCCTCTTTGGATGGACAGCAGGCAGCTGTAGCCATAGCTTTCATTGGTCAGTCTGTCTCTGATATTAAAAGAAAGTTACAGAGGTTAGAAGGGCTCCAATATTATACTCTGCAGGATTTAGTAAAATAAGTTGAGAAAGTGTACCACAAGAGAGAGACTGAGGTAGAAAAGCAAGAGAGAGAAGAGAAAGAGGTAAAGGAAAGAGAAAACCGGCATGAACGCCAGCAGGATAGGAACTTGACTAAGATTTTGGCCGCAGTGGTAGGTGGAGAAAATTCACAGAAGGGTCAGTCAGGGTACCTGCCCAACAGGGCAAGAAGACCCCCAGGAGAACAGAGACCGCCACTTGAGAAAGACCAATGCACATACTGCAAGAAAAAAGAATATTGGGCCAGAGACTGCCCAAAGAAGAAGCAGAGGGGCCCCAAAGTATTGGCACTTGAAGAAGACCAGGGAAGTCGGGGCTTGGTCCCCCTCCCCAAGCCTATGGTAACTCACTCTGTGGAGGGGACCCCCGTTAATTTTCTAATAGACACAGGAGCTGAATATTCAGTCTTTACTGAAGCTTTAGGACAATTAGGATCAAAGAAGATTTTAGTTATGGGAGCCACTTGTAGCAAGCTTTATCCCTGGACAACCAAAAGTATTTTAGACATAGGAAAAAATAAAGTGACACATTCTTTTCTTGTGACACCCAGCACCCCGCTAAGCAGGGACCTTTTGAAAAAATTGAAAGCACAAGTCCAGTTTACTTCTGACGGACCTGAGGTATCATGAAAGAAGAATCCAGTGGCATGCTTAGTTTTAAATTTAGAAGAAGAATATCACCTCCACGAACAGAAGTCTGAGACTTTACCCTTTAAAGAATGGTTGACAGCTTTTCCAAAGGTTTGGGCAGAGCAGGCTGGGATGGAATTAGCTAGGCAAGTGCCACCCAACATAGTCGAGCTAAAAGTGGCTGCCAAACCTGTTTCAGTCAGGCAATACCCCAATAGTCAAGGGGCTAAAAACAGCATTCGACCACATATCCAGAGACTGCTATAACAGGGTATATTGGCCCCATGCCAGTCCCATTGGAATACCCCTTTCCTGCCAGTGTGTAAACCTGGGACAAATGACTATCTGCCTGTCCAGGACTTAAGAGAAGTCAATAAATGGGTAAAGGACATTCACCCAACTGTGCCCAACCCTCACAACTTGCTAAGTTCCTTACCACCTGAAGGGTCCTGGAACACCATCCTGGATTTAAAAGATGTCTTTTTCTGTCTCAGATTAAACCTGAGCAGTCAACTTCTGTGTGCTTTTGAGTGGTGAGAACCTGAAGGAGGATATACAGGTCAGCTAACCTTGACTAGGCTGCCACAGGGGTTCAAAAATTCACCCACTTTTTTTGATGAAGTGGTCCACCACAACCTTGTGCCCTTTAGGGAACAGAACCCCCAAATGTCTCTCCTGGATTATGTAGATTATTTAATCCTTGCAGCTTCAACCCAGGAACTGTGCCTTGAAGAGACTAAAAACCTTCTAAATGAAAAAAGTGAATTGGTATACCGCTAAGAAAGCTTAGCTATGCCCTATGGACTTGACCTACCTAGGATACACCCCCACGAGAAGGAAAGCAGTTGTTCATTGAAGCTCGAAAGAAGACTGTGATGCAGATCCCAACCCCCACCACTCTGTGACAAGTACTTGAGTTTCTGGGAAAGGCACGCTTTTGTAGACTCTGAATACTAGGGTCCACGATGTTGGTGGCCCCTCTGTAACCACTCACTAAAGAAAAAGTCCCGTTCACCTGGACAGAGGAACACCAAAAAGCCTTTAACAGCATAAAGGCTTCTCTGATTGCAGTCCAGGCTTTGGCCCTGCCAGATTTGACTAAGCATTTCACCGTATACATTGACGAGCCAGCTGGAGTAGCCTGCAGAGTCCTGACTCAGACTCTGGGGCCCTGGAAGCGGCCAGTGGCCTACCTGTCAAAAAAATTGGACCCAGTTGCCAGTGGATGGCCCTCCTGCCTAAAAGCCATCGCTGCAGTAGAACTACTTGTTAAAGATACTGACAAGCTTACTCTAGGTCAGCATGTGACTGTAATCGCTCCCCATGTGTTAGAGAGTATTGTACAACAGCCCCCTGACCATTGGATGACAAATGCCCGGATGATCCACTACCAGAGCCTGTTGCTAAATGACCGAGTGACTTTTACCCCACCTGCCATCCTCAATCCTACCACCCTCCTCCCCGAGATGGATGACACCACCTGGGTACACCAATGTGCTGATATCCTGGCTGAAGAAACTGGAATGAGAAAGGATCTGACTGATCGAACTTGGCCAGGTGTGTCTGACTGGTACACAGATGGTAGCAGCTTTGTGGTGGAGGGAAAATAAAGAGCAGGAGAGGCAGTGGTTTACAGAAAACAGGTAATTTGGGCAAGTAGACTTCCAGAAGGAACTTCGGCTCAGAAGGCTGAGCTCCTGATGCTAACTAAAGCTCTGTGGCTGGCAGAAGGTAAGGCAATCAATATTTACACTGACAGCCACTATGCTTTTGCCTCAGCCCACATTCATGGGGCCATCTATAGACAAAGGGGGCTACTTACTTGGGCAGGCAAGGAAATCAAAAATAAAGAAGAAATCTTGGCCCTCCTAGAGGCTATACACATGCCCACGAAAGTGGCCATCATCCTCTGCCTTGGCCATCAAAAGGGGCAAGGTGCTGTAGCCCAGGGAAATCAGATGGCAGGTTGGGGGGCCAAACAGGTGGTACAAGGCATCCCTGCACTGTCTCTAGAGAATATAGAAGAACCAAAAGGGACCCCAGAGATCAGTTTTGAATACACCTCCAAAGATTATGAGATGATTGAAGATCTTGAAGAACAAGGGAAGTCCAAAGGATTTAGCTACCATGGGATAGCAAGAACAAAAGAAGGAAAAATTATTTTGCCCTATAGAGAAGGAAAGGCATACGTAAAACGCATCCATCCCCTGACACATCTGGGGGCAAAGAAATTGTGTGATTTAATCCAGTCCTCAAACTATTATGTGCTCAGGCTAAGAGACGAACAAGTATCTAAATCCTGCAAGTGTGTTCCCTAATTAATGCTGCACGCCCCTTTAATGAACAAGAAAAATGACAACGGGGGGATAGACCTGGAGTTTACTGGGAAGTAGACTTCACTGAGTTAAACATGGAAAATATGGTAATAAAGAGTTACTAGTTTTCATAGACACTTTCTCAGGACGGGTAGAAGCCTTCCCCACCAAGTCTGCAACTGCTCAGGTGGTGACCAAGAAGATCCTTGAAGAGATCCTACCCCGGTTTGGGATCCCCAGGGTAATTTGCTTGGATATTGGGCCTGCATTTGTTGCCCAGGTAAGTCAGGAATTAGCCACAAAATTGGGGAACAATTGGAAGTTATATTGTGCTTATAAACCCCAGAGCTCAGTATAGGTAGAAGGAATGAACAGGACTCTAAAAGAAACCCTAACTAAATTAGCTATTGAGACCATCGGTAAAGACTGGGTGACCCTCCTTCCCTTTGTTCTCCTTAGGGCCCGAAACACACCTGGGTGTTTCGGCCTTTCTCCTTATGAAATTCTACATGGGGGACCACCCGCCTTGACCGAGTCTGATGGGATATTTGATTCCAGTGATGACTCTTCTTCACCCTCTTCTCTGTTTACCCATTATATGCCTTAGAAGTTGTCAAAACACAGATCTGGGACCAGATCAAAGAAGCCTACACACCAGGGACCACTGCAGTGCCCCACAGGTTCCAGGTCGGGGACTCAGTTCTGGTCTGACAACATTGAGCTCGCATGCTTGAGCCCCGGTGGAAGGGACCTTATCTAGTGCTGCTGACCACCCCCAAGGTCACAAAGGTAGACAGGATCGCCACCTGGATCCACACATCCCACATAAAAAAAGGCACCCAACCAGGATGAAGATGACCTCAGAGAAAATTGTACGGTGGCAGCTACTGACAATTCTCTTAAACTGTGCCTTCACTGTACCCCAAACTTGGGTAATAATCCTCACACTCTTATGACCCTGACATGGGAGGTCATCTATCAAGCTGGAGATACTGTATGGAGTACTTCAAAGGTGACCCCCCCTTATACATGGTGGCCCCCTCTGTTTCCTGAAATCTGTGCCCTGATAGATGGATTAGACGCCTGGGATATCCCTGAATAGTCACATGAAACGGTGCCCCAAGATGAGGTAATCTATCACAAGCTGCCATATCACCAGGGGTTAAGTTCCCAAGGAAAGTACAATGCAGATATACCAGGCTGTAATAGTAGGTCTAAACAGAGGAGACTTGGTCAGGAGCCCTTTTATGTCTGTCCCAGGGATAGGGTAAATAAAAAAGAGGCTTGCTGGTGTGGGGGAATAGAGGGCATCTTCTGTAGTCAGTAGAGATGTGAAACCACTGGTACCACTCATTGGGACCCTTCCTGTTGCTCGATATTATTATAGTATCCAGATGAAATAAGGGCCATGATTCCTTAAACATCACTTTTACTCAAAAAGCAAAAGAGACAAAAAAGATTGGATAAAGGGAAGACAGTGGGGCCTAACATTTTATGTGACAGGGACAGGCCCTGGATTCACATTTAAGATTCTGCTAAAGATGAAGTGTCCCCCAACCCAGGCAGTAGGACCTAACCCCGTTCTTGTTAAAAAACTTCCAATGCCCCTTCCCAGACCTAGCTTTCCCGGACCTACCCTAGTTGGTCCAGCTATTCCAACAGAAGTCTATACCCCTTCCTCAGACGTGAAACTTACATTGCCCCTACTCCCCCAGATTCTGAAAACTGTCTGTTTATTCTGGTACAGGGGGCTTTTTGGTACTCAATTGTACCAATCCCAACATCACTAAGTCTTGTTGGCTGTGTTATGCCTACAATCCCCCATGTTATGAAGGAGTTGCTCAAGTCAGGACATACAATAAGGCTCAGGACAATTCTCAGTGTCCTTGGGGAGAAAACAGAAAAATAACATTAGCAGCTGTCTGTGGAAATGGACTTTGCCTGGAACAAGTCCCACATGACAAACAGTACCTCTGTAATCAGACTCATCATCTCCAGTCTTCCAATAATAGAGGTCAGTACTTAGTCCCTCCCTTAGACACAGTATGGGCTTGCAACACTGGACTCACTCCCTGTGTATTTACTTCTGTTTTTAATACTTCTAAAGATTATTGTCGTTTAGTTCAGAGTGTTCCGAGACTTCTGTATCATGATGACAGTTTTTTGTCAATGGATTCAACCACTGGACCCGGTATGAAAGGGAACCCATTACCATGACCTTAGTAGTCCTTTTGGGTCTAGGAACAGCAGCTGGGCTCGCCACAGGCACAACTGCCTTGATACAGACCCCCCACTATTTTCATGAATTGCACAACCGCTATGGATGCAGACCAAGGAGCACTAGAGCAGTCCATCACCAAACTTGAAGAATCTTTGACCTCGCTATCAGAGGTAGTGCTACAGAACAGGAGGGGGCTAGATCTACTTTTTCTCAAAGAAGGTGGACTGTGTGCCGCACTAAAAGAAGAGTGTTGTTTTTATGTAGACCATTCTGGTCTTATCAGGGACTCCATGGCTAAGCTCAGAGAAAGGTTAGAAAAACGAAGCACAGAAAGAGAAGCATATTAAGGATGGTATGAAAATTGGTTTAATAGGTCTCCCTGTTTTACGACACTGATTCCACCCTGGCAGACCCTCTGATTATTTTTTCCTCCTGCTTTCTTTTGGGCCATGTATTTTAAATAAGCTGGTTGCTTTTGTTAAAGATAAAATAAACACCATACAAGTCATGGTCCACAGACAGCAATATCAGACTCTTCAACAAGAAGAAAGGTCGTTCTAAAATTAGAGCTATCCACTAAAAGAAGTGGGTAATGAACAGCAAAAACTTATAATTTTGGGTCTTATAGCATTGTGGTATCTAAGTTCAAGAAATTCGGGGCTGAAGAATAGACCCAGGTGAGTCCAGGCACAGCCAAACCCACCCTGTAGCTAAGAATGTCCAGACATAAAAGATAAAAAAGAATATACAGGAACTAGCCACTGCTATCAGGGCGGACCAAATGGCCATCTGGCAGGATGGCACCTCCCTATAGACCCCATAAATCATACATTGACCAGGTGTCCTGCTGACCTCGAGAAGTCCCAAGCCCTTGTGTCTTTCTACATCTTTACAGGCATATATTACCCTGTTAATTTGTAATCATCCCGCTGCCATTTAAATAAGCCATTTATGTGTAATGGCGCGAATTCTTTTGGCTCCCCTGTTTTTGGTTTGTTTGCCTTTATAAGCCTGTAAAAAATTTGGGCTGGGGTTGAACTCCCCTGCCCCCTGCGCAGTGCATGAGTTTCATCCCCAGCATGCTGGCTTGAGTGATCCTTTGTTGTTTGTGTGTTTGTGTGCCATTAAATCCTTGTATAGCTACAGGGAGTTTGGCCTCAGTGTCCTATGGGCCTATGGGGTGCGTACTTCCCTGAGAAGGGACTCCCCGCGGGGGTCTTTCAGTAGGTTTTCTGAATACGTTTGTATTACATGGCAAAAAAAAAAAGATTTATTATATTCATTTCCTTCCGTCTTGTTGTTTAAGGCATATATAATGCAATTGAAGACTGCACATTTGGATTATTAACAGTTTCATACCAAGTTCCAAATTTAACATACCACGAAATGAGAAAGCGTACAATATATATTCCAATCGTGAATAAGCAAATGAATTTAGGGAAATAGTTTTCAGGTACTAAGATACATAGCTATTAAGACATGATCATAACAATTTAGATCAGAGGATATTATCCTAACCCCTATGACATAAATTTCCCCTCGGTTGTATACTCTCACAGCTCTGTGTCCTGTCTGTTGCTGATTGGAACAATGCTTTGTTTTTCAGTAGCTTCCTGCATGAATTTAACATGGTCATACACTATAGACCATCTTAGCAGGAATCAACTTAATGTGGATCTAGGAATCTGTTACCTGTAGAGAGGGGCCTCTCTGTTAAGAATGATCAGTGACCATTGTACATCATTGTTTCTACAGAGGATCCTAAAGGGTGCATAACCTGCTGTGAAACAGATCTAGGCCCTCTAATCCATGACACAAGCCTAGTTTCCACTTGTTCAGTTATGTCAGATTTTGTACTAATATATTCAGGCAAAGTCATTACTGTTATATATCTGTTCTATCCAAGATTTTAATACTATTGGTTGCTATTTTCCATTTAACCCTAGAGCTGATGAACCAAGTAAAGAACACTGGGAAATCACCTAGATAAAAAAGATAAAGTGTGTGATGGTTACACCTTGTAATGGCAATGACTCTTTGAATTAAGAGGCCTTAAAAAGAAATGAAATAGAAACTTGAGTTTTTCAGTAACATGAGTCACTCTGGTAGGAGGTCTCTTTAGCCTGAGGATACAAGAGAAGACTCTAACCAACATCATTGACAGCCTTGACCTTAGGTCATCATGATATCCCTTTCTATGATCCCAAGTGAATTACAAGATAATAAGTAGACCCACCAAAGGCAATAAAGTAAAGACAGCACTAATCACTGAGTCCTAGGCATCCTAAATGCTAGGCAGTCACTCTGTCAACTGAGCTATGTACAGACTCTGTTCCCAATTTCAGAGATTTAAGTTTTTTCCAATGAAGCCTAGAAGCTGCTTTCGAAGGAAGATGTGTTCTATGACTATGTCCCAGCACAGTCTGCTGGAAATGGCGCCTCAGTTTCTGGTCAGTACTAGGAGAGCAACAGCAGGGAGGTAAAAGCTATTCACTATTGTGTCCTGCTCGATCGGCAAGAAAGATGCAACTAACCAGAATCTTCCGCGGCAAGAGCTTTATTGCTTGCTTCTCAGGAAGATCCCAAACCAGAAAAATGTCGCAGCTTTAATAACCCGCAGCGTGACATTTCAGCACCTGATATGGCATGACAGCTCCTGATTCATTGCTTGCACATCACCCCACTATTTCACCCCGAGAATGGGAGTGACTAGGAGTGAATTCACTCTAGCACCTGTGTACAAGACATGTTTACTAGTTAGGCACAGCGGAGGCCCGCGCCATCTTATTATGGTGATTGCTCGCAGCACACACGGCTCTCCTCAGAGATAACTGACGGCACGCAATCGATTGTTCGCAGCACGTACCAGCTCTCGACATCTTCCCCTTTTTATTTTATTAAAATTTGAGGCTTTCCTAGGCCTGTGTAATAAGACCAATCCGCTGTGGCTCCTGTCTTAGGTCGTTCCTCCAATATCACAGCCTTTCCTGTCATAGGGTAACCCTATCGCCACCAGGCCCCGTGTCTTAGGTTGATCTGTGCATGAGGAAAGTTGCCCATCACTGGAGACCACAGTGCTATGTGACATTAACTACTAAATGAACTAGGGTGAACTCTATAAAAGAGGCCAGCCACCAATGTCAATTAATTTTTGCGCATAGATAACCAGATTTCCGGGAAGGCCCCTTGCTCGATGGCAGCAAGTGCTTGAGTTATCACAACCTTGTCACGTGTTTGTTGGGTTCTGAGCTTGCAAACCAACCAGAGCATGACCACAAGTCCACAGCAGGTGGCAACGCCAAATAAACCTACCCCCACCCATTCCTTAAAATAAGAAAAGGCAGATGAAATCCAGGAGGAGAGGCCCTCTGTCAATGACAGGTCCACTCGTGTTGAGTTGATCTTTAAAATGGCCACTCTAAGAACCTCAAGGGTCTCATCGAATCTTTCAGACCAGTTTCCTACAAGGTATAAAGAAAGCTGTCTAGACAGATTAGCTGCATAAGTAAAATTTTCATATTGGACACTGGTAATGCACAGAGCTTGCAGTTTTCTTTCACAACCCAACTGGGCCATCTGGTATAGATCACCTATCTGTTCCTCCGCCAGGTCAAGGCGCTGATTCAAATTCATCAGCCTTCCCTTTAACTTGGTACTAGCAGAAGTTTGGACAGTGATGGCATCAGCCAGATCTGCTGAAAGCTGATTTAATTTTGTGCCCAATTGAACCACACTAACCATAGCATACCCTGCAGCTGTAGCAGCAGCTGCACTGGCTGAAATTGCTATGATCACGGCAGCAGTAACAACAAAATCTCTCTTTTGTCGAAACATAGATAAGGTGGAGCGTGTATCCACCGGAACAGGGATCCAACGTGGGATCCGTGCCACCATCGCACGGGTGTTCTTTGTTACATTCCAACATTGAGAAATCCAACAAGAATCATTGGAACAGACTTCAAATGAATCATTTGAAAGAGTAAACAAGAAAGGGGGGTAAACACAGACTGGGGTAGATGGATAATTAATCTGGTTTACCAAAGTTTTATTGAACCCAGTGATCTCTACACTGGTATTACTATACCCATAAGAGTCCTGGGAGGCATCACGTATTCCCCAATACTGAGCAAATCTTGAGATGCCAGTAAAAGAAGCCTTTCCAACTGCTCCTCCCTGGATAAAGATCAAAGGATTGAGTTCTGTACAACTGCCATTGACTCCACAATGCACCCACTTGTGAAAGGGATGCATTCTAATGTCCTGTATGAAAAGTCCCTTTTTCATAACAAATTCCTTCTCTGGGTTATCTATCATGTTGGGAGAATAGGAAAAGGTTTTACTCTGATCTGCCCAATGAGTGATGGAGGATTGACAATCAGACCAAGGCAGGATCAGCCCTTCATCTTCCAAACTACAATGAGGGGCTATTTTTGGTTGGTGTGGACGTTTTTTGTCTGAAAAGTTAGGTGGTAGAAATGCACCATTAACCCAATTTACCTCGTGCCAAAAGGTCCGATTTGTAAAGGTTATCTCTACATTGGAAGTATCTTGGGTTGTGCTCACGCAACCTCCTCGATGCTCATTAAACTTCCCCAAAGCTCAGGCTGTGAGGTTGATACAATTTCCTGGTCCATTAATTTGAAAACATAAAGAACCCTGTTCTAGTAAAGAACGATTTTCTCCTAATGATGCTCGGGTGGGATCATAGGGTAAATATGGCAAATCCACTGTTTTATCAGTAGTAAAGAATTTTGGAAAAACTATAGCATCATGGCGAACTGGCATTGGTTTAGGGAAAGTCGAGAGAATAGCCCATCTCTGCTCGCCCATTATACTAGGAACCTATGACAAGTTCAGCATTATCAGGATCAGGAACAGTCCTCGGGAGGTCAGCATCTTCTGCACATCCTTAATGAATATCCTGGGGGTGAGTCATTCCGGCAGCCAAAATGGGTTGTCTTCACTCTGTGAAAAAACACAAACAGCTCCCCAGGATCTGATTAAGATAAGATCCGGGCCTTTCCACTGACCAGTTAAGACATCCTTCCCTTTGACCATTTCTTTTGGTCTATCAGGGTCTGAGCTATGTCGCTCAGCTGCAGAGTGTCCCTGCTCGTCGAGATTCAAAAAATTAATGTAAAGAGTGCCATAGATACCGCTACTCTTGGCACTGAGGGCAAAGTCTCATCAACTCCCCCTTTCTGTTTTATAAGATAAGATTTGAGTTTGCGGTGGGCACGTTCCACAATGCCTTCTCCTTGAGGATTATAAGGAAGGCCAGTCAAATGAGTGACATCCATTTGATGACAAAATTGTTGAAATTATGTAGAATTATACTCTGGCCCATTATCCATTTTTAGAATTGTGGGCTTGCCCCACGCACTCCACGCTTCTAGGAAGTGCTGTATAACATGAGAAGCTTTTTCACCTGTTAAAGGTGTGGCAAACATTACACCAGAGCATGTGTCAATAGAAACATGTAAATATTGATTTCTCCCAAAGGAGGAAATATGAGTGACATCCATTTGCCAGACATGTAATGTCCTGATGCCACAAGGGTTTACCCCTACATGAGGAGTAGGTAAAAATCGACAACAGTTTTGACATTGGGTGACAATGTCACGAGCTTCTTTCCTGGTTAAAGTGAAAAGGCAGTGTAATGTCTCAGCTGTCACATGAAAGCATTCATGAAATTCTCTTGCAGCCTCTGCCTGTGAAGACAGAGCAGCAGCCACGATTCTAGTGGCTTTGTCTGATAAGTCATTTCCATGAGACATGAGGCCAGGAAGGCCAGAATGAGCTCTAACATGAGTAATATAGACACGATGTCTTCTGTATAACAAGGCTGACTGAATCTTTTGAAAAATGTGAGCAAGCTTACTAGATGGTTTAATTACTCCTGCAACTTCAAGCATATTAACTACATTGACCACATATAAGGAATCAGATACAATATTGAGCGGTCCCGGGAAAGTTTCAAGGACTTCTAGAACTAACAAACACTCTACAACATGGGGTGTTGTCTCATTATACTGGTTAGATGTTACTTGGCCATTTACTACCTATGCACCTATACCAGATTTGTATCCATCTGTATACACTACTACCCCATCCGGAAGTGGGTGTTTGACTATTATTGGAAACACTATAGCTTGGCTTAAGGCAAATTGTAAAATTGTATGTTTTGGATAATGGTTATCAATTTGTCCTGAATAGGAGGCAACCAAGACTGCCAAATCGTTGGTTTTTGCTGTCAGGGTTTGAACTTGAGCAGAAGTATAAGGTACACTTACTATATAAGGTTCTTACTTGAAATTAGTAAGGGCTGCTTTTATCCCCCTAAGTGCAATTTGAGCAACTGCATTAGGATACCACTCAATGATTTTTGCAGGGGAAGCATTAGGATGGACCCACAACAAGGGCCCATTTTGACATAAGACCGCTGTTGGTAACTGTGCAGTTTTTAATATGCACAATTCAAATGACTTTGACTCGTCAATGCATTGTAATTGAGCATCTTGTAGGGCCTTTTCTACAATTTGTAAAGCTTGACATGCAGCTGGGGTAAGTGCTCTGTGGGAGGAGATATGGGTATCTCCCTCTAATATGTCAAATAAGGGCTTTAATTCTGGTGATGGAATTTTCAAAAATGCTCTCAGCCAATTAATATCTCCTAAACATTTTTGAAAATCATTCAAGGTATGTAGTTGATCTTTGCGAATCTCTAATTTTTGAGGAACAATTTTGTCAGGATAAATGAGTGACCCTAGGAAGGCTCCCATTCGAGCAACTTGAACCTTTTCGGTGGCCACCTGCAATCCCCATTGCCCTAACGTTTTTATTAATATGGGGTATGCATCTTGCAATAACTGTGAATTTTTATGGCAAATCAAAATGTCATCCATATAAATTATCACCTGTAATGATGGAAAATGTTCTCTGACTTAAGTGCCAATTGTACATACAGTTGACACATGGTGGGGCTATTCGCCATCCCCTGAGGTAGGACCTTCCATTGGTATCTTTGATCTGGCTCTAAGTAATAAATGGCTGGGATGGTAAACGCAAATCTTTGCCTATCTTGAGGGCATAAAGGTATAGAGAAAAAGCAATCTTTAATGCCTAGGATTATAATTTCCCAATTTTTGGGTAAGGCAGAAAGTAATGGTAGCCCTCGCTGAACTGGTCCAAACAGACACATTTGTGCATTAATTGCTCTAAGATCATGTAATAAGCGCCATTTGCCAGATTTTTTCTTAATTACGAAAATAGGTGTATTCCAGGGTGAGGTAGAAGGCTCTAAATGACCCAAGTGTAGCTGTTCATAAATTAGTTTTGTGGTTGCTTCTAATTTTTCAGAAGAGAGAGGCCATTGAGGAACCCATACAACTTCCTCTGTAAGCCATGGTATGGGCATGGAACCCTCAACAGCTGTCTCTAGAAAAAACACAAACCTTGTCTCCCATTATTACCTTTTTGAGGGATAGGTTCAAGTTTAACCTGCTCTCCTTTTCCTAATCCCCTTCCTTCTTTATAGCCCATTTTCTTCATCATTCGAACAGCTTGTGGCGAGCATGCATTAGTTAAGGTCAGTCCTAGTGCCTGAAAGATGTCTCTCCCCCAGAGATATGGGAGTGGTAAGACATAAGGAGTGAATCGTCCCATTTGACCTTCAGGCACTGTCCAGCTCAAAGAACGGGAACTAATAGTGGGACAGGACTGATAACCGAAACCTTGCAAAGAATGTGATGACTGAATAACTGGCCAAGTTTTCGGCCACCAGTGAAAAGAAATAATACTTTTGTCTGCTGCTGTGTCTAAAATCCCCTTAAATTGTTTTCCTTCTATAACTAACTCTAAAGAAGGCCTGGAATCTAAAGGCATTATTAAATAAGCCGAATCATTTCCAGTAGAACCAATCCCTCTGGTAGCTTGAGGGACACCAGAAGAGGGAAAACAGCCATGTAGGCTTGGCTGAATTACTAACTGAGCTATTCTATCTCCTTGTGAAATAGAAAAGACACCCTGAGGACAGGAACAGAGAACTTGAAGTCCCCCTTCATAATCTTGATCTACAACTCCAGGGTGAACAATAAGACCTCGTAGTCTAAGGGAAGCCCTGCTCAATATTAGGCCGACACTCCCAGATGGCAGAGGTCCTTTATAGTCAGTAGGAATAGGCTGCACTCCCATTTGAGGGATCAGCATGAATTGGGTGGTGGTACGGAGGTCCAATCCAGCTGAGCCTTCTGTTGCCCTGTGGACTGTGGGGTCCACCTTTTGCCTGTCGAGGTCCCGTATGTTTTCGGGCCCTGAGACCTGAGGGCCCTGTACTGGTTTTTTGAAATGGTGTCATTATCTACTGCTTGAGGGAATCCTGGCTGCAGGAGCCTGCCTCGAATGTCCCTGATTGAATGACAAGCGCTAGTCCAATGATATCCTTTTCCACACTTAGTGCAATCCTGGTGCTCTCCTTTTGACAAGGGCTCTACAGTCCTTTTTTAAGTGTCCCGGTTTGCCACAATTATAGCAGAGTTTGAGGTCAGCCATGTCAGGGCATTTTTGCACTTGTAGAATGGCAGCTGCTAAACCGGCATTAGTGAGTGGCTCTCCAAGTTCAGGGCAAACCTTCGACCAGTCCTGCAGTCCCTTGCTTTTTCTAGGTGTAATAGCCGCCCTGCATTCCTGGGTAGCCTGTTCATATATCAACTGTTCAATTAAAGGCAAAGCTTCTTCTGTATCTCCAAATATTCTCCCTGCTGCCTCTGTCATTCTAGCCACAAAATCTGAGTACGACCCCTGGGAGCCCTGAGTGATCTTGGTCAAATGCCCACTTGCCTCTCCCTTCTTAGAGAGTGCCTTCTATGCCTTAACAGTGGCAGTTGAGATCTGGGCGTACGCTCCCCAATGATAATCTGTTTGGTTAGCAGCATGCTGTCCCTGACTTGTAAGCAATTCAAACTTCCATGTCCTTTGGTCTCCATCCATGATGGCATTGGCCCTTGCCTGCGTCTGACAGGAGTCCTGCCACAAAGCTTTCCACTCAAGATACATCCCCATACTGGTGACTGCAGCTTTTACTACAGTCTGCCAATCACCAGAAGTCATAGCGTGAGTCCCAAGCCTTTCAACTTGTGCTACATTGAAATTAGCGCTGACTCCATAATATGGACTGCTTCTGCAAGCTCCTTAATCTGTATATATTCTACTGGAGCGTGAACACGCCCTCCCTCAGCTCTTTCAAAAACTGGAAATGCCTGTTGTATCTTCCTCTGTTCCTCTTTTGGAATAAATGAGTCTGAATGATACCTCTGCACATAAGGCTCTGGATGGTGCCTCTGCACATAAGGCGGAGGTGCACTAGAACCCTGAAGTTGCAGATCCGAAGACAACCGCGCAAAGATTTGACATTTGTCTCTAGCTGCTTTCATGTTATTCTGTAACTGATTAACTCGTCTTTCATCTGACTGGTATCTTTCTCCCTCACAGCCTTCACTTTCTTCTCTATGTCTGTTTCCTCATAGGAGCTAAGTTCCTTATCTGATTCTGAGCTACTGACAGCTAGCTGCTTAAACTCATCTAGTGGTGGGTAGAGGCTCCTTTCCTTATGTGCCTCTCCAGCTCGATCTCCCTTCTTCTCTCCCTTTCCATCCCTTTTTCTAATCTCTCCCCAGGTATTTTTCCCTGACATTCTCTTTTCCTCGGTCTCAAGGCCAGTGGAAAGGCCTAAATTCTTCAGTGCACTTTGTTTCCTCTCTATTTTTACTCTCTCTCCCCGCTCTACCTCTGATAGACTTTCTTGAATTTCGTCCAGAACTTTCTGCCCCGCTTCTACCATTTGCTGACAATCCTCATCTGTTAAACATGATTTCACCAATTTCATAGCGGCATAATCCCTGCTTTAAGTTTGCCTTTCTGCTGTTCCCTAACTAGATCTCCTTTCAGTTTGTCCCAAGAGGGGACAGTTAATGACAATGAGCAAGCATACCATGGTGCGACAGGGTCTATCTCTCTGACAAATCACTCTAAGGTCTTAGTGGCGATTTTTAGGCCACACTGCTTCAGGACTGAGCATAAACCCACTACTATAGAATGGGAGATTCCCATACTGCCGCTGTCCAGGCCTGATCGGGACTGAAATTGGTCGCTGTCCAGGCGCTGTCCAGGCCTGACCGCGACTAAGAACCAGTCAGCAGTTCCAGTGGTGGAAACAAAATGAAACCGAAAGGAAAAGTGTAATCGCCATGCAAACAATCAAAAGGGCTTCTAACTCTGGAGAAATTTCAAGATTGTACGTACCTTGTAGAGCCTTTTGTCCCACAGTTCTGATTCTGCCCCGCGAACGAGGGATCTTCCTTGCGCTGGTGTGATGACAGTTCCCGGGTTTTGGCACCACTTATTGCGTCCTGCTCGACCAGCAAGAAAGATGCAACAAACCAGAATCTTCCACAGCAAGAGCTTTATTGCTTGCTTCTCAGGAAGATCCCGATCCGGGAAAATGGCGCTGGTTTTATAACCCGCAGCGTGACGTTTCAGCACCTGATATGGCATGAAAGCTCCTGATTCATTGCTTGCCCATCACCCCACCATTACACCCCGAGAATAGGAGTGACTAGGAGTGAATTCACTCTCGCACCTGCGTACAAGGTTTGTTTACTAGTTAGGCACAGCTGAGGCCCGCACCATCTTATAATGGCGATTGCTCGCGGCACACATGGCAGTTCTCAGAGATTACTGGCGGCATGCACGCGATTGCTAGCAGCACGTACCGGCTCTCCACAATTCACCACGATATCTGCAGTCCCTTCTCTGAATAGTCTGTTGTAACCTGGAGAGTTCTGGTCACCCACTCTGATACCACTACTGTTGTAGCAACTTGAACTTCTCTTAAACCATTCAGGCCCTTTCTATAGAGATGATTCATCTCTGAAGCATCTACTTGGGAGAGATAATGGGGAGCATAGAGATCAGAGAGAGGCAGAAGTAATCTAGACTTCAAACTGAGAAAAGAAAAAGTGGTCCTGGGGAAAATACAGTGATTTCTAGGCAGAGAATATGGAGCATCCCAGTAAAGGTAGTTCTGATCTGGCCTGTTTATCTTGAAGGCAGACATGGGCATTGTATAAAGCTCTCTTGTAAGGTCTCATACACAAAATTTTGCTCAATGTCTGAATCAGAAGTAATATTTCAGCAGTATCTAGGATTCATGCTGGAAAAACCTGGAGAAAAGAAATCAGGATTTTTGTGGGCCAAGGTCCATTACATAAGGCTTCAGATATCTAAATTGGCAAAGCTCATGCAGCCAAGAGAAACCTTTCCACAGACACCTAGAGTCTTGTGGCAATGAGCCAGGATCAAATTCACCATAACTATCCATATTTTAGCATTCCTTGTGCTATGATAATAAAGGACACAGCCTGAGTTCATATAAATCATTAGGTCTGCTTTTATTGGGTTCTAACTTCATGGGGCCAGGCTCTAAAGCAGGACAAATCTTTCCTCTGATCAGCAGAAGACATAACATGACCTAGTCATGTCGGGCATGCATGAAGAGCTTAGAGAATGAGAACCCTGAAGGGGCATAGAACCTCAAGAGATCAAGAAAGAAATTGACTTCTGTTTGGTATTTGCATGTCAGAGAGAGAAGCACTTAAGGCATGGTCATCTCTGCCTTTCATTGTATCAGGACTCAACACTCTGCAACTTTGTTTCAATACCTTCTTTCTGTTAACCATTAGCTTGCCTTTAGTCTCCTAGACTCAGTGTTGCTGAGTGTGAAACAGATTATACTCCTGACAGCCTCAGGAGCATGTAGATGTGTAATTCACACACAAGTACCAATTCAAATGTGTTGTGTCTGGCCAGCGGCTCACATGTCTGGGTTCTAATCTGGAAAGGAATCTTGGAAACCTGGAAGAGAACAGGGAGCTAGGCAGAGAAGAGAATGATGTAGCTAAGGCAAAATTCTGAACAAAGCTCAATTTTACTATTTCTGAAACTCATTTATGAAGCAGGGGTAGGGACCTGATTCCCGCCAAATCATCTTGGAGTAAAGTTGCAGGTGAACACGTGATGGGTCCAGAAATGCTAGTTGGAAAGCAGCAGCAGTGGGAGTGGCAGGGTTATAGAGCTGCAAGCTCTGCTGAGATGCTCTCTAATACTGAAACCTGAGCAGATCAGCTGAAAATTAAAGGAAGCTTGTTCAGGTGTAAGACTAAAAATAAGGTTTCTGGGCATGGAGGAACCACACTTGGGAAATATCAATCTGATATATAAGGACAAACAAAAATAGACTAGCAATAACCAGTCCCAGAGAATAGAGGGAGATAGCTTTTTTTTTTTTTGCTCTTTGGAATGCCTAACTGCTCATCCATCCAATTTTGCTTGTAACTATCTCCTTTCTAATCTACCAGAATTATTTTGGATGATATTTTTGATTAGTTCCTAGATTCAGTTTATGAGTCTTTTATTGAGGATTTTTCATTAATGTTCAGAAGAGAACTTGGTCTGAAGTAATGTTTCTTTTCTTTTTTTTATTATTTAAATAATTTTAAAACTTCAGAATTCATTCCTATCCTAATCTGTCACCAAACTGTTCTCCATCATCACTTACCTCCTTCCTCTGCCCCCCCCCATGTCTAGGAGGATGTCCTCACAACTACTCTCAATTCACCACACCTCCCTATTCTATGTGGCCTCAAGTCTCTCAAGAATTAGTTGCATCTTCTCTCATTAAGGACAGGCCAGACTGTCTGTATGTAATCTGATGTGTATGTGTCGTGGCCTCCTATCACATCAGGTGATATATGCTGCCTGGTTGGTTGTTCAGTGTCTGAGAGGTCTCTGTTATCATGGGTAATTGAGACTTATGATCTTTTTACAGGTCGTCCTTCTCTTCAGTTTCTTCCAGCCTTTTCCTAATTCAACTGCAGGGATCCCCAACTTCTGTCTATTCGTCAGCTAGTATCTGCATCTGACTCTTTCAGGTAATTGGTAAGTCTCTCAGCAGACAGCCTTGCTAGGCTCCTTTTGGCATACACACCACAGCGTCAATAGAGAGTGTCATGATTCCCAGCCTCACTGTGCACTGGATCCCAATATGGGCCTGTCAATGGACCTCCTTTCTCTCATTATCTTCTCCATTTTTTCCCTTCAAACAGGAACAATTCTTGGTCAGATTTTTGACTGTGAGTTGGCAACTGTGTCTCACCGTTTCATGTCCTGTCCATCCACCGGAAGTGGGAACTACAAGTTCCCTCTCCATACTTTAGAGCATAGGAAGGTCCCTCCCTTTGTGTTTTGAGAGTCTCTTACATCCCAGATCTACTGTGCATTCTGGGGGTTCCCCCACCTTCTACCTCCTGAGAATGCCTGTTTCAATTTGTTCTGCTGATTATCAGAGATTCAGTGATGTTCCCTGCCCAATATCTGATCATGTTCCCAATTTCACCTCTCTATCTCCTCCCTCCCTTTTTTCCCCTGCTCTATGAGTGCTTTCTTTTGCTCCCAATCGGGTTTGAAACATCCTCACTTGGGCCCTTCGGATTGTTAAACTTCTTGAGTCCTGTGGGTTGCATCCAGAGTATTCAGTACTTTTTTTGAATAATATGAAATTTTAGTGAGTACAAACCATGAATGTCCTTTTGAATCTGGCTTACCTCACTCTCCATGATATTTTCTACTTCCATGGATTTTCCAGCAACATTCATGATATGTTCATTTTTAATAGCAGAATAGTAGTCCATTGTGTAAATGGAACACATTTTCTGTATATACTCTTTCATTGTGGGACATCTAGGTTGTTTGCACTGTCTTGTTATTATAAATATGACTTCTATGAACATAATAGAGCACATACCCTTGTGGCATAGTCGGGTATCTTTTGGGTATATGACCAAGAGTGGTTTTCTGGGTTTTCAGGTAGATATATTTCCAATTATTTTGGAACCTCCAGATGGATTTCCAGAGTGGATCTACCACTTTGAAATCCAAACAACATTATGGAGAAGTGTTTTTCTTTCTCTACTCCTTTCCAACTGATGAATTTTTGATCTTGGGCATTCTGATTAGTGTACTGTGAAATATGTATGAAAAAATGTTTATGTCTCTCAAGAAAGAATGGAAGAAGACTTGAGAAAACACAGAGATCTCCCATGTTTTGGATTTGTAGAATTAACAAAGTAAAAATGGCAATCCAACCAAAAGTAATCTATTAAAAAAAAACACAATCCTCAACAAAACTGTAACATAAATCTTCAAAGATTTGGAAAGAGCAGTTCTTAAATTCATCTGGAAAAATAAAAACAAAAAATTTAGAATAGTGGAAATAATTAACAATAAAAGAACTTCAGGAGAAATCACCATCCCTGACCTGAAGCTATATCAGTATAAAAATGAGTGTGATCAACTAAGGGGATTTATTCGTCAGGAGCTCACTTTAGATGAGAGGCATGAATCTAAGGAGAGATGCCTTTTACTTTGACAGCAGTGGGAGTGGTCAGCAGCATGATTCAAGGGCCTTTCTAACAAGGTTATACATTCTCAGCTGGATGTCGTCAGACGAGAACTGCATCTCCCACCTAGAGCTAGTGTGGTATCACCAAATCTCTTGGTTCGTAGGCCTCCTTGAGCTGCTCTCAGGCGGTGTTTCTTACGACTTCTAGGGCTTTCATGAGTGTAAACAATGAAGGACCAGGGTTAAATTTTAAAGGATATAACACTGTCTCACTTCAGTAAGCGGGGGAGACCCCCTCTCCCATACAGGATTTCAAATGGAGTGATCTTAAAGATTCCCAGTGTGTTCCTGACTTGGAACAAGGCAAAGGAAAGGAGGGCTGTCCAGTTATTCCCACCGTGGGTCTCTAAGGTCAATTTAGTCAAGTTTCTTTTTTTTTTTTTCTTTTCTACCTAGATTGAACTCTGGGGTCTATAAACACAATGTAATTTCAAATCAACCCCAAGTTGGATGGCCAGTCCTTGACTTACCTGGGCAACAAAGGTGAATCCATTGTCAGACCCAATTACCTTAGGTATTCCAAACCGTGGAAAATTTCTTCTAGGATTCTCTTAACCACAACATAGGAAGTTTCTTTTTTTTTTTTTTTTTTGGGTTGGGTAGGCCGCCACCCATCCTGAAAAGGTGTCTATACAAACTAAAAGATATTTATTACCATACTTAGCTGGCTTTACTTCAATAAAATCTACTTCCTAATAGGCTCCTTGGCGATCTCCTCCTAGTCTTCTCCCTGGAGCATATCTTGAAAATCCTGCATTAATCATGGCACATGGTACACAGTTCTTAAGTATTGCTTCTGCAACATCAGAGAGTCTTAAAACATAAAAAGTAGAAGTTTTACCAGTGTTTGAAGTGTTTGACTCCCAGGTGCCACAGGATTGTATATTTTCCAAAAATCTGTCCCCTTCTTTTTGTGGTTCTGGCAGAGCAACTTTCTGGAGAGGTTCTATCTGTTGAGTCCTGAAGGGCAGTATTGAGTCCTGAAGGGCAGTATCTTAGGGACAAGTGCAGCCTGTTTAGCTTTAACATCAGCAATGTTTTTACCCCTTGTCACAGCATTGTGTCCTTTTTGATGTCCAGGAAAATGTATAATGGCCACTTTGGCAGGCAGATGAATAGCCTCAAGGAGGCTCAGAATCGCCTCTTTATTTTTTATGTCCTTGCCTGCTGACGTCAGCAACCCTCTTTGCCTATACATGGCAACGTGGACATGGGCTGTGGCAAAAACATACCTGCTATCCGTGCAAATATTGATGGACTGCCCTTCAGCAATCTAAAGGGCCTGAGTCAGGGCAATTAATTCAGCTTTTTGAGCTGACTTACCTTCCTGCAGGCTGCCAGCCCACACATCTAGCTTACCATCTACCACTGCAGCCCCTGCCATCCTCTTACCTTCCACTAGGAAACTGCTTCTGTCTGTATACCAGTTTGGAACACCTGGCCATGGCTGGTCACGTAGATCACTTTGAATCCCAATTTCCTCTTCAAGGATGTTTGCACAGCAGTGACCAGGTGAGGAGTTGTCCGTTTCAGGCAGAAAGGTGGCAGGATTGAGAATAGCAGGAGGAGCAAACATGACCCGTTCAGTCAGCAGCAGACTCTGGTAGTGAGTCATCCAGGCATTTGCCATCCATAGGTCTGGGGGCTGGCAAATAGTGCTTTCAAGAGAGTGAGGGGCTTCCACAGTTATTTGCTGTCCCAGAGTTAATTTGTCAGCATCCTTAATGAGTAGTGCTACTGCAGCAACAGCCTTTAAACATGTGGGCCATCTCCTGGCCACTGGGTCCAGCTTCTTAGACGAATATGCTAACAGCCTCTTCCAGGGCCCTAGAGCCTGAGTAAGAACTCCTCTGGCCCCCACGCCCTCTCATCAACATAGAGGATGCAGGGTTTGGTTAGATCTGGCAATGCCAAGGCTGGCACAGTCAGCAGGCCTCCTTAATATTTTCAAAGGCTTTCTGATGTTCAGATGTCCATCTGAATTCTCCACTTTTCTTGGTCAAGGGGTACAGGAGGGTAGCCAGTGTTGCAAACCTAGGTTTCCAAAGTCTGCAGAACCCAGTAGTGCCTAAGAATTCTCTCACCTCTCTTGGAGTAGCCAGTGTTGGTATTTGAGTCACAGTCCTTTTTCTAGCCTCTGTTAGCCACTGTTTTCCATCCTGGAGAGTATATCCCAAGTAGACTACTTCTATGTGACATAGCTGGGCTTTTTTAGCAGAGGCCCATTAACCCAACTCACCCAGTTCGCCTAGCAATCTCTTGGTCCCCTGCCAGAATTCTCTCTCCGTGGCTGAAGCAAGGAGCAAGTCATCAGCACATTGAAGCAGAGTTATCTGGCAGTTTTCAGCTCAGAAGGAGGCTAAATCTCGATGTAGAGACTTATGAAAAAGGGTGGGGGAGTTTTTGAACCCCTGGGGTACGTGCTTCAAGGTCAATTGTCCTGTTTGTCCCATGTCAAGATCTCTCCACTCAAAGGCGAATATGGGCTGGATGGAGGGATGTAACTTCAGGCAAAAGAAAGCATTTTTTAAATCAAGTACTGTGTATCATTTTTGCTTAGGAGGGAGTGAGCTGAGGAGGTTATAGAGATTAGGAACAGCTGGGTAAAACTCTTGAACCCTCTTATTGACCTCTCTCAGGTCTTGGGCTGGTCGATAGTCACTGGTGCCAGGTTTCTTTGCCAGCAGTAGAGGAGTATTCCAGGGTGACTGGAAAGGTACCAAAATACCTAATTTTAATAGTCTCTGAATATATGGCCTGATTCTATCTCTTACTCCACGGCTCATCGGGTATTGTTGCACTACTATAGGGGTTGCATCCCTTTTCAGTCCCACAACCACAGGGAGAACTCTGACAGACATTCCCATTCCTCCAGTCTCTGCCCATGCTCTAGGGAAAACACTCAACCAATGTTTAGGTCTAGCACCTCCGTTTGCTTTATGCCTTCATGGAATCAGTATTCTTCCTCAACATGCAGGGCTAAGACTACGGAGGTGGGAGATTCCCAACTTACTCTCCGCCCTTCTTGGATAAATCTAATCTAGGCAATTATTTAGTCAGAAGATCTCTTCTTAGAAGCGGTGTGGGACACTCGGGAATGAGCAAGAAGGAATGACTCACTTGGCCTTTCCCCAGTTCTACTGTGTGTGCAGTGGTCCAGGGGTATTGTTTCTGACCGGTGGCTCCAATCACTATGGTTCTTTTATTTCTTAATTTTCCCAGTGGATATTTCAAGAAAGAATGCTCTGCCTCTGTGTCAATTAAAAAGTCCATGAGGGTCCCCTCCACCATCAGGGTTACCCTAGGCTTGGGGAGCCCCCTCCCCTATTCATCATTTTTCAGAGGCAGGTCCTTAGGGCCGCTTCCCTTCTTTGGGCATTCCCGTGCCGAATGTCCTTTTTCCTTGCAATAGGCACATTGGTCCTTCTCTAAAATCTTCTGGGCATACCTTCTTCTTTCAGGTCTGGGTTCATTGTTGCCCAGGGAACCTGTCTGTCTATTATCTGGCTTGTTTCTTCCTTTACGTTCCCCTACTACTGTGGCCATAATTCTGCTTAAATTCCTCTCCTGTCTTCTTTCCCTCTTATTCTCCCTCTCTTCTTCTTCTCACTTTTTCCTCTCTCTCTCTTCTCTTCCTCTGTTTTTCTCTTGTGATATACCTTTTCTGCCTCCTTAACTAAATCTTGTAAAGCCATGGCATGTAATCTTCAAAAGCCATAGCAACCGTGACTTGTTGACCATCAGAGGTAAGGTTAAAAGGAGTATAGTATCTATATGCTTCTATCAATCTTTCTAGAAAAACAGATGGAGGCTCTGTAGGGCCCTGCATCACTTCTCGTACCTTAGACAAATTGGTGGGGTGTCTCATCGCTCCCTTTAAGACTAGATCCTGGCCTGTAAACTGTCAACCTCAGCCTACCTTGAGCTATGTTGTAGTTCTAATCTGGCCGGTCCAGAGGGAATGCAGCATTCCAATTGTACAGATCAGCCTATGAGAAAGGCCAATATTGGAGGGTCTGCAGAGACTGCCTGTCTGTGGGTGGGTTGCCTACAGCTAGTAAAGGAAAAGGCAAAAGTGGTGTCAGGAGCTTCATCTGCTGGGGTACTCTGCGCTTGTCGGCTCCGGGTCCCAGCTGCAGGTACTCTGTCCTCAGACTGTGCCTTTTGCAAACTTAGAGCAGGATGCAGAGACCTGGGGAGTGGGAGCGGCTTGAGGAGTAGGCCTGCATGCCTTTTTGCCGCCAGGCCAGAAATCACACTGGTTCAGGCAGTGTCTGCATTGTCACCACTGCTGCTGCCATCACCACTGTGCTTACTGCTTCTTAGGGCAGAAAGCGCGGGCACTGTGCTGACCCACCTGCGTTCATGGGAGCAGCTGGGGAGGGCTCTGAGAGGCATGAGGGAATCCATGGTTTGATTTATGGTGGTGGATTCTGAAAGGCTGTTAACCAGGGAGGACCCAGTTCCACTCTGAAAAACAATGGCTTTAACTTCAAAGATAAGCTTCAAAACAAAAGTCCCCTTTAGTGACCATTTTACATTAAAAGTAGGGCATTCAGTGGCTCAAGAAAGTCTGCGTAGGTTCCTTCTTAATTTCTACTGAAAAATTATGGGCCTTGATCTAACTTCAGTCCAGTGGCCTAAAGTCAAACTTGGGGGGGGTAGGGCATTACAGTCTGTCCAATATCATGGAAAACAGACACAAAACACACACAACCACTGACAAATACCTGAAAATAGACACAAAAAACAAATACACACTGACAAATGCCCATGTTCTAACGTACAAACAAAATCAACTTAGAAATGCAGAAGGTCAGGAAAGTGCAATATCCGCTCCAGACGGAATCCTGGAGTCATCGCCCTCGCTCACGGTGTCCCTCAGAGCAAGAAGCAGCCGTTGATTCCAGCATGTCTGCTGTTCACACTCAGTGCCTAACCACAAGGCAAAGTCACTGTTTCTCACAAAACGTAGCTACTGCCAGTTTCAGGACTAAAACTCGCCAGCTCACAGAAATAATTTTAGACAAAAAAAATTTCACCTCCAAGTGGGTTTTTGGAGATATGGGTGGTCACGCTGATCCAAGGCAAGCCCCAAAATGAAAGACTCTGAGAAGAGCCCCTTGCTCAGGCCTTTGTACAATATCCGACACCCAAGAATTCACGATAGAGCAAGACTGATGTAAACCACATGAGGCTTTATACAGGGAAAGTCAGAGCTCTGGGGACAACTCAGATACCATGTAGGGGTAGAGGTGTTGACCACGAGGGGAAAGAGGTTCCAGATTTTATATGCCATCACGGGGAAAGGAGAAGGTGGGGAGTCGGGGATTTCCAGATCTAAAAAAAAAAAAATGTCTATTCTAAAGATAGGGGTATGGGAGGGGTATAAGGAAAGAGTCTGGTGCAGGTGTAGCAACTCCGGATTAGCCAGGATATGGTTGTGAGGAAGATTTTCTGACTCTTTCTCAGCAACCAGTATCACAAACAGCTGTGCACACTTACTATGAAGGAGAAGCACTAGATGGATCAATTGCTGTGACTTCAGTTGCAAGCCCTAGACCCTGGGGGTAGTATAAAAATAGGTTCATGTTAGCCGAAATTTCAGGGTTAGGGAAATATATAGGAGATATGCCTACTTCTCATAGACACCTATGCAATCATACCTGGACTATTCCAGTTTCTATGACCTGGTAAATATTATTGGGGGGTTGTAGCTCCAGATTGGCC
This sequence comes from Mus musculus, assembly GCF_000001635.26. NCBI lineage: Eukaryota > Metazoa > Chordata > Mammalia > Rodentia > Muridae > Mus > Mus musculus. The sequence goes on from NC_000087.7 coordinate 42,638,688, forward strand.
CCATGTGTTGCTACAGCTGTCTTTGTCCATTCAAGAGATTGTTGTGCAGTAACACAATTAGTCCCTAGGTGTGGGGAGCCGTGAGCAATTGCCATCATGAGCCTCCGCTGTGCTTAACTGGTAAACAAGTAATGTGCGCAGATGCAAGAGTAAATTCGTGCCAAGTCACTGCACATCCCGGGGCGTAGTAGTGGGGTGATGTGTGAGCAGCTAATCAGGAGCTGACACATCACATGGAGGGGTATATAAGCAGCATTAATTTCCTTGTTCGTTGTTCTTCTTTCACCTGTGCAATCAATGCTCTCCCAATAAACGTGTGCAGAAGGATCCTGTTGCAGCATCGTTCTTCCTGGCCAGTTGAGCGTGGCAAGAAATCTCCCCGTTTTTATTTTATTACAATGCAAGCCACTCTTTAATGGATGAAGATAGACGTTGGTTCCCTAGTGTGCAGAAATAGGGGCCATGTACAGGATTAGCTCTTAAGCTCACAGGCTTTTACCCAGAGCAAACCTGACCTGCTCCCGTGCCGTTTTTTTCCTAGGGGACGGACACTTGGACACTCAACCCTCAAGCAGATCTACTTGTCTTCTAGTAGTGCCCAAAACTCTGAGCGACTCCTGTGCGGTGCTTAGCCCAACAATCCATAAGAGTCAACAACCTACTCACTTGGCCTAAGGGGAGCTTTAATTGTTGAGTCTTTCTCATTTCCACAGAACCGAGGAGCGCAAGAGCAGAGAACTCAGATGTCAATTAATTCTTAAGCATGGATAGCCAAATTTCAGGGGAGGCCCCTTGTTCAATGGCTGCAAGTGCTTGAGTGATAACGACCTTGCCACTGTCTTGTTTGTTTTGGGTTTTGAGCTTGCAGACTAACCAGAGCATGGACACAAGCCCACAGCAGATGGCAGCAGCAAACAAAATTACCCCCAACCATTCCTTAAAGTAAGAAAAAGCAGAGGTAAAATTGCTAGCAATGATGGATGCTAATCGAGTTCCATTAAGGCTTAAAATCTGGCGTTAGATGTAAAGAATTGAGGAAACACCCTAATTCGTCAATGGCATAGTTTTAAGGAACACAGAGCTCTTCAGTTTTCACTAGCAGGAGAACCTCCAGCCAAAGGAACATCCACCTCCTCACAGCTCCACCTGCCCTGAATTGCTCTGGTCAGCCTCTCTGGGACCTGCAGCTGTTGTCGATGGTCCTGAGGAAATACAAACAGACCCTCTCTCCCAAACTAATTGAGAATGCTCCTCCCTCACCTGATTCAGTGCTTCATTGTCCTTCTGGAGTTCTACAACACTGTCAACACCGGTGGGCAATGATTTCCATACCCTTATGGCAATCTGATTCACCTGCTCAAATACCTGCACTGGATATCCTGTATGTTGTGCAAATCAACCTTGATCAAGCATCATATATCTATTCCATGCAAATTCAGCTTGATCAGTGGAAATAGGACATCTCAGCAAGGAGAATCTAATCTCTCTCCAAATCCCCGACCAGAAGGTCTGTCTATATGCGGCTGCCTGCCCCTTTAAGAGCTCCATTTGCAATCGGCACTCAGCAGGGCTTTTTCAGCTGAACCTAAGGCCCAGCCACAGTGCTTTGATCACTTTCTGCTGTGCAAATTGAGGCTGCTTTTCAAACAAGTTAAAGGATGGACAGCCAGCAGATAAAGTTTTCCAAAGCTAAAAATATCTCCATAGGAGCCAGAGCAGGACATATCCCGTTTTTATTCTGTCCCTAGGAGAGCTCCAAAATAACTTATTTATTTATTTATTCATTTATTTATTTATTTATTTATTTATTTTATTTTTCTATTTGTGCCTTCTTTTTCATTTCTCTCTGTTTCTGATATGTTTCCCTGGTGCTCTTACAAAAGTCATTGCCCTTCCTTAACAGCTAGCTCACATTTCTTGTCCTGGATAAAGTGTCCTTGAAGTACTCACTTATCTATGTGAGGTTCTTAGCCCCAAGGTCGATCCACAAGTTTATCTACACTTGCTTTATGATCTTATGTGTCTGCTGAGCTACCCCCAGCAGATACTCTCGTATCCAGGATGATGAAAAATTAAGGCAATAGCATAATATCAAGGCTAAGACAGAAAGCAAGCAACACAACCCCAACGAAAATTACTGGACCTACTGCGTAAGAGAGCATACCTCTCAGAGACTCACATTAATTTTCTTTTACCTCTGTTCCCCAACTGAAGAGTTCTGAATCCACGCAGTTGAATCCTTCTCAACAGTCTGTGTTGCGGGAACACTTCATTACCACCATTCCCCAGCTGAAGAGTTCTGAATCCATGCCGGATCCTTCTCAACAGTCTGTTTTACGGGAAACTTTATCAACCACACCTTCCCTGAGATGCAGTTCTGAATTCTCCCTGTAGCAGGGGGTTTTCCCTTGTAACCGAAGATGTTTCTCATCCTGGGTTTCGGCACCATTTCTTGCAGGTTCTCAACTGGCCAGGAAGAACGACGCTGCAACAGGATCCTTCTGCACACATTTATTGGGAGAGCATTGATTGCACAGGTGAAAGAAGAACAACAAACGAGGAAAATGATGCTGCTTATATACCCCTCCATGTGACGTGTCAGCTCCTGATTAGCTGCTCACTCATCACCCCACTTCTACGCCCCGTGATGGGCAGTGACTTGGCACGAATTTACTCTTGCATCTGCGCACATTATTGTTTACCAGTTAAGCACAGCGGAGGCTCATGATGGCAATTGCTCAATGCTCCCCACACCTATGATTTACTACCACCCTAATAGCGAAGTTCTGGACATTTATGACTTCAAAAATCCCAGGAAAAAGAAAGAAGCTATTTATCTCATCCTCACAATGGTTATGGGGATCAGGCTAGCAGCTGGTGTCCGTATGGGGACTACTGCCCTTGTAACTGCACCCCAACAACTGAAGCTAGGTCTAGAATGATTGCAGACAGCGATAACAGCAGACATGTCAATCAGTCATCTAGAAGAATATTGGATTACACTCTCTGCAATAGACTTAGAGAGTAAGAGACTTAGATTTATTGTTCCTATGGGAAGCATGTGCAGCTGCATGGGCCAAGATGATGCCCTGGCCCATTGCCAGGTCCCGTGAACCCCACATGTTTAATGCCTTGCCCAAACATGTGCAGTGAAACTGCATGCCTAAGCTGACTGCCAAGTTATATTATTCCTCATGATCCAGATCTGTCAGCCTATCTGTGACCACTCTGAGTTCATGCTAGATTCATGCATGGAGCATGTGTGATTCTAATTGGATTAGGTTGTGTGGTGCGAGATGAAGTCAGTTGCCACGAGTGAATAAGAATAGCACCTGCCTCAAGTAAAGAAGGAAGCTTTGTGAACCTGTCTGATGTCCCTGTCATCTTGTCTCTTTGGCAAGTGGTAGCCCGTACAGGGAACACATCATAATGGTAAACAAGGGTAAGTAAAGAAAGCACAGACCTGTCATGTTCCCAGGGAGGGGGGGAGGGATAATGCATTAAGGATCTCAGATAGAGAGATGGAGGGAATTTATACAATATGGGTTCAACTTCATCTAAAGTGAAAGTAGAAATGGTGTTGACCCAGCTTCTTAAAACAAGCAATATTAACATGAAAGCAGAGACAGTGGACTAATTTCAAGACAACCCCTCCAAGGAAGCCCCATGGTTTTTAGAGAAAGGGTATATTAATCAACTGTGCTGAGAGTGTTTGGGAAGGGATCTCCAAGATTCCCATATGAAAAGTCCTCTACGTGTAGGGATGTTAGCCATCTGGAACTTGGTCAGGGCATGCTTGAGGGACACCAGTGGAAAGTACACAGCTGAAATAGAGGAAGGAGCAGTGGCATTTGAGGAGGCTAAGGAGATTGCTTTTCAGGTTAGCAGCAGAAAACCTAAACAGCTTAAACAACAAACGAAAGATAAGAAAGAGAAGAAGGATTCTAGGTATGAAGGGTCTACAAGTGACAGTGACAGAACTGATAGCAGCAATGAAATTTGTAGTTGGATGTACCTCTTGTGTTTGAGGCACATTAGACTGCCCAAACCCTCAGCCCCTATGTTGCCTTTTCATCCCCCATATAAAGATGAGGGAGGCAAAAGGGATAAGCATAGTCTTCATGCAGAAATCTGGAAAAATGTGTGTCTTAGTCAGGGTTTCTATTCCTGCACAAACATCATGACCAAGAAACAAGTTGGGGAGGAAAGGGTTTATTTGGCTTACAATTCCATGCTGCTGTTCATCACCATAGGAAGTCAGGACTGGAACTCAAACAGGGCAGGGAGCAGGAGCTGATGCAGAGGCCATGGAGGGATGTTCTTTACTAGCCTGCCTCTCCTGGCTTACTCAGCCTGCTCTCTTATAGAACCCAAGACTACCAGCCCAGAGATGGCACCACTCACAAGGGGCCTTTCCCCCTTGATCACTAATTGAGAAAATGCCTTAGAGTTCGATCTCATGGAGGCATTTCCTCAACTGAAGCTCCTTTCTCTGTGATAACCCCAGCTGTGTCAAGTTGACACAAAACTAGCCAGTACAATGTGCCCTCTGTTGTAGTGACCTTCCCGCTATTTCAGGATCAACAGGGGCAACGGTATCATGAACCCTTGCATTGGAAGGCTGTACAAAGATTGAAGGAACATTTTGGCTTATGGGGTCCAGGCTGTGTTGACCATAACTCAGGTTGAGTCTCTCGAGCAGTACTGTATGATTCCTTTTGATTGAAAGAACCTCTGCAGGGCTCTTCTTTTGGGAGGAGGTTATTTAACATGTAAGGCTGCTTATATTGATCATGCCCTTGAGCAGGCTGCAGCTAATGCTACCACTGGACTCCACAATGCAGCCTGGAATATAGACATGTTAATTGGGTTAGGGAATTTTGCAAACAATCAAACAGGTTACCCTATACAAGTTTATTAGTAGATTAATAGCTGTGCTCTTACAGCTTGGAAGATGCTATCAAGCACTGGAGACCTTGAGGTCAGCTTGTCTAAGGTGATACAGGCACACAATGAGAAGTTTGTAGACTTCCTAGCACAACTAGTGGAAACAGACAGGAGAATATTTCCAGATGTTGATGCTGCGATGCCATTGATCAAGCAATTAGCCTATGAGCAGGCCAAGAAACCCTGCAGAGACACCATATGCCCTTAAAAGAGCAATCTGCTGCATGTATGGCCAAAGGTTTGCCAAGATATGGTGGACACTCCACTGAACAACTAGGGCTTAGCAGGGCCATAGTTCAGGCTCAAAGGCAAACTCCTCATCAGGGTGGATGGCAGAGGGGAATCAACTGGAGATGCTGCTCTTGCTGGCAGCCAGGTCATTTCAAGGGAGACTGTCCTAGTAAAGGAAGACTGGAGATTCAGACAGGCATGCTGCAGCCCAAGATATGTCCCTGCAATTGCGAAGGAAATCATTGGGCCTGAGAATGTCAATCCAAGTGGGATGTAGATGGTCATCCCCTAACGTCTCACTCAACAGGCACTAGGCCAAAAATCAGATTTTGTGGGGGTGGCGGCAGCCTCTGGGCCTACAATTTTATGGGGTCTCTGCCTAAGGCAACCCTGGAAGCTGCCCACATGTTGTTTAAAGAACAACTTGATGCAGACGTGTTAGAGAATCTATTTCACCATGGAATACACCTATTTCTATTATAAAAAAGAAATCAGGAAAATGGAGGTTACTCCATGATTTACATGCAGTCAATACCCAGATGGAAATCATGGGATCAGGGCAATTAGGGTTACCAATGACTTCATTGTTAGCAATAAATTGGACCTTAATAGTGATAGATTTGATAGATTGTTTTTTCACCATTCCTCTGCATCCGACTGATGATAAATTTGCCTCTACTTTGCCATCAATTAATCATTCTGCCCCTCATTTGTGATATGAGTGGGTGTTCTACCCCAAGATATGGCAAATAATCCTACTCTGTGCCAGCTTTATGTAGATAAGGCATTGTGACCTATCCTACAACAGTATCCTAGAGTATATTTATACCACTATATGGATGATATTTTGATTTGTTGATCATTTAATGTGGAAGTAGAAGAAGTTTTGGAACCCTAACTAAACAGTTGGAGAGGTGAAATTTGGTGATAGCCCCAGAAAACGTTCAAAAGACAGAAGTAAAACACTATTTAGGCACTAAATTGAGACATACTGTTGTCGAGCCACTAAAACTGGAATTAGGATAGATAAATTGCATACCTTGAATGATTTTCAGAAATTGTTAGGAGATATCAATTGGATTTGGCCCTATTGTAATCTTGCCAATGCAGCATTACACCCTTTATTCGATATTTTAAAAGTAGATTCCTATTTACAATCTCCTGGCCACTTAACACCCTTAGCCAGAGCTTGTTTGCAAAAGGTGGACCAAGGTTTAGCCAAGGCTCAAGTTGATATGTTTGATCCCACCTTGCCTATAATTTTTTGTGTTATTGCTACTGATTAGTCTCCCATGGGACTATTTTAGCAAAAAGGGTCTTTATGTTGGGTATTTTTATATCACTCCCCCAGCCAAGGTACTGCCATGGTACCCTAAAAGCCTAGCCCAGCTAATTCTTAAGTGTTAAAGGTTGAGCTAGGAGCTTTTGGTTATCAACCAGATGTAATAATCATGCCATTATACTCCGAAAGAGATTGAGGTACTTGTGTCCACTAATAATGATTGGGCCATTGTTTGAACCAGCATGACTGGTCAGTTCCAGAATTATTATCCCACCAGTCCTTGGCTTCAGTTTCTCATGAGAAATCCTATGATATAATCCAGAATTGCCTGGACTGAGGCAATCCCATGTACTGTTAATGTATTTACTGATTGATCCAAAGGCACTGTGGGCATGGTGGATGTTGAAGGAAATCAACCCCAAGCTCAGGTATTTCCCTATCAATCTGCACACGCTGTTGAATTATATGTATCCTTCAATTGTTTCAAGAGGTTGAGGTAGCTTTTAATCTAGTTTCAGGTAGTCAGTATGTAGTCCAGGCCGTGCAGCAGTTAGAAAGCTTTGGGTAATTAAAGCCACTTCCATTGTATGTACCTTACTCTCCTCCTTGCAAAAATAAATAAATAAATAAATAATAATTGGCAATGAAAACAACCTTTTTGCATTGTACATTTTTTATCTCATTCAGGATTGCCCAGGCCTATAGCCAGGGGAAATTCTGTTGCAGATGAATGTACTCATGTACTCATTACCTGCTTGTTTTTATAAGTGCCTCTCCAGTACAACTTACTGCAGATTACCATAGAAACTTTCGGGTTAATGCAGGCACCTTGAAACAAAAGTTTAGGATTATCAGAGAACAGGCTCGAGAGATTGTGTTAAAATGTGTACATTGTGTGTCCTTGTCGTCACAAAGGCCCATTGGAGTTCATTCCCAAGGTATTAAGCCTCTTCATGTTTGGCACTTGGATATTACCCACATATTAAGATGGAAATCTTAAATACGTTCATGTGAGAATTGATAAATATTCAGGCATTATATTTGCTACTGCCCAAACAGGGGAAAAAGCCCCTAATGATATATCTCATTGCCTTCAGTTGTTTGTAGCATGGAGGATGCCTAGACAGATAAAAACTAATAATGAACCTGCTGATGCCTCCCAGAGATTTTACATTTTTTTTATTAATGCATTAGGTATAAAAGTTATCCACGGACTACCCTATAACCACCAAAGACAAGGAATTGTAGAAAGAGCCAATGCCATATCAAAGACACATTTTAAAACAAAAAGTGGGAATAGGATTGCATTTTAAATCTCCTAGGGAAAAATTAAATGTAAGCCTCTTTATTCTTATAAGAATAATTTGGATAAGAATGGAAAATCAGCTGTAGACCAGCATTGTACCCCTCAGCAGGGTGTGGTTCTATCTATAAAATGGAAGGATGTCCTCATGGCAAAATGGAAAGGTTCACATCAGATGTTGGTATGGTTCCAAGTAGCTGTCTGTGTGTTTCCAAAGGATTAGGAGAACCCAGTCTTAGTTTCAGGTAGACTGACAAGGCCGTGGAGAGAATGCAAAGTGGATGAAGATGATATACCTGAAGACCCTCTGCCTGATCCTGATGCACCTGCAAGTGGTATCATCACAAGAAAGACTGTTATGGGGAATAGTGAAAGCACTCCCTCTGCCAATGCCACTTAGGGTGGAGGCAGTTGTATACTAATTCAGTTGGAACTGTTTTAGTTCCCAATGATTTATCCTCTAATACTGCCAGTGCTTTTGCCATACAAGAGCAAATTAATACAAATTTGAAAGCTGGTATCCTTATGGTTAACCAAAGAGTGGATTGGTTGCAGGAACAGGTGAATATTTTGGAGCAGTTGGTGTTTGATTCCTGCATTACTCATAAGTCAGGAATGTTTGTAAACTCTGTTCAGTATCAGAATTTTTACAGAGCTGCAAAACTGTTGCATGCAATTGGTGCGATGCTGCTAGGAAATTGGAGTAATGATCTCAACACAAAGATGAAGGAACTGCAAGCATCGATTATTGCTGTGAACAACACTCGTGTTAACATTGCAACTGCAAAGTAACGGCTGGATATCATCCTGGTAACTGTGGAATTCTTAAAAAAATTGAGGAGGGATGGCCTTTTGGGCATTCCTGCTGTTTGTTGTGTGTGGAGGAATGCTTTGGTGTATGGCATGTATGTGAATGTTGTACAGGGATGATAAACAACTTAGTAAAGACTATGGCAATCTTGGAAGCAGGAACAGCCCCCCAATGCTGGCTCAACATACTGGTTCAGAAAGCAAGGACAGGATAGAGCCTCACATGCACATATCAACCAAAGATAGTATGGGGAAAGTGAGTTGTCACTACATTGATGGGTAAGGATTTGGAATGGATGGGGGTGACCTAAGACAGATGCTGATCAAAGTTCAACTAATACAACAAAAAGTGGGAGATGCAGGAAGCAGGTATGGCCACATGGGCAAGATGGCGCTCTGAAACATTACCAGGCCCCGTGAACCCCACACGTTTACTGCCTTGCCCGAATGTGCTCAATGAAACTGCATATGTAAGCTGCCTACCAAGTTAGGTTATTCCTAGTGATCGGGATCTGTCAGCCTATCTGTGACTGACCTGAGCTCTTGCCCGTTTCATGCATTGTGTGTGTGTGTGTGTGTGTGTGTGTGTGTGTGTGTGTGTGTGTGTGTGTGTGTGTGTGTTTCTGATTGGATTAGGTGGTTTGGAGTGAGATGAGGTCAAGTGCCAGGAATGTATAAGAATAGCCCTTGTCCTAAATCAAGAAGGAAGTTGCATGAAGCTATCTTTGTGTCCCTGTTGTTCTTGTCTCTGCAGGTCAGAGACTGCAGCAATTCCTCAAAGAAGAAAGTCTTTGTGCAGCCCTTATAGAAAAAGTGCTGCTTCTATATAGATCATTCAGGGGTGATAAGGGACTCCATGGCCAAACTCAGAGAGAGGCTAAAGAAACAAAAGTGACAATGAGAGGCTAATGAAAGATGGTTCAAAGAATGGTTCACAAAATCCTCATGAAAGGCTACCTTATTGTCAGCATTGATGGGGCTGTTATTAATCCTACTTCTAATACTCATTATAGGCTCATGCATAATTAATAAAATATTGGGTCTTATTAGACAGAGGGTCAGCACTATACAGGTCCTTATGTTACATCAGCAATATCAAAAAAGTTGAATAGGCTGATATGGACCATGTTGGGACAGAGGTAGTAACAAGACAAAGTTATAAGTTCTCATCATGTACTTTTTAACTTCTGTGGCATTTTTTTACACACAATAATTTCTACACACCCTTTGATTAACATGGATGTTAGCTGAAATTATAAACAAAAAGTCTAGACCAACTTCAGGCACCCCAGGTAACATTCCACTCTAGGCTCTAGGCTCAACTCCCCTTCAAGTATTTTGAACAACTATAAAGTGCAACCCATGACCTGACTCCATATTACTTCCCACAAATTGAGCTGAAGATCTCTGCTTTTTATTTATTTATTTATTTATTTTGAAGGCCCTACCTATGGAACCCAGAGGTAATGTTGACACCCAAAACCTCAGAAGACAGAGGAGTCACAAAACTCTCAACAAAGACACCCTCCTGAACCTGAAGACTTCCTGGTCACTAGAACCCCAAGGCATTAAGACCAGAAAACCTGGAGAAAACAGAGACCAAGGGAATAAAAACATCATCAACAACAACAACAACAACAACAAAAATCCACGCATTTAACAATTACATATGTAGAAATCAATATAAACCTATAATAATCTCAAAATTCAAGTAGCTAGAGTACAATCTAAGAACACACTCTACAACAATTTGGGAAACCTGACAGCACTTAGCCACAGATGCCTTACTGTAGAACACTCTGGCTGTTCCATCATAGGTGAAGCACAAGAAAATGACCTTGAATCCAATTTTATGGAGATGGTAGATGTCTTTAAAGAAGAACTACATAAGTCCCTTAAAGAAATAGAGGCATGCACAATGAAACATGTGAAGTAATTGAATAAACTGTTTAAGACCTGAAAGTGGAAATAGAAACAATAACGAATGAAAAAAGTCACTAGGAGAGAGAAAATTTAATGAGTGACTTTCTGAAGAAAGTCCAACATTTTGGACAGATGTGATGGATCACTGAATTGCAAGGCCTTCATACATTTCATTTGAGGAATCGATCTTTCCTCTAAGTATTCTAGAGTATAATTTTCCCTGGCATATAGCCCATCCTATTGGATGCAGATCAACAAACATGTACTCTCTTGTAGTAATGCTATGTAAATAAATTAATGATTTCTTACTACTTTATATAATTTTATAGAATTACTAAATGTACATAAGTAATTTTGAGCTCTTTATTGAAAAGCTGCAGTTGAAGTTCTGTAAGACTTCTTGTGTCAAAGACTAATTGCATTAGGATAAAATGCAGGCTTAAAACAAATTTATAATCAGAGAAACTATTCCTTCTATGATAGATGTGAATGCATTATCTGATATGTATTTTCACAAACTGAGAATGAACAATTTCTAAGACGTTCAAAGACAAAAGATGAAATATTGACTAGATTTATCTGTATAAAACTTCAAAATGAATGAGACACTAGGCAGATGATTGACACCCTTGACATAAATTTTAGTTAAAACTTGTATGAACTTGTGGAGTTACTAGCAGCTAATGAATATACAATTAATAACCAATCACAATGGACTTGCAGGTAAACATTCTTCCTGACATTCCTTATTTGATTTATTGACTTGTAGTAATGTTGTGAACTTGATAGTACCTTTTATAAAATAGAAGCTTGGAATACCATATTATCATGTATTCTGAGAAAGTGTGAGAATTGAATACAATAGAAAATAAGTTCCCCCTTTTCTCTCTCTCCTAGAAATAAAGTCTAAAGCCTTCTTTTGAAACGAGTACTTTTTCTTGTGAATGTGAATTTCTCTGGCTACACAAGGTTAAAGAACTTTTAGCACTGAGCAGGGAAGGCACTGTGTCCTAAATCAATACTCCACTATTAAACCACAGGTATTAATCGTCAAAGGTGGGCAAATTTAACCACAAAATAAGCCAGAAAGTTTTAAGTTTCCAGAAGCCATCAGCTTTCAACCATCAGGGCAATTAGAAGGAAATTTAAAAAGGAAAGAGGAATTAAAGATTTTCTAGAATTCAATGAATTGCACAAAATTCCAAGTAAATGGGGTACAATGAAAACAGAGCTAAGATGGAGGTTCATAGTTATGAGTGTCTTCATAAGAAATTGTAGAGATCTCATTCTCACCAATTAACAGCATGTCAGAAAGCTCTGGTTCAAATAGAAGCACAGCCACCAAATATAAATAGACAGCAGGAAATAATCAAACTCAAAACTAAAATCAATAAAAAAAATCAAAGAGAACAAGACAAAGAATCAGGCAACAAATATTTGGTTCTTTGAGGAAATCATCAGGATGGACAAAACTTTTTTCAAAACTAACTAAAAGAAAGAGAGCAAAAGCATACAAATTAACAAAATTAGAAATGAAGAGGAAGACATAACAACAGACACCAAGATCATTGGGTTTCACTTCAAAACCTGTACTCCAGAAACATGGAAAACCAAAATAGAAAAAATAAAAAGGACAATTTTCTCAATAGATACAAATTAGTAAAGCTGTATCAAGATCAACTTGAATAGTCCTATAGCCAAAGGAAATATAACCTATCATTTAATATCTCCCAAACAAAACCAGACAAGTTCAGATGGTTTTAGAGCAGGATTATACCATACTTTCAAAAAAGTGCTAATACTGATACACAAATCATTTCACTAGATAAAAACAGAAGGAAAATTGACAAAATTTACTTTATGGGAATACAGTCAATGTGAGACTTAAGTCACACAAAGACTCAACAAAGAAAGGTAATTTCGTACCAATTGCCCTTATAGACATCGATTTAAAAATATTCAATAAAATACTTGTAAACAGAATTCAAAGATATATGAAAAATATCACCCCTATGATGAAGTAGAGTTCATTTTACATATGCAGGGATGGATCAACATACCAAACTCTTTCACTGTAATCTACCATGTAAGCAAACTAAAAGGAAAAAATACCACAAGATTATCATAGTCAATGTTGAAGAAGACTCCAAAAAAATCCATCACTCCTTGATGATAAATTCTTAAAGAGATGAGGGATACATGTCACATGCTTGAACATAATAAAGCCAATACATTGAAAGCTGACAAGCAATATCAAATTAAATGGAGAAAAAAAATATTCCCTAAAAAGCAATAATATGGTAAAAGTATATACTCTCTGTATCTATTCTGTATAGCACCTGAAGTTTTAGCAACAACAATAAGGAAAGGAAGAAGATCAAGGTATACAAATTGAAAAGGAAAAAGTCAAACTATTGCTATTCAGATACAGTAGTATACATACGTGACATGATGCAAAATTAACTGAAAAAAAAAAACAGTATACTTCCTATAAACAGTCTCTCTTCCTATTGATGCCAGATAAGGCCATCCTCTGCTACATGTGCACCTGGAGCCATGGGTCCCTCCATGTATTTTATTTGGTTGGAGATTTAGTTCCTGAGAGCTCTGAGGAGTCTGGTTGGTGGATATTGTTGTTTTTCCTATGATATTGCAAACCTCTTCAGCTCCTTCAGTCCTTCCCCTAACTTCTACATTCGGGTCCCAAAGCTCATTCCGATGGTTGACTGCAAGCATCCACATCTGTATCAGTAAGGATTTGGCAAAGCCTCTCAGGAAACATCTATATCAGGCTCCTCTCAGCAAGCATTTGTTGGCATCAGCAATAGTGCCTGGGCTTGGTGGCTGCATATGGGATATATCTCCATGTGGGGCAGGCTCTGAATGGCTTTTCCTTCAGACTATGCTCTACTCTTTGTCCCTGTATTTCCTTTCAACATGAACAATTCTGGGTCAAAATTTTTGAAAATGGTAGGGAACCCATCTTTCAACCAGACCAAATTCCTAACCTCTGGATATGGTTTCTACAGGTACTCTCTCCCCTTTGTTGGGGATTTCACCTAATGTCATCCCCGTAGGGTCCTGTGATCCTCTTGTGTCTTGGAATCTGGAACTTTCTGTTGACTTCCCCCAGTTCCCTACCCCCGGTTTCAAGCTGTACTACAGAGAAGAAGTAATAAAGACTGCATGGTATTGGCATAAATACAGATAGGTAGATCAATAAATTGATGTGAAGACACAGAAGTGAATCCGTACCTATGAACACTTGATTTTAACAAGACGCCAACACTCTACAGTGGAATAGATGAAACATTTTCAACAAATGATGCTGGTAGTAATGGATATCTGCTTGTAGAATACTACAAGTAGATCCATATCTATTACCCTGCACAAAAGTCAAGTCCAAATGGATCAACGATCTGATCAAGAAACCCTGATATACTAAATCTGATAAAAGAGGAAGTGGAGAATAACCTTGAAATCTTTGGCACAGAAGATGACTTCCTAAACAGAACTCTAGTAGTTCAGCCACTAAGATCAACAATTGATAAATGAAACCTCATTAAACTGAAAATATTTTGTAAGGCATGGGGCACTGCCAATAGAACAATATGTCAGCTTACAGAATGGCTTAACCAACCCTATATCTGACAGAATGTTGATATCCAAAATATATAAAGAACTCAACAAATTAAACATCAACATAGCAAATTATACATTAAAAATGGGGAAAGGTGCTAATCAAAGAATTTTTGATAGAGGAATCTAATGGCTGAGAAGCACTTAAAGAAATGTTCATTATCCTTAGTCATAAGGTAAATGCAAAATGATATGACTCTGATATTTTATCTTACAAACATCAGAATGGCTAATATCTAAGACTTAAATGACAGCACATTCTGCCTCAGGGACAAAGACAGAAAACACATCAGAGTAAAAAGCTAGAAAACAATTTTCCAAGCAAATGGTCTGAAGAAAAAAGCTGGAGTAGCCATTCTAATATCAAACAAAATCGACGTCCAAAACAAAGTTATCAAAAAAGTCAAGGAAGGACTGCACATTATATTGAGGTTGTGGAAGTAATGGAAGACTCCTTCATTGCTGGTACGAATGTAAACTTCTACAACAACTTTGGAAATAAATATGGTGGCGTCTCAGAAAATTGGGAGTAGTTGTATAAAAAAAAAAAACCAAAAAACAAAAAACAAAAAAACAAAAAAACAGCTGTAACACTCCTAGGTATATACCAAAAGGAAACTCCATCCTACCACCATAAGAGTACTTACTCAATTATGTTCATAGAGACATTATTCATAATAGCCAGAAACTATAAACAACCTAGATATCCCTCAATCCAAAAAAGAATAAAGAAAATGTGGTACACTTACACAGTGGAATACTTCACAGCTATTAAAAACAAAGACAATTTGAAATTTGTAAAAAAAAAAAGATGGAAAAAGAAAATATCACCATGAGTGAGGTAACCTAGAACCACATAGGCAAACATTGTACATATTCACATATAAGTTGGTACTGATTATAAAGGATAACCATGTTGTAATCCAAAGATGCCAAAAATGATATCTCACTGAGATTGGAATATAGACTAGGCATTTTCATTGGACATGGGACTAGCACTGGACAAGAGTTGGTGTTTGGATGCAAACCAGAAGGATCATGAGGGGAAAGAATTAAGGGAGGGAGTACTGGAAGAGACAACTGGATTGGGGGAATTCATCTCTGGAATGAGCTAGAAACCTACAGAAATAGAAATTCCTCAGAATCTAAGAGAGTGAATTGAGGGTAACAGTAACTAACCCTCCTTGCAATGGGTAATATGAAGCCTGAAATGTCCATCTCCTGTAGCCAGGCAAGATTTCCAATGGAGGGAATGGGACACCAGTCCTACTATAAAAACTTCATCCTCCAATTTCTCCTGCCTACAAGATGCGCAGGGGTAAAGTTAGGTCAAATATTGAGGGAATGGCAAACCAATGACTGGACCAGCTTGAGACATATGCCAAGAAATAGAGCACATCCTTGATATTATTAACAATGTTCTGCTATACTGGCAAATAGGAGTCTAGCATAACTGTCATGAGAAAGACTTCAACTAGCAATTGATGGAGGCATATGCAAGAACCACAGCCAAAAGTTTATTTGACTTTAGGGGATCTGTGAAAAAGAAAGAAGTTTTACTGGAGTCAAGGAGGTCAAGGAAACAACAAGAAAATTCACAGAATCAACTTACCTGAGTTCTTGGGGCCACACAGACACTGAGACAACAAGGTACCTTTCATGAGAATGACCTTGGCCCTTGGCACATATGCAAAATTTATGTAGCTTGGGATTCATGTGGAACCCTTAACAATATGAGAACAGTGTCTCCCTGTCTCTGTTTCCTGCCTTTAAGACATTTTAAGCTGATTGAGCTGCCCCTTCTAGCTTTAGTAGGAGAGGATGTTCCTAGTCTGTAATTTAATATGACAAGGCAGTTTTATATCCATGGGAGGTCTCTCCTTTTCTGAAGAGAAAGAGAGGAGGAATGCATTGGGGAAGGTGAGCGCCTGGGAAGGACTTCAAGAAGAGGAGGGAGGGGAAGCTATATTTGAGATGTATTTTCTGATTACAGTTTCCCATAACAGTTACTCCTTCAGGTTCCTTCCCAATTCTCCTCTAATCCAGATTCCTACTGTCTGTCACTTTTTAGGAAACAAATAATTATCTAAAGAATACTAATGAAATAAACCAAACTAACTGAATAGGACAAAACAACCAAAGAAAATAAACAAATGCACACACACACACACACACACACACACACACACACACACACACAATATATAGATACAGAAACACACATTCACATACTCTATCTAATCAAAACCCCAAACCAGAAAACATAATATACACAAAGAACCTGTATGATAGGAAAGCAAACAAACAAAATACCCAAAGTTAACTTTCTTAGACAAAGAGGCTCTAAAGATGCTGTTTTAGTTAGGGTTTTACTGCAGTGAACAGGCACTATGACCAAGGCAATCCTTATAAAGGACAACATTTAATTGGAGCTAGCTTACAGGTTCAGATGTTCAGTCCATTATCATCAAGGTGGGACATGGCAGCATCCAAGCAGGCATAGAGTTGGCACAGCTGAGAGTTCTACATCTTCTTCTGTAAGGCTGCTAGTGGAAGACTGACTTCCTCACAGCTAAGATGAAGGTTTTAAGCCCACACCTATAGTGACACACCTACTCCAAGACCACTTCTCCTAATAGTGCCAATCCCTGTGCCAAGCATATACAATCACAGATATCATTAAATGGAAACCATACTCAACAATGCTTGAATGGCCAAGAACCTGAAACTAGAAATGCCAGGGATCTAGAGAAAGACCAAATACTATTATTCTACTAAAGGAGTATAGCAGTTAAATGACTCCTGTTGACATTTTGCTATACTCACAGATCTGTATCTTGCTCATTCATCATCACAGAAGTATCCTCATGCAGCAGATGGAAACAAATACAGAGACTTGGAGCCAGATAATATGCAAAGCCTGAGGTACCTTCTAACATTCAGTCCTACAAGAGAGGTCACCATCAAATCTCTACCTCAGTGTTCAGAAAAAACTGTAATAAAAGACAGAAAGAGTGTAAGATCATAAAAACTTTCTTGATTGAAACTACTAAAATTTAGTCCTAGCTACACACTTTTATTAAAAAACTAACATCAATGAAATTTATATTGTAGAGTTGTTTCTACAACAGAACAAAGGATCTACATTTGGGGTTGGTCTTCCTATCTCACATAATCAAATCAAGAAAAAAAATTCCTCACAGGTGCAACAAATTCCCAGAGTTTTAGTGAATTCCTAATATTATCAGGGTTACAACCAAGACTAGCCATCATAAGTTTACCTCTTGTCAATAAGACATACAATCATATCTCCTTATATTATGTTAATTTCCAAAGGAAAGCAATATTATGCCTAGCATAGTATCCAATATCCAATATACAACAGCAAATAAAGTATATGAATTTCCAGGGCATAATCATGCTTAACATGAGAAAAAATTCCATATACAACTACAATCATATTTTATCTTTTAGAATAGATTACAATTTCTTAATTGTATCACCATATAAAATCAAAGTCAAAGCATTGTTTACTTTCAAAGTACACTGACATGAATATACATTCTCATCCAAAATAAGAGGAAAAGAATCATAAACAGGAAATACTGGAATAAATCAAGATCAAATCTATCTAGACAAACCCCAAATCCTAAATTTATGTACATTGTGGCTTAAAAAGCTCTTCCTATCTAGTTTCATGACTATAATATATTTCTCTGTCTTGGGCTGGTTCCATTCTTTGTTTGTAGCTTTCTTTGAGAGATATCCCAAAGCTGTGGGCCTTCTTACATCCTGAGTGCTATATCACAATATAGGCTTCCCTTTCATACCTTCACAAAAAGCCTCTCTAGGCATCTAATCAGGGACTTCTCTGCAACCTGGATGCACTCAGTGGCTTTCCATAACCACATAGGAAGACTCCATGACTCTTTTACTTCTGTATCCTTCATTAATCTGACGAAAGAACTACATGGTGAATGTTGCCAAGTTCTTTTGCCTCTTTAAGATAGAACCTGCCTGCTTCCTTGAATACTTTTTTATAAATTTGATATGTTGTTTTTCTGCTATAAACAGACAAATCCTTAGGACATTTCTTTGCACAAGTTGCAGGATTAGCTTGGTGGATTCTCACCTCGAGGAAACAATTCCCTTTATTACATTACTCCTTATACCTTTCAACACTAGCTATGGCTCCCACAAAAAATTTTTCTGGTGCTCTTTTTTTCTCCAAACTTAAATTCTAGCTCATCCATTGAAGAATGAGTACAATCAGGAAAACAAAAGTCAAGAAGCATTAACGATGTGGGAATAAAGTACAGCACTACTGCTGGTGGGTGTTTAAGTTGGTACATCCAGGATAAAATCAGTGTGGAATTTGCTTAAAATATCTAAAAATAGAACTAATTGGTGACTCACCTATATCACACTTGAGTGTAGAAAAGATAGCATTGTTATCTAGTGATACTTGCTCAGTCATTTTTGTTGCTTTTGTTTTCAACATATCTAGGAGATGCAATCAGTTGTAACTAAATTTGCTAGAGAGTATATGGAACTTGAAAATACTATATAGTAAATGTGTTAAGTCAGGCCTATAAAGAGAAATGCTACGTGTCTGTAATCACATTTGGTCTAGCTTCAACTTTTAGATTTTATGTTTAACTTGGAATATATGTGGAGATAAGGAACACCAAAGTGGCACATGTCATGGAAGAAAGGATGAAGCCTTTATGGAAGGAGGGAATGACAGAACACATGCAACATAATAGGAGGAGGAAACATTAGAGATTACAAGTTTAGGTAAGCATGAGGATAGGATTATGTCTGTTATTCCCTTATGGAATGCCACAATTTAGGAAGTTTATTTAAAATATTACAGTTAAGTGGCATTACTCTTGGTTACAGTCAAAAACTTGATACTACAACACTTTCTGAAGAAACCACATACTCGAGTAATAGAACATGAATAAATAAAGTTATAACCAATCTTGAAATTTAATTCTTAGGGCTTGCTGTTATATAGTGGCAGAAAGTTCTATTTATGCTACTAGCAGAGAAAGTAATCAAGCAGATTACACATCTGTGATCCCTGACAACAAGATTAGTGACTCATTTGAAATATACTGTGAACATATATATCATCTAGGTTTAAAGTAATATATTCCTGTTGTCTATTTTTCTGTGTTTACTTCTAGATCATAGGAACTATTTTACTGTTACCTAGAACTGATTTTAGAATGAGGACAGAATACTTTGTCTTAATAATTTCATGCCTACCTAAACATAAATACACAATGTTGTTTAAAAAATAATTATGAATATTTTTTATCTGCATTAGGTAGTGCCATAATAAGTACTTATTTCAAACTACTGATTAATAATAAGAAACAACAATGTTAAATTTTAGGATAGATAGTTATAATACTTCATAAAGTTGTCAACAAATTACACAGGGATAGAGAAATAGAATACATTGGTTTCTCCACCTATGGTTATTGAGATTATGGCCAGGTATACTAGCCTGGGCTAGCATTTGAGTTCACTTAGTGTCTGTATAACATCTGTTCAGGCTCTTCATGCTTTCCTAGGCTCTGGTGAAAAGTCTGGTGTAATTCTGATAGGCCTGCTTTTATATGTTACTTGACCCTTCTCCCTTACTGCTTATAATGTTCTATCTTTTTTTAGTGAATGTGTTGTTTTGATTATTATGTGTTGGGAGGAATTTCTTTACTGGTCCAGTCTATTTGGAGTTCTGTAGGCTTCTTTTATGTTCATGGGCATCACTTTCTTTAGGTTTGAAAAGTTTTCTTCTATAATTATTTTGAAGATATTTGCCGCCCCTTTAAGTTGAAAATCTTCAATCTCATTAATTCCTATTATCTTTAGGTTTGGTCTTCTCATTGTGTCCTGTATTTCCTGGATGTTTTGAGTTAGGATCCTTTTGCATTTTGCATTTTCTTTGATTGTTGAGCTGATGTTCTCTATGGAATCTTGTACACCTGACATTCTCTCTTCCATCTCTTGTATTCTGTAGCTGATGGTTCCAGGTATCTTTCCTATGGTTTCTATCTCCAGCGTTGCCTCACTTTGGGTTTTCTTTATTGTGTCTACTTCCCTTTTTAGGTCTAGTATGGTTTTGTTCATTTCTATCACCTGTTCGGATGTGTTTTCCTGTTTTTATTTAAGGACATGTAACTCTTTAGCAGTGTTCTCCTGTATTTCTTTAAGTGAATTATTAAAGTCCTTCTTGATGTCCTCTACCATCTTCATGAGATATGCTTTTAAATCTGGGTCTAGGTTTTCGGTTGTGTTGGGGTTCCCAGGACTAGGTGGGATGGCAGTGCTGTGTTCTGATGATGGTGAGTGGTCTTGATTTCTGTTAGTACAATTCTTACATTTGGCTTTCGCCATCTAGAAATCTCTGGAGCTAGTTGTTATAGTTGTCTCTGGTTAGAGCTTGTTCTTCAGGTGATTCTGTTAGCCTCTATCAGCAGACATGGGAGACTAGATCTCTCCTCTGAGTTTCAGTGGTCAGAGCACTCTCTGCAGGCAAGCTCTAATCTCACGGGGAAGGTGCACAGATATATGGCCTTAAGACCTCCCTCCTGGCCGAAGACGAAGGCCCAAAACAGGACCTGTCCTGAACCTGAGTTGTTTTGGCCTATCCCAGAAGGTGTTAGCTTCTGTATTCTACACTCTCACATGTCCAGAATACTTTCAGAGGAGTCCTGGAACCAAGATGTTTACAGCTGATGCTCATGCAAAGCACTCCTGCACTGGGCAGACCCCTTTCCTCCGGCTGGGAAAGTGGCCAGATGTCTGGGGCCTGTTCAGAATACTCTCAACTGGGTCCTGGAAACAAGATATCTGCTGCGGATGCTTAGTCAAACGCTCCCGCACCGGGCAGACCCCTTTCCTCTGGCCGGGACAGTGGCCAGCTGTCTGGGGCCTGAAAACGGGGCTGTCTTAGAAGCTCTGTGTCTCCAGCCTCTCCCAGAAGCTTTTGGATTTTGTAGTCCGTACTGTCACCTGTGCAGAATAAACCCTGCGGGGTCACAGAACCAAGATGTCTGTTGCCTATGCTCAGGCAAAGCACATCTGCACTGGGCGGACCACCTTTCATCTGGCTGGGAAAGTGACCGGATGTCTGGGGCCTTTGCAGAATACACTTGGCAGAGACCTGGACCAGTCTGGTTGTTCTTCAGAAAATTGACATAGTTCTACCAGAAGATCCAGCAATACCTCTCCTGGGCAAATACTCAGAAAAAGTTCTGATGTGTAATAAGGATTCATTCTCTATGATGTTCATACCAGTCTTATTTATTTATTTTGTTAATATGTTTTATTATTACATATTTTCCTCAATTACATTTAGAATGTACATTTAGAAAGTCCCCCACACCCTCCCCCCACTTCCCTACCCATGCAGTCCCATTTTTTTGTCCCTGGCATTCCCCTGTACTGTGGCATATAAAGTTTGCATGTCCAATGGGCCTCTCTTTCCAGTGATGGCCGACTAGGCCATCTTTTGATAAATATGCAGCTAGAGTAAAGAGCTTCGGGGTACTGGTTAGTTGCTAATGTTATTGGACCTACAGGGTTGCAGATGTCTTTAGCTCCTTGGATACTTTCTCTAGCTCTTCCATTGGTGGCCCTGTGCTCCATCCAATAGCTGACTGTGAGCATCTACTTATGTATTTGCTAGGCCCCAGCCTTGTCTCACAAGAGAGAGCTATATCCGGGTCTTTTCAGCAAAATCTTGCTAGTGTATGCAATGGTGTCATCGTTTGGAGGCTAATCATGGGATGGATGGACATGGCAGTCTCTAGATGGTCAATCCTTTTGTCTCAGTTCCAAACTTTTTCTCTGTAACAGTCTGGCCGTTCCTTAGAAAATTGGACATGGTACTAGTAGAGGATCCCACAATACCTCTCCTGGGCATATATCCAGAAGATGTCCCAACCAGTAAGAAGGACACATGCTCCACTAGTTCATAGCAGCCTTATTATAATAGCCAGAGGCTGGAAAGAACTCAGATGCCCCTCAACATTGGAATGGGTACAAAAAATGTGGCACATTTACACAATGGAGTACTACCCAGCTATTAAAAAAATGAATTTATGAAATTCGTAGGCAAATGGATGGACCTAGGAATCATCAGGATGGGCATCATCCTGAGTGAGGTAAAACAATCACAAAAGAACTCAAATGATATTTAAACACTGATAAGTGGATATTAGCCTAGAAACTTAGTGTACCCGAGATATAAGATACAATTTGCAAAACACATGTGTATCTGGATTAGGTGTTCTCTGTTGAAATTTTTGGGGTCATAGATACATGCTATCATATCTTCTGGAAATAGAGACATTTTGACTTCTTCCTTTCCAATTTGTATTCATTTGTTCTCTTTTTTGGATAATTGCTCTGGCTAGGATTTCAAGTACTCTATTGAATAGGCAGAGAGATAGTGGGCAGCCTTGTCCAGTCCCAGATTTTAGTGGGATTCCTTCCTTTTTCTGACCATTTAGATTAAAGTTAAATCCTGGGCTTTCTTTTCTTTTTTTTATGTTTAGGTGTATGCCTTGAATTCCTGATCTTTCCTGGACTTATTATCAATGGGCATTGTATTTATCCAACTATTTGCTCAGCATCTAATCAGATGATCATGTGGTATTTGTAGTTGAGTTTTGTTGTTTCTTTGTTTGTTTGTTTGTTTGTTTTCTATAATGTATTTAATTGATGGATTTTTGATATTAAACTCTCCCTGCATCATAAGAAGGAGGCCAACTAGATCATGATGGATTATCTTTTTGATGTATTCTCGGACTTGTTTTGAAAGGATTTTATTTAGTATTTTTGCACCGATATTCATAATGGAAATTGGAATAAAGAGTCCTTTCTTCATTAGGTCTTTGTATGGTTTGTATATAGTTGTAATCTTGCTTCATAGAACATATTAAATAGTGTTCCTTCTCTTTTAAATTTGCATAATAGTTTGAGGAGTATTGGTATTAGGTCTCCATGAATATCTGATAGAATTCTGAACTAAACCCATCAGATCCTGGGCTTATTTTTGGTTGGGAGACTATTAACGATTGCTTCTAGTTCTTTAGGGGTGTTATGACCCACACTACATTCTTGCCAGCAAGAACACCCACAGGACAGTCAGATCCTTCTGCAGTAAAGCTTTAATACATTTCGAGAGATAGATGATCAGCTTCAGGGCAGGAGACCCAGAGAGCAGAAAACCCCTCCCTTATATAGGCTGTGAATTATGGTTAGAAGTATTGTTGGAGACGTGCACCACCGGGATTGTCTGCCCACCATCAGCCAGATGACGCCATGGGAGAGGCAGGCCTCAGGTAATGGAAAGATACACTGACACCTGTGCACTCTCACTACGAGCAATGGTGACAATGGTGTTGTGAGCGCCATCTTGCAATGGTGACCGTGAGGACGGCTCCTCACATCTCACCCTTTTCTTTTATGTTAGAAGCAACAGGCCACCCAGTACTGAGAGTGGAGATAGAGGTCAAATCCCAAGTGTGCAAGCATAGGGTCCTTACACAAAACCTCTTCCCAGGCTCATCACCCACAGGGGTCTTGGTCAGCTCCCATGTCGTCTTTCCTGGGGGAAGGACATTAGGACACTCAACCTTCTTGAAAGATGACATATCTCCCAGGAAGAAAAACAAATTAGACCACAAAGTCATTCCAGTGCAGTGCTTAGCCTCACAAATCTCCTGGGCTGTTAAAGCACACCCGCTCCACCCCATGCAGCAAGACTCACCTCAGGGTTTTGTAGAGCTGGATGGCCAGCAACCTTATTGCTTGGGCATCATCGATATTCATATTTCGGGAGAGACACCATGCTCCAAAGCAACAAGAGCCTGGGTTACTACCATCCTGTCCCTCCTTGTTTTGGCTTTAAGTTTGCAGATCATCCATAGTAGGAGCAGTACTCCACCGTACACAGCCACTCCAAACAAACCCACCCCCACTCATTGCTTGAAGTAGTAGAATGCTGTAGAAATCCAGGTAGAAAATCCTTCCATCAATGACAGGTCAAGACATGTCGAATTGACTTGTAAGATGGTGATCCTCAGCTCCCAGAATGTCTGTTCAAATTCTATGGTCCAATTCTGTAACAAATAACGAGACAAAGCCTTTGACAGGTTAGCTGCTCTTGTAAAATTCTCAAATTGTCCTAAGGTGATACAGACGCTAGGCAGCTTATGTTTGCAACCCAGCTGAGCCAATTGCCACAGAATATAAACCTGCTCTTGGACCAGATCTTTCGTTGGTTTACCAACATGAGGCCTCTCTGTATCTGGGAGTTGGCCATGGCCTGCCTGTTCAGGGCCAATGTCACTCTTGCCAAAAGGTTATTTTATGGTTTGTGTTGTCTGAACCGTAGCAGACAAGGGAAGGGCCGAAACAGTGACAGAGGCAGCTACTGCTGCTGTTGCTACCAAGCCAACTATAATAGCAGAGATTCCAAAAATCTCTCTTTTCTCTAAATAAGCTTAAATTCTAGAGGCTTCCACAGGAACTGGGACAAATCTAGGCACATGAGTAACCAAAGCAAAGGGATGCTTAGTAGTATCCCAACAAAGGGTATAGAAACTTTCATTAAGCAAGCAATCTAACTCTAATTGATTACTATTTAAACTTTTATTACTTACCACCCACAGAAAGAGGTTCAAACACAAACCGAGGTAACAGTATAATTCACCCTTTTAAATGCTTTATATTTAGTATTAGAGGAGGACCAATCAAATGACCCCAAACCAGCACTTAAAATGCCCAACCACTCAAAACCCATTTGGCCCTTTTCACTATATCCACCTCCAATCATTGCCATAGGTGAAAGATCGGTACAGCTCTCATTAACCCAACAAAATAACCATTGACCAAAAGGGTTAGCATCATGGCCAAAAAGGATTTCATTAATCTCTACACTTATGTATGGGGAAAAGGAAAAAAAAAATCCTTCAACCACCCAAGAGGGTTTTCTGGTCTGGAACCAAGTCCAAGGAAGCATGTAGTCCTCTGAGGATCTTCCTTTACAAAAGAGTGCCATTCTGGGTTGCTGGGGCAGAACTTTCCTGGATTTATAACTAGGCCACCAGCCTTGGATTATCAAGGCATTAGCTATTATTTCAGAGTGTGTTCCCCAAGCAGCAGCTTTCAGCCAGGCCACTGATTGGTTATATAAGGATATACACTGGCGTTGGTCTTTCAAGTCAGAGATCATTACAAAGCACAGGCTTCCTTTGAGGGAAAAGTTCTTTTTTTCCATCAGAGCCTGAATTTGCCCATCTAATGGTAAAAAGGTAAGTCCCAGCTCCTTATCAGTAGTAAAGACATGTGGAAAAACTTGTGCACTGTGCATGACAGGCATGGGCAGGGGAAAGGTGGACATAATACCCCAACACAATTTCCCTGATACACTAGGAACCAGGATCTGCAGTAGAAGGGTCAGTATCCATCGTTGTTTCAGTATTCCCTCTTTTGTCCACATCTTCTGAAGGGGAGATCCTTCAGATGAGGCATTCTGAAACCCAAAGAGTTTTGTCTTCTTGCAGTGGAAAGACACAAATAACTTCCCTCAATCTTATTAAAATAGGATGCGGGCCTCTCCATTTTCCGGTTAAGACATATTTCCATTTGATCATTTCTCTAGACCTGTTTGGTTCTGAACAGTGACGATGAGCCGCAGTGTGGCCTTGTTCATCAATATTCAAAAAATTAAGAGTAAAGAATACCATGGAGACAGCCACTCTCAGTGTTAAGGGCAGAGCCTCATCGACTCACACTTTCTGTTGGATAAGGTAAGTTTTAAGAGTGTGGTGGACATGTCCCACAATGCCTTGTCCCTGTATGGCAAACAAGTTAAAAAAACTACATTCATCTGGAGACAGAACTTTTGAAATTTTTGAGAGGTGTAGGCCAGTCCATTATCTGTTCTAAGAAATTTGGGTTGTCCCCAAGCACTCCAAGATTCAAGGTAATGTTGAATTACATGTGAGGCTTTTTCTTAGTAGAGGGATCAGTTTTACTGCCCTCTTTTCTCTCTCCCCTTCCCTTCTGAATCCCGGGAGGGCCCTTTTTCTTAGACATGTCTTTCTTTTTCTTTTTTTTGAGCTCCCATTCTCTCATTCTGTTAGGTTTCTGACATACTGTCCTGAACCTCTTCTAGTATTCCCTGTCCCTCCACTTTGGCTGGTCGGCAGGTTTCATCCTCTAGACAGTTTTGGCTTTCCATTATTTATGTTGTTATTGAAGATCAATCATCCTAAGTCCTTGGTGGTCTGATAGGATGCTTTGGACAATTGCAATATTTTTTATCAGTTGAGGCCTGTTTTATGACCAATTATATGGCCAATTTTGTAGAAGGTACCATGATGTGCTGAGAAAAAGTTATATCATTTTGTTTCAGGATAAAACATTCTGTAGATATCTATTAAGTCCATTTGTTTAATAACTTCTGTTAGTTTCACTGTGTCCCTGTTTAGTAACTGTTTCCACGATATGCCCATTGATAAAAGTGGTTTGTTGAAGCCTTCGACTATTATTGTGTGAGCTGCAATGTGTGCGTTGAGCTTTCTTTAATGAATTGGATTGCCCTTGCATTTGGAGCATAGATATTCAGAATTTAGAGTTCCTCTTGGAAGATTTTAACATTGATGAGTATGAAGTGTCCTTCTTTGTCTTTTTTGAAAACTTTAGGTTAAAAATCAATTTTAATCGATATTTAAATGGTTACTCCAGCTGATTTCTTCAGACCATTTGCTTGGAAAATTATTTTCCAGCCTTTCACTCTGAGATAGTGTCTGTCTTTTTCCCTGATATGGGTTTCCTGTAAGCAGTAGACTATTGGGTCCTGTTTTTGTAGCCAGTCTGTCAGTCTATGTCTTTTTATTGGCGAACTGAATCCATTGATATTAAGAGATATTAAGGAAAAGTAATTGTTGCTTCCTATTATTTTTGTTGTTAGAGTTTGCATTCTGTTCTTGTGGCTGTCTTCTTTTTGGTTTGTTGAGGGATTACTTTCTTGCTTTTTCTAGGGTGTGGTTTCTGTCCTTGTATTGTTATTTTTTTTTCTGTTATTGTTCTTTGAAAGACTGGATTCATGGAAAGTTAATGTGTGAATTTATTTTTTTCATGAAATAATTTGATTTCTCCATCTATGGTAATTGAGAGTTTGGCTGTGTATAATAGCCTGGGCTGGCATTTGTGTTCTCTTAGTGTCTGTATAACATCTGTCCAGGATCTTCTGTCTTTCATAGTCTCTGGTGAAAAGTATGGTTTAATTCTGATAGCCCTGCCTTTATATGTTACCTGACCTTTTTCCCTTACTACTTTTAACAGTATATCTCTATTTAGTGCATTTCTTCTTCTGATTATTATGTATCAGGAGGAATGTATTTTCTGGTGCAGTCTATATGGAATTCTGTAGGCTTCTTTTATGTTCATGGGCATGTCTTTCTTTAGGTTTGACAAGTTTTCTTCTATAATTTTTTGAAGATATTTGCTGGCCCTTTAAGTTGAAAATCTTCATTCTCATCAACTCCGATTACCCGTAGGTTTGGACTTCACATTGTGTCCTGGATTTCCTGGATGTTTGAGATAGGATCTTTTGCAATATGTATTTTATTTGATTGCTGTTCCAATGTTCTCTATGGAATCTTCTGCACCGGACATTCTCTCTTCCATCTCTTGTATTCTGGTGCTGATGCTCACATCTACAGTTCCAGATTTCTTGCCTAGGTATTCTATCTCCAGTGTTGCCTTACTTTGGGGTTTCTTTATTGTGTCTACTTCACTTTTTAGGTTTTGTATGGTTTTATTCAATTCCATCACCTCTTTGGTCATGTTTTCCTTCAATTCTTTAAGGGTTTTTTTGTGCTTCCTCATAAGGTCTTCTACCTAATTAGCAGTGTTCTCCTGTATTTCTTTAAGTGAGTTATTAAAGTCATTCTTGATGTCCTCTACCATCAACCTGAGATATGCTTTTAAATATGGGACTACCTTTTCGAGTGTTTTGGCGTTTCCAGGCCAGGGTGAGGTGGGAGTGCTGTAATTCTGATGATGGTGAGTGGTCTTGGTTTCTGTTAGTAAGATTCTTATGTTTGCCTTCCATCATCTGGTAATCTCTGGAGTTAGTTGTTATAATTGTCTCTGGTTATATCTTGTTCCTCAGTGATTATGTTAGCCTTTATCAGCAGACCTGGGAGACTTGTTTTCTCCTGAGTTTCAGTGTTCAGAGTACTCTCTGCAGGCATGATCTCCTCTTGAAGAGAAGGTGCCCAAATATCTGGTGTTCGAACTTTCCTCCAGGCAGATGTTGTGATCCACTCACTAGAGATACTAAGATCCCATGGAGAGTCCTGTGGGGACCTTTGGGTTGTCCACCAACTCTGCCCCCAAGGTGCCCAGTGCTCTCCTGGACTGGAAGGGATTTGTGACCCTGGTCAGACCTCTTTCTCTGCTTCCCTAATTAATGCAGTCTCAGGTACTGCGTGATAGGATTGGAGCAGAAGTTGATTTCCACTCACCAAAGGTCTTAAGATCTCGTGGATGATTCTGTGAAGACCTTGGGGCTGTCCTCAGACTCTGCGCAAAATGTTGCCCAGGTGCTGGTACAGACCAGAGGGACTTGTGACCATTGTCAGGCCAGTTTTTCTGCTTCCCTAAATAATGCAGTCTCAGATCCTGTGAGATTGGATTGGAGCAGAGGTTGTGTTACATTCATGAGAAGTCTTATAATCCTATTGAGGGTCTTTTGGGGACCTTAGGGGTATCTGCAGACTCCCGAGCCCAATGTGCCCTGGTGCTGGCTTGTCAGTCCCTCTCTTATGGTACACTTTCTCTGCCTCCTTAAACAGATGTTGTAAAGATAATGTTTTCAGACTCTCTAGACGCTGTAACCTTTTCCTAATGTCAGAAGAAGTCTGCCCTATAGAAGCCATGACACCTGTCACCTGCTGGCATGCTGAAGGAGGGTCAAAGGTAGTGTAACACTTCTATACCTTTAAGAGGTACTCTAAAAACACTGCTGAGGGCTCCTTTTTCACTTGTACGATCTCTCTTACCTTGGCCAAATTGGTGGGGCACTTGCCAGCTCCTTTCCGTCCTATTATCAGAGCCCAGCAGAAAATTGTCAATTGCTCCATAAGGTCAGTCCTGTCAGGACATGTCAGAGGGAAGGCTGCATCTATTTCATTCAGAAGTTTTATTGGTAGTCATATGGCCCCAGCATGCTCTTTCTTTCCTCTCAGAATCCTCTCCTTCTCCTCTGTGGTGAAAGAACCTGTAAAAATTGATTACAGTCATCCCAAGTAGGCTGAAGAGAGAATATGAGAGATTCCATTAGATTAGCAAGGCTAGAGGGGTTTTCACAAAGGAGGGTGTGATTTGCTTTCCAGTTATTTAGATCAGAGGAGGTAAAAGGCCATTACTGAAGGGGCTGCAGTTGTCTGCGGTCCGCTGGATGAGAGTCATAAATACATAAAGGCAGTGCGATAGTTGAATCTGGTCCCTCTGGGCTTTGAGCTCGCTGGTCTTGGGCTTTAGCAACTGGTCCCTCCTCTAATATCTAGTGGCACCCTGTTGAGAGTTCTTGGGGGGACCACTTGGAAATATGCTGTGCCAATTCTATGCCTGCTTGGATGCTGCCATGTCCCACCTTGGTGATAATGGACTGAACATCTGAACCTGTAAGCTAGCTCCAATTAAATGTTGTCCTTTATAAGGCTTGCCTTGGTCTTAGTGCCTGTTCACTGCAGTAAAACCCTAAGACAGCATCTTTAGAGCCTCTGTGTCTAAGAAAGTTAACTTTGGGTATTTTGTTTGTTTGCTTTCCTATCATACAGGTTCTTTGTGTATATTATGTTTTCTGGTTTGGGGTTTTGATTAGATGGAGTATGTGAATGTGTGTTTCTGTTTCTCTATATTTGTGTGTGTGTGTGTGTGTATGTGTGTGTGTGTGTGTGCATTTGTTTATTTTCTTTGGTTATTTTGTCCTATTCAGTTAGTTTGGTTTATTTCATTAGTATTCTTTAGATAACTATTTGTTTCCGAAAAAGTGACAGACAGTAGGAATCTGGATTAGAGGAGAAGAGGGAAGGAACCTGAAGGAGTAACTGTTAGGGGAAACTGTAATCAGAAAATACATCTCAAATATAGCTTCCCCTCCTTCCTCTTCTTGAAGTTTTTCCCAGGAGCTCACCTTCCCCAATGCATTCCTCCTCTCTTTCTCTTCAGAAAAGGAGAGACCTCCCATGGATATAAAACTGCCTTGTCATATCAAATTACAGACTAGGAAAATCCTCTCCTATTAAAGCTAGAAGAGGCAGCTCAATCAGTTGAAAATGTCTCAAAGGCAGGCAACAGAGACAGGGAGAGACTGTTCTCACATTGTTAATGGTTCCACATGAATCCCAGGCTACATAAATTTTAAGTATGTGCCAAGGGCCAAGGTCATTCTCATGAATGCTACCTTGTCTCAGTGTCTGTGTGGCCCCATGAACTCAGGTAAGTTGATTCTGTGAATTTTCTTGTGGTTTCCTTGACCTCCTTGACTCCAGTAAACCTTCTACCTTTTTCACAGATTCCCTAAAGTCAAATGAAACTTTGGCTGTGGTTCTTGCATATGCCTCCATCAATTGCTAGTTGAAGTCTTTCTCATGACATTTATGCTAGACTCCTATTTGCCAGTATAGCAGAACATTGTTAACAATATCAAGGATGTGCTCTATTTCTTATCATATGTCTCAAGCTGATCCAGTCATTGGTTGGCCATTCCCTCAATATTTGTTCTAACTTGACCCCTGCACATCTTGTAGGCAGGAGAAATTGGACGATGAAGTTTTTATAGTAGGACTGGTGTCCCATTCCCTCCTTTGAAAATCTTGCCTGGCTACAGGAGATGGACATTTCAGGCTTCATATTACCCATTGCAAGGAGGGTTAATTACTGTTACCCTCAATTCACTGTCTTAGATTCTGAAGAATTTCTATTTCTGTAGGTTTCTAGCTCATTCCAGAGATGAATTCCCCCAATCCAGTTTTCTCTTCAAGTACTCCCTCCCTCAATTCTTTCCCCTCATGATCCTTCTGGTTTGCACCCAAACACCAACTCTTGTCCAGTGCTAGTCCCATGTCCAATGAAAATGCCTAGACTATATTCCAATCTTAGTGAGATATCATTTTTGGCATCTTTGGATTACAACATGGTTATCCTTTATAATCAGTACCAACTTATATGTGAATATGTACAATGTTTGCCTATGTGGGTCTAGGTTACCTCACTCATGGTGATAATTTTTTGTGCCATCTATTTTTTTGTACAAATTTCAAATTGTCTTTGTTTTTAATAGCTGTGAAGTATTCCTCTGTGTAAGTGTACCACCTTTTCTTTATTCTTTTTTTGATTGAGGGATATCTAGGTTGTTTCCAGTTTCTGGCTATTATGAATAATGTCTCTATGAACATAATTGAGTAAGTACTCTTATGGTGGTAGGATGGAGTTTCATCTTGGTATATACCTAGGAGTGTTATAGCTGGTTTTTTTTTTTTTGTTTGTTTTTTTGTTTTTTGTTTTTTTGATACAATTACTCCCAATTTTCTGAGACGACACCAAATTTATTTCCAAAGTTGTTGTACAAGTTTACATTTGTACCAGCAATGAAGGAGTCTTCCATTACTTCCACAACCTCAACATAATGTGCTGTCCTTCCTTGACTTTTTTGATAACTTTGTTTTGGACGTTGATTTTGTTTGATATTAGAATGGCTACTCAAGGTTTTTTCTTCAGACCATTTGCTTGGAAAATTGTTTTCCAGCCTTTTACTCTGATGTGTTGTCTGTCTTTGTCCCTGAGGCAGAAAGTGATTTCATTTAAGTCTTACATATTAGCCATTCTGATGTTTGTAAGATAAAATCTCAGAGTCATATCATTTTGCATTTACTATATGACTAAGGATAATGAACATTTCTTTAAGTGCTTCTCAGCCATTAGATTCCTCTATCAAGAATTCTTTGATTAGCACTGTTCCCCATTTTTAATGTATTATTTGCTTTGTTGATGTTTAATTTGTTGAGTTCTTTATATATTTTGGATATCAACATTCTGTCAGATATAGGGTTGGTTAAGCCATTCTGTAAGCTGACATATTGTTCTATTGGCAGTGCCCCATGCCTTACAAAATATTTTCAGTTTAATGAGGTTTCATTTATCAATTGTTGATCTTAGTGGCTGAACTACTAGAGTTCTGTTTAGGAAGTCATCTTCTGTGCCAAAGATTTCAAGGTTATTCTCCACTTCCTCTTTTATCAGATTTAGTATATCAGGGTTTCTTGATCAGATCGTTGATCCATTTGGACTTGACTTTTGTGCAGGGTAATAGACATGGATCTACTTGTAGTATTCTACAAGAAGATATCCATTACTACCAGCATCATTTGTTGAAAATGTTTCATCTATTCCACTGTAGAGTTTTGGCGTCTTGTTAAAATCAAGTGTTCATAGGTACGGATTCACTTTTGTGTCTTCACATCAATTTATTGATCAACCTATCTGTATTTATGCCAATACCATGCAGTCTTTATCGCTTCTTCTCTGTAGTACAGCTTGAAACCGGGGGTAGGGAACTGGGGGAAGCCAACAGAAAGTTCTATATTCCAGGAAACAAGAGGATCACATGACCCTACGGGGATGACATTAGGTGAAATCCCCAACAAAGGGGAGAGAGTACCTGTAGAAACCATATCCAGAGGTTAGGAATTGCGTCTGGTTGAAAGATGGGTCCCCTACCATTTTCAAAAATTTTGACCCAGAATTGTTCATGTTGAAAGGAAATACAGGGACAAAGAGTAGAGCATAGTCTGAAGGAAAAGCCATTCAGAGCCTGCCCCAAATGGGGATATATCCCATATGCAGCCACCAAGCCCAGGCACTATTGCTGATGCCAACAAATGCATGCTGAGAGGAGCCTGATATAGATGTTTCCTGAGAGGCTTTGCCAAATCCTTACTGATACAGATGTGGATGCTTGCAGTCCACCATCAGAATGAGCTTTGGGACCCCAAAAAGAAGTTAGGGGAAGGACTGAAGGAGCTGAAGAGGTTTGTAATATCATAGGAAAAACAACAATATCAACCAACCAGACTCCTCAGAGCTCTCAGGAACTGAAGCTCCAACCAAATAAAACACATGGAGGGACCCATGGCTCCAGGTGCACATGTAGCAGAGGATGGCCTTATCTGGCATCAATAGGAAGAGAGATTGTTTATAGGAAGTATACTGTTTATTTTCTGTTAATTTTGCATCATGTCACTTATGTATACTACTGTATCTGAATAGCAATAGTTTGACTTTTTTCTTTTCAATTTGTATAGCTTAATCTTCTTCCTTTCCTTATTGTTGTTGCTAAAACTTCAGGTGCTATACAGAATAGATACAGAGAATATATACTTTTATCATATTATTGCTTTTTAGGGAATATTTTTTTCTCTCCATTTAATTTGATATTGGGTGTCAGCTTTCAATGTATTGGCTTTATTATGTTCAAGCATGTGACATGTATCCCTCATCTCTTTAAGAATTTATCATCAAAGAGTGTTGGATTTTGTTGGAGTCTTCTTCAACATTGACTATGATAAACTTCTGGTATTTTTTCCTTTTAGTTTGCTTACATGGTAGATTACAGTGAAAGAGTTTGGTATGTTGATCCATCCCTGCATATGTAAAATGAACTCTACTTCATCATAGGGGTGATATTTTTCATATATCTTTGAATTCTGTTTACACGTATTTTATTGAGTATTTTTAAATCGATGTCTATAAGGGCAATTGGTCCGAAATTCTCTTTCTTTTTTGAGTCTTTGTGTGACTTAAGTCTCACATTGACTGTATTCCCATAAAGTAAATTTTGTCAATTTTCATTCTGTTTTTATCTAGTGAAATAATTTGTGTATCAGTATTAGCCCTTTTTTGAAAGTATGGTATAATCCTGCTCTAAAACCATCTGACCTTATCTGGTTTTGTTTGGGAGATATTAAATGATAGGTTATATTTCCTTTGGCTATAGAACTATTCAAGTTGATCTTGATTCAGCTTTACCAAATTGTATCTATTGAGAAAATTGTCCTTTTTATTTTTTCTATTTTGGTTTTCCATGTTTCTGGAGTACAGGGTTTGAAGTGAAACCCAATGATCTCGGTGTCTGTTGTTATGTCTTCCTCTTCATTTCTAATTTTGTTAATTTGTATGCTTTCGCTCTCTTTCTTTTAGTTGGTTTTGAAAAAAGTTTTGTCCATCCTGATGATTTCCTCAAAGAACCAAATATTTGTTGCCTGTTTCTTTGTCTTGTTCTCTTTGATTTTTTTATTGATTTTAGTTTTGATTTTGATAATTTCCTGCTGTCTATTTATCTTTGGTGGCTGTGCTTCTATTTGAACCAGAGCTTTCTGACATGCTGTTAATTGGTGAGTATGAGATCTCGACAATTTCTTATGAAGACATTCATAACTATGAAACTTCATCTTAGGTCTGTTTTCATTGTACCCCATTTACTTGGAATTTTGTGCAATTCATTGAATTCCAGAAAATCTTTAATTCCTCTTTCCTTTTTAAATTTCCTTATAATTGCCCTGATGGTTGAGAGCTGATGGCTTCTGGAAGCTTAAAACTTTCTGGCTTATTTTGTGGTTAAATTTGCCCACTTTTGATGATTAATACCTGTGGTTTAATAGTGGAGTATTGATTTAGAACACAATCCCTTCCCTGCTCAGTGCTAAAAGTTCTTTAACCTTGTGTAGCCAGAGAAATTCACATTCACAAGAAAAAGTACTCGCTTCAAAAGAAGGCTTTAGACTTTATTTCTAGGAGAGAGAAAAAAGGGGTACCTATTTTCTATTGTATTCAATTCTCACACTTTCTCAGAATACATGATCATATGGTATTCCAGGCTTCTATTTTATAAAAGGTACTATCAAGTTCACAACAATACTACAAGTCAATAAATCAAATAAGGAATGTCAGGAAGAATGTTTACTTGCAAGTCCATTGTGATTGGTTATTAATTGTATATTCATTAGCTGCTAGTAACTCCACAAGTTCATATAAGTTTTAACAAAATTTTATGTCAAGGGTGTCAATCATATGCCTAGTGTCTCATTCATTTTGAAGTTTTATACAGATAAATCTAGTCAATATTTTATCTTTTGTCTTTGAACGTCCTAGAAATTGTTCATTCTCAGTTTGTGAAAATACTTATCAGATAATGCATTCACATCTATCATAGAAGGATTAGTTTCTCTGATTATAAATTTGTTTTAAGCCTGCATTTTATCCTAATGCAATTAGTCTTTGACACAAGAAGTCTTACAGTACTTCAACTGCAGCTTTTCAATAAAGAGCTCAAAATTACTTATGTACATTTGGTAATTCTATAAAATTATATAAAGTCTTAAGAAATCATTAATTTACTTACATAGCATTACTACAAGAGAGTATATGTGTGTTGATCTGCATCCAATAGGATGGGCTATATGCCAGGGAAAATTATACTCTAGAATACTTAGAGGTAAGATCGATTCCTCAAATGAAATGTATGAAGGCCTTGCAATTCAGAGATCCATCACATCTGTCCAAAATGTTGGACAATCTTCAGAAAGTCACTCATTACATTTTCTATCTCCTAGCGAATTTTTTCATTCCTTATTGTTTCTATTTCCACTTTCAGGTCTTAAATAGTTTATTCAATTACTTCACCTGTTTCATTGTGCATGCCTCTATTTCTTTAGGGGACTTATGTAGTTCTTCTGTAAAGACATCTACCATCTCCATAAAATTGGATTTAAGATCATTTTCTTGTGCTTCATTTATGATGGAACAGCCAGAGTGTTCTACAGTAAGGCATCTGTGGCTAAGTGCTGTCAGGTTTCCCAAATTGTTGTAGAGTGTGTTCTTAGATTGTCCTCTAGCTACTTGAATTTTGAGATTATTATAGGTTTATGTATTGATTTCTACATATGTAATTGTCAGATACATGGATTTTTGTTTTGATTTGTTGATGTTTTTATTCCCTTGGTCTCTGTTTCCTCCAGGTTTTCTGGTCTTAATGCCTTGGGGTTCTAGTGACCAGGAAGTCTTCAGGTCCAGGAGGGTGTCTTTGCTGAGAGTTTTGTGACTCCTCTGTCTTCTGAGGTTTTGGGTGTCAACATTACCTCTGGGTTCCATAGGTGGGGCCTCCAAAATAAAAAAAAAAAAGAAAAAAAAAGCAGAGATCTTCAGCTCAAGTTGTGAGAAGGAATATGGAGTCAGGTCATGGGTTGCACTTTATAGTTGTTCAAAATACTTGAAGGGGAGTTGGTGAGCCTAGAGCCTAGAGTGGAATGTTACCTGGGGTGCCTGAAGTTGGTCTAGACTTTTTATTTATAATTTCAGCAAACATCCATGTTAATCAAAGGGTGTGTAGAAATTATTGTGTGTAAAAAAATGCCACAGAACTTGAAAAGTACACGATGAGAACTTATAAATTTGTCTTGTTACTTTATGAATCTTCCAGTCTTATTTCTATTACTACAATAAAATGCTCTAAACAAACCATCTTAGGGAGAAAGGCTTAATTTGGCTTGTAATTAGAATTTACAATTTGCCACTTTTCATCTAATGAAAGTTGCCTAGGCAGATGGTCACATGTCTGCATTCAGAAGGATTGAGAAATGAGTATATCCTTGTATGTTCTTGTGACTTAGCTACTTTTTTCATTCACAGAAGTGTCCACAGCCCAAATAAAAAATAAAAAATTTTGTCAACTATAATCAGGGTGAGTGTTCCTACATCAACTAATAATTAAAACAAACGTATGTCAGTCGTTTTTGTTTTTGTTTTTGTTTTTGTTTTTCAAGCCAGGGTTTCTCTGTATAGCCCTGGCTGTCCTGGACTTCCTTTTGTAGACCAGGCTGGCCTCGAACTCAGAAATCTGCCTGCCTCTGCCTTCCAAGTTATGGGATTAAATGTGTGCACCACCATGCCTGGCCCATATGTCAGTCTTATCCACACAATTTTGATTGCTTTATCAACTGATTCTAGTGTGTGTCAAGATGACAATTAAAAGTAAACACCACAACAGACAATAAAGAAACACATTAACAGATGATCTGAAAAACAAAATAAGTATGGTTTGGGGGCTTTTTTGGATGGGAACAATCTCATTTGGCTCAAATATTTGAGTACTTGATCCTATGTTAGTGTAAATTTTTAGGAATAATTAGTTAATATAACCTTGTTGAAGAAGTTGTGTCACTGTGGGTGGGATTTGAGATGTAAAAGCTTTTACCATTCCTGGTTAGATTATTCTGTCTGCCTTCAAATTGTTATCCCAATGCCATGTGGGTCTACTTGCTGCTATGCTTTCCATTATGATGACCATGGATTCCAAGCCGCTGAAACCAAGAATAAACCCCTAATAAACTCTATTTGTAAGCTGTTTTTGCCACAGTGTCTTATTGTGACAACAGAAAAGTAATTAAAACACTCTAATTCACCTATTTTCTACTTTATGAAATATGTCTTCTATAGTACAATGAGTTTCATGGATCAATAGGGTAAATTGTACTACAAGTTTATTAACTTTTCAATGGCAGTGATTCTTGGTTGTTTTTTTTTTATTAATATTCATTTGAGAGCATGCAGAATACATAGGCAGTGTTCTGTAATATTTGTAAAATTTGTATTACCTTTCTTTTATTAAGGTGTATGTCACAAATATGTCTTATACATGTTTTTTATGTATAAATAATAATGAACTGATTAAAACTATTGAAATATCATCTATTACTTGATACAGTTATGGTATTTTATAATGACTTTAAAGAATATTGACAATTAACTCACTGTGTATGTTTATGATAATATTAAGTATAACAAGTACAAAATTCATTAGTTCTCTGGAACTTATTTTTTATTTTATTCAGTGTAACAATATTGTTATGTATAAATCATAAATGGCATTTTTCTGTTTACTGCCCCAATGATTTGCACTCCCTTATGAAAATAACTCACAGAATTTTTATATTTTGTTATGCTTTAAACAGTGTAACAGTTGGGCCACTTTCTAGCCTCTATGTGGTTAATCAACCTCCCACTGACAATCCTGGTTATTACCTACTAACTTCTTTGTGTTACTTTTGTTGCCCTGGAACCAGAGAACTGCCAAACTGGGTCACACTCTTCCAGCACATTCTTCATTTTATTTATTTATTTATTTATTTATTTATTTATTTATTTATTTATTTATTTATTTATTTATTTATTTATAATTAATTAATTAATTAATTAATTAATCTTGAATCTAGACATGTTGCTCCAGGTGTTTATCATCTGTGCTCGAGGTGTTTATCATCTGGTAGCATTGTTGGAATTGTTTATCTATACTATCTTATAAATAATGATACTTTGATTTCTTCCTTTCTAATTTGTATCTTTTTGATCCTCTTCAGTTGTCTTATTCCTCTAACTAGAATGTCAAGTACTCTATTAAATATATTTGCAGAGACTGAACAGCCTTTTCTTGTTCCTGATTTTTGCTGAATTATTTTGAGTATTTATCAATTTAATTTTTTTATTACGTATTTTCTTCAATTGCATTTCCAATGCTATCCCAAAAGCCCCCCCCCACTCCCCTACGCACCCATTCCCATTTTTTGGCCCTGGCATTCCCCTGTGCTGGGGCATATAACGTTTGCCTGACCAATGGGCCTCTCTTTCCAGTGATGGCCTACTAGGTCATCTTTTGATACATATGCAGCTAGATTCAAGAGCTCTGGGGTACTGGTTAGTTCATAATGTTGTTCCTCTGATAGGGTTGCAGATCTCTTTAGCTCCTTGGATACTTTCTCTAGCTCCTCCATTGGGGGCCCTGTGATCCATCCAATAGTTGACTGTGAGCATCCACTTCTGTGTTTCCTAGGCCCCGGCCTAGTCTCACAAGGGACAGCTATATCACCATCCTTGCATCAAAGGCTTGCTAGTGTATGCACTGGTGTCATCGCTTGGAGGCTAATTATGTGATGGATCCCTGGATATGGCAGTCTCTAGATGGACCATCCTTTTGTCTCAGCTCCAAACTTTGTCTATGTAACTCCTTACATGGGTGATTGTTTCCAATTATAAGAATGAGCAAAGTGTCCACACTTTGGTTTTTGTTCTTCTTCAGTTTCATATGTTTTATGTATTGTACTTTATATCTCGCTATACTAAGTTTCTGGGTTAATATCCACTTATCAGTGAGTACATTTCATTTGAGTTCTTTTGTGATTGGGTTACCTCACTCAGGATGATGCCCTCCAGATCCAACAATTTGCCTAGGATTTTTGTGAATTCATTCTTTTTAATAGCTGAGTAGTACTCCATTGTGTAAATGTACCAAATATTTTGTATCCATTCCTCTGTTGAGGGACATCTGGGTTATTTCCAGCTTCTGTCTATTATAAATAAGGCTGCTATGAACATAGTGGAGCATGTGTCCTTCTTACCGGTTGGGACATCTTTGGATATATGCCCAGAAGAGGTATTGCAAGATCTTCCAGTAGTACTATGTCCAATTTTCGGATGAACCGCCAGACTGATTTCAAGAGTGGTTGTACCAGCTTGCAATCCCACCAACAACGGAGGAGTGTTCCTCTTTCTCCACATCCTCGCCATCATCTGCTGTCACCTGATTTTTCATCTTAGCCATTCTGATTGGTGTGACATGGAATCTCAGGGTTGTTTTGATTTGCATTTCCCTGATGATTAAGGATGTTGAACATTTTTTCACGTGTTTCTCAGCCTTTCAGTATTCCTCAGGTGAGAATTCTTTTTTCAGCTCTGAGCACCATCTTTTATGGGGCTATTTGACTTTCTGGAGTCCACCCTCTTGAGTTCTTTTTATATATTTGATATTAGTCCCCTATCTGATTTAGGATAGGTAAAGATCCTTTCCCAATCTGTTGGTGGTCTTTTTGTCTTATTGAAGGTGTTTTTTGCCTTGCATAATCTTTGCAGTTTCATGAGGTCCCATTTGTCAATCCTAGATCATAAAGCACAAGTCATTGCTGTTCTATTCAGGAATTTTTCCCCTGTGCCCATATCTTCAAGGCTTTCCCCCACTTTCTCCTCTATAAGTTTCAGTGTCTCTGGTTTTATGTAAAGTTCCTTGATCCACTTAGATTTGACCATAGTACAAGGAGATAAGTATGGATCGATTCACATTCTTCTACATGATAACAACCAGTTGTGCCAGCACCAATTGTTGAAAATGCTGTCTTTCTTCCACTGGATGGGTTTAGCTCCCTTGTCGAAGATCAAGTGACCATAGGTGTGTGGGTTCATTTTTGGGTCTTCAATTCTATTCCATTTGTCTACTTGTCTGTCTCTATACCAGTGCCATGCATTTTTATCACAATTTCTTTGTAGCAAAACTTTAGGTCAGGCATGGTGATTCCACCAGAGGTTCTTTTATCCTTGAGAAGAGTTTTTGCTATCCTAGGTTTTTTGTTATTCCAGATGAATTTGCAAATTGCTCCTTCTAATTTGTTGAAGAATTGAGTTGGAATTTTGATGGGGATTGCATTGAATCTGTAGATTGCTTTTGGCAAGATAGCCATTTTTTACAATGTCGATCCTGCCAATCCATGAGCATGGGAGATCTTTCCATCTTCTGAGATCTTCTTTAATTTCTTTCTTCAGAGACATGAAGTTCTTGTCATACAGAATTTTCATTTCTTTAGTTAGAGTCACGCCTAGGTATTTTATATTACTTGTGGCTATTGAGAAGGGTGTTGTTTCCCTAATTTCTTTCTCAGCCTGTTTGTCCTTTGTGTAGAGAAAGGCCATTGACTTTTTTAAGTTAATTTTATGTCCAGCTACTTCACTGAAGCTGTTTATCAGGCTTAGGGGTTCTCTGGTGGAATTTTTAGGGTCACTTATATATACTATCATATCATCTGCAAAAAGTGATATTTTGACTTCATCTTTTTCAATTTGTATCCACTTGATCTCCTTTTGTTGTCGAATTGCTCTGGCTAGGACTTTAAGTACTATGTTGAAGACGTAGGGAGAAAATGGGCAGCGTTGTCTAGTCCCTGATTTTAGTGGGATTGTTCCAGCTTCTCACCATTTACTTTGATGTTGACTACTGGTTTGCTGTAGATTGCTTTTATCATGTTTAGGTATGGGCCTTGAATTCCTGATCTTTTTAAGACTTTTATCATGAATGGGTGTTGGATCTTGTCGAATGCTTTTTCCGCATCTAATGAGATGATCATGTGGTTTTTGTCTTTGAATTTGTTTACATAATGGATTATATTGATGGATTTTCCTATATTAAACCATCCCTGCATCCCTGGGATGAAACCTACTTGGTCAGGATGGATGATTGCTTTAATGTGTTCTTGGGTTAGGTTAGCAAGAATTTTATTGAGGATTTTTGCATCGATATTCATAAGGGAAATTGGTCTGAATTTCTCTAACTTGTTGGATCTTTCTGTTGTTTAGGTATCAGAGTAATTGTGGCTTCAGAGAATGAGTTGGGTAGAGTTCCCTCTACTACTATTTTGTGGAATAGTTTGTATAGAACTGGGATTAGATCTTCTTTGAAGGTCTGGTAGAACTCTGCACTAAACCCATTTGATCCTGGGCTTTTTTTGGTTGGGAGACTATTAATGACTGCTTCAATTTCCTTAGGGGATATGGGAATGTTTAGATCATTAACTTGATCCTGATTTATCTTAGGTACCTGGTGTCTGTCTAGAAATTTGTCCATTTCATTCAGGTTTTCCATTTTTGTTGAGTATAGCCTTTTGTAGAAGGATCTGATGGTGTTTTGGATTTCTTCAGGATCTGTTGCTATGTCTCCCTTTTAATTTCTGATTATGTTAATTAAGATATTGTCTCTGTGCCCTCTAGTGAGTCTAGCTAAGTTTTTATCTATCTTGTTGATTTTCTCAAAGAACCAACTCCTCGTTTTTTTTAATTCTTTGAATAGTTCTTCTTGTTTCCACTTGGTTGATTTCACCCCTGAGTTTGATTAATCCTGCCCTCTACTCCTCTTGGGATAATTTGCTTCCTTTTTTTATAGAGCTTTTATATGTTTTGTCAAGCTGCTAGTATGTGCTCTCTCCCGTTTCTTCTTGGAGGCACTCTGCGCTATGAGTTTCCCTCTTAGAAGTGCGTTCATTGTGTCCCATAGGTTTGGGTATGTTGTGGATTCATTTTCATTAAACTCTAAAAAGTCTTTCATTTCTTTCTTTATTCCTTCCTTGACCAAGGAATCATTGAGAAAAGTGTTGTTCAGTTTCCAAGTGAATGATCAGCCTTAGGCCATGGTAGTCTGAGAGGATATATGGAATACCATCAATATTTTTGTATCTGTTGAGGCCTGTTTTGTGACAATTATATGGTCAATTTTGGAGAAGGTCCTGCAAGGTGCTGAGAAGAAGGTATATCCTTTTGTTTTAGGATAAAATGTTCTGTAGATAATCTGTTAAGTCCATTTGTTTCATCACTTCTGTAAGTTTCACTGTGTCCCTGCTTAGTTTCTGTTTCTCAGATCTGTCCATTGATGAAAGTGGTGTGTTGAAGTCTCCCACTATTATTGTGTGAGGTGCAATGTGTGGTTTGAGCTTTACCAAAGTGTCTTTAATGAATGTGGCTGCCCTTGCATTTGGAGCATAGATATTCAGAATTGAGAGTTCCTCTTGGAGGATTTTACCTTTGATGACTATGAAGTGTCCCTCCTTTTCTTTTTTGATAACTTTGGGTTGGAAATCGATTTTATCCGATATTAGAATGGCTACTCCAGCTTGTTTATTCAGATCATTTGCTTGGAAAATTGTTTTCCAGACTTTCACTCTGAGGTAGTGTCTGTCTTTTTCCCTGAGATGGGTTTCCTGTAGGCAGCAGAATGCTGGGTCCTGTTTGTGTAGCCAGTCTGTTAGTCTATGTCTTGTTACTGGGGAGTTGAGACCATTGATATTAATAGATATTAAGGAAAAGTAATTGTTGGTTTCTTTTATTTTTGTTGTTAGGGTTGGCATTCTGTTCTTGTGGCTGTCCTCTTT
The DNA here is from genome assembly GCF_000001635.26 of Mus musculus. Taxonomy (NCBI): domain Eukaryota; kingdom Metazoa; phylum Chordata; class Mammalia; order Rodentia; family Muridae; genus Mus; species Mus musculus. The sequence goes on from NC_000087.7 coordinate 42,681,937, forward strand.
TTGGTTTGTTGAGGGATTACTTTCTTGCTTGTTCTAGGGCATGATTTCCGTCCTTGTATTGCTTCTTTTCTGTTATTATCCTTTGAAATGCTGGATTTGTGGAAAGATAATTTGTGAATTTGGTTTTGTCGTGGAATACTTTGGTTTCTCCATCTATGGTAATTGAGAGTTTGGCCGGGTATAGTAGCCTGGGCTGGAATTTGTGTTGTCTTAGTTTCTGTATAACATCTGTCTAGGCTATTCTGAGTTTCATAGTCTCTGGTGAAAAACCTGGTGTAATTCTGATACGAATACCTTTATTTCTTACTTGACCTTTCTTTCTTACTGCTTTTAATATTCTCTCTTTATTTAGTGCATTTGTTGTTCTGATTATTATGTGTCATGAAGAATTTCTTTTCTGGTCCAGTCTATTTGGAGTTCTGTAGGCTTCTTGTATGTTCATGGGCATCTCTTTCTTTAGATTTGGGAAGTTTTCTTCAATAATTTTGTTGAAGATGTTTGCTGGTCCTTTGAGTTGAAAATCTTCATTCTCATCCACTCCTATTATCTGTAGGTTTGGTCTTCTCATTGTGTTCTGGATTTTCCTGGATGTTTTGAGTTAGGATCTTTTTGCATTTTGCATTTTCTTTGATTGTTGTGCTGATGTTCTCTATGGAATCTTCTACACCTTACATTCTCTCTTCCATCTCTTGTATTCTGTTGCTGATGCTTGCATCTATGGTTCCAGATATCTTTCCTAGGTTTTCTATCTCCAGAGTTGCCTCACTTTGGGTTTTCTTTATTTTGTCTACTTCCCTTTTTTATGTCTAGTATGGTTTTGTTCATTTCCATCACCTGTTTGCATGTGTTTTCCTGTTTTTCTATAAGGAGTTGTAACTCTTTAGCAGTGTTCTCCTGTATTTCTATAAGTGAGTTATTAAAGTTCTTCTTGATGTCCTCTAACATCATCATGAGATATGATTTTAAATCTGGGTCTAGCTTCTCGGTTGTGTCGGGGTGCCCAGGACTAGGTGGCATGGGAGTGCTGCGTTCTGATGATGGTGTGTGGTGCTGATTTCTATTAGTAGGATTCTTAAGTTTGCTTTTGCCATCTGGTATTCTCTGGAGCTGTGCAGGATACACTTGGCAGGGTCCCAGAACTAAGATGTCTGTTGCCAATACTCGGGCAAAGGGCTCCCGTGCCAGGCAGATCCCAATCCTCAGAATTCTTAAGATGGCCTGGCTGGTGTTGTGTGTATCTGGCTATAGTTAGCCGACTGTGTGCCCTAGCTACCCTGGTGCTGCTCGGACCAAAAGGGGCTTGTGCCCCTACTCAGACCTGGTTTTTGCTTCCCTGACTAACGCCGTGTCAAGTCCGGCGAGATTGGATTGGAGAAGATGCTTATTTCCACTCACCAGAGGTCTTAAGATCGCTTGGCGGGTGTTGTGGGTAGCTAGTGGTAGTCAGACGTCTGTGCGCCCTCTCCAGCACCTTCAAATGCTAGCTATGACTCCTGCCCTCCACTATTCTCAGGTATGGCATTTCACCTCTTCTTCTCCCAGCCTGATGGATCTCCTTTGTACTACTTCCTCTCTGTTTTAAGCACTGGAACCTTAAAAGTCCTACCTCTGTCTGCCCTGGCCAGCCATTACCTGGTTGAATCTTCATTTACCAATCAAAACCAACTCAGAGCAGAATCCCTCAGTGTAGTACATGCAGAAAATTATAATAAAAGCAGCATTAGGTCAAACCCACTACAATTCAGTTCATAATTTTTATAAAGGCCACTGACTTTATTAATCTAAAATTTGTTATAAATAGCGACTGATTTATTTTTTTGGCAAAAAAGGAACCAAATTAGTTACTTAATATCAAGTGACCAGCTGTGAATTCACATGAAAGAACAAAGGAATTTGAAAGATGAATGGAAAATAAACAACTGAGCCAAGAAGAAAAACTGAATCCAAATTTGATGGTGAGGAATGTCCAGAGCCAATTCAGCCAGTGTTGCAAAACTTTAAATATTCAGAAATTGGCCACAGCAGATACTTCTGGAAAAGAAACAGCAAAATAAAAATGAATAAAAGAGATAGGTAGATTTTTTTTTCAGAAAGTAGAATCTAAATTCTAAATATTTCATCTCACCAATGAAATGACAATTAATACTTCGAGAATTTTAGAATTCATTCTAAACGGAGAATACAGGGATAGTTGGTAATTTTTATTTCCTTTCTACATACAATATAGAAATATTATATCTATATTAGGCTTAGAGTCAGAAAAACTTGGGAAACAATATAGATAATTAATATTCATCTCTAGAAGTCAGACAGGTAAAAAACAAAGTCAAAATAACACAAATGGCAAATCTAAGAAAAGCAACAGTGTAAATTCAGCATGTGCTCAGAAATGCAAATATGATATTTAAAAAATTCCACTCTTTATTATGAACAATGAATATAAATACCAGAATTTCACCTTTAAGAAAAATCACATGGATAATACAAGTTAGAAGGAAACTGCACACCTCAAGCATAACAAAATTCATTATATATATTTATACACACACACACACATAAATATGTAGTCTGAGCCAGAAATGCAATCTCTTACTGTTTGAATCAGTTACAAAGATATTTTCATCACATAGATTCTCTCTTAAAGAAGAGAAAAATCCATTACATCATTTACATTTCTCTGGATGCTCAACCTGAGTCCATCTTGAGATGTGTTTTTTTTTTTTTCTTCTTCTTTACAGATTGAGCTACAGTGCAGATTCAAAAATCATAGGAATTGTAATTCTGAGTCACTGGAGTAATCTTATGCAGGAAGTTTGAGTAAAATAATCTATAACTTAGAGGAATGAACATGTCACAAACTTTGTAGAACATTTAAATGTGTTCTATGGAAGACATGGTGGTTGGTAGTTCTATTCTCAGGGGTAGAAATGATACTACTAGATGGCAGTTTATTGCTAAGGACAGTACAGTACAGAAGTCAACAAAACCATATATAGTCCAACATATACCAAAGAAATTCAATGAAACATAAGATAATATTCTGAAATAATAATACAAAAAGTATAATATCTTGAAGTAACTGAAAAAAAATTATAGGAATATATTACCTACATATTTAAATGAAGGGAATAAAAGAAAACCAATATAAGAACTCTTGTTCTTGAAATGTGGTAATGGTATCATGGCAGGGAAAGTACCATAAAAGTCCAGGACTAGATGGATTTAACAATGAGTTCTACCAGACTACAGAATTTCTTTTGTAAATGTAACTACATTGTGTTTCTCTGTATATACTTTCATTTCTGTGGTTGCATACGTCACATCATGAACGTGCAGGTCATGGGACAACTTTCAGAAGCTGTTTCTCTCCTTCCAAAAGTGGTTTCCAGGTTTGCAAACTTAGTAGAAAAAACTTTCATACTGCATTAAAAAAATCACTATAATCAAATTGGACCTACATCAGAGATATGCCCTCATAATCATAATTTACCACACATGAAACAATAAAATAGAATACCTATGCTATCTATCACACTGCTGTTGGGCATTTCGTCTAATGTCATCCTCATTTGGTCCTGAGAGCCTCCCACAACCATGCTGTCTGGGATTTAGTAGTGGTTCTTTCCATTCCCCACGTCACACTACTAGATATTTCTATTCATTCTCTTGGCCCTCAGGGCTTCTTTCCTGTCTCCCTCATACCAGATATTGCCTCCTTTTCTTCCCTCCACCTTCCCTGTTTCACACATGTCCCTCCATACCTCTTCCACCAATGATTATATTGTTTCATGTTCTAAGTGAGAATGGAGATTGAAGCATCCACATTTGTGCTTTCCCTCTTCTTAAACTTCATATGGTCTGTGAATTCTTCATGGATATTCTGAACTTTTTGGGTAATATCCACTTATCAGTGAGTACATACCATATATTCATACATATCTCCTTTGGTGTCTGGGTTACTTCACTCAGGATGATATTTTCTATTTCCATGCATTTTCCTGGAAAGAAAAACAAAAACAAAACAAAAAATTGATATCCTCATTTTGAATAGCTGAGTGGTCTTTTTTGTTTGTTTTTGTTTGTTTGTTTGTTTTGTTTTTTGTTTTTGTTTTTTCGGGATAGGATCTCCCTATATGGCCCTGGCTGTCGTGGAAATCACTCTGTTGACCAGGCTGCCCTTGAACTCAGAAATCTGCCTGCCTCTTGAGTAGTCTTTCACTGGGTAAATGTACCACATTTTCTGTATATATTTTTCATTGAAGGGCATCTGGGTTATTTCCAGCATTCTGCTATTATAATTTTTTTCTTTGTTTAATGGTACAACCACTTGTTTTTATTTCTTAAAATTACAAACTGCTCCTTTGGTGAAATTTATGGTCAGTTCTTTTTTTTTTCCATTTTTATTAGGTATTCAGCTCATTTACATTTCAAATGCTATACCAAAAGTCCCCCATAGGAAGCCCCCCCTCACTCCCTTAACCACCCACACCCCCTTTTTGGCCCTGGCATACCCCTGTACTGGGGCATATAAAGTTTTCAAGTCCAATGGGCCTCTCTTTGTAGTGATGGCCGACTAGGTCACTTTTTAATACATATGCAGCAAGAGACAAGAGCTCCGGTGTACTGCTTAGTTCATATTGTTGTTCCACCTATAGGGATGCAGTTCCCTTTAGTTCCTTGGGTGTTTTCTCTAGTTCCTCCATTGGGGGCCCTGTGGTCCGTTCAATATATGACTGTGAGCATCCACTTCTGTGTTTGCTAGTCCCTGGCGTAGTCTCACAAGAGACAGCTATATCCATGTCCTTTCAGCACAATCTTGCTAGTGTATGCAATGGTGTCAGCATATGGAAGCTGATCATGGGATGGATCTCTGGATATGGCAATCACTAGATGGTCCATCCTTTCGTCACACTTCCAAATTTTGTCTCTGTAACTCCTTCCATGGGTGTTTTGTTTCCTATTCTAAGAAGGGGCAAAGTGTCCACACTTTGGTCTTCGTTCTCTTGAGTTTAATGTGTTCAGCAAATAGTATCTTATATCTTGAGTATCCTAAGTTTCTGGGCTAATATCCACTTATCAGTTAGTACATATTGTGAGAGTTTCTTTGTGATTGGGTTACCTCACTCAGGATGATGCCCTCCAGGTCCATCCATTTGGTTTGAAATTTCATAAATTCATTCTCTTTAATAGCTTTGTAGTACTCCATTGTGTAAGTGTTCCAAATTTTTTGTATCCATTCCTCTGTTGAGGGGCATCTGGGTTCTTTCCAGCTTCTGGCTGTTATAAATAAGGCTGCTATGAACATAGTGTAGCATGTGTCCTTTTTACCGGTTGGGGCATCTTCTGGATATATGCCCAGAAGAGATATTGCGGAATCCTCTTGTAGTACTATGTCCAATTTTCAGAGGAACCGCCAGACTGATTTCAGGAGTGGTAGTACAAACCTGCAATCCCACCAACAATGTAGGAGTGTTCCTCTTTCTCCACATCCTCACCAGCATCTGCTGTCACCTGAATTTTTCATCTTAGCCATTCTGACTGGTGTGAAGGTGGAATCTCAGGGTTGTTTTGATTTGCATTTCCCTGATGATTAAGGATGTTGAACATTTTTTCAGGTGCTTCTCTGCCATTCGGTATTCCTCAGGTAGGAAATCTTTTTTTTTTTTTTTTTTTTTAAGTTTTAACTATTTTTACTCAACATGAGACAGAACAACAGTTGTTCAGACAACAAAACAAAAACAGACACAAATTGACACATGGACAGACTGGTGCATCAAACACAGACAATACAGAGAGGGTAGAGAACTTGATGTAACCAGAATCAGACTGGTGCATCAAACACAGACAATACAGAGAGGGTAGAGAACTTGATGTAACCAGAATTATGGATGTCTCCTGTATGGGCCAAAGAGAAAGCAGTACATCTCCAAATTTCCTTCTGTTCCTGGGAGAGCTACAAAATCTTTTTTTCTTCTCTCTTGGTCTCTCTTTCTCATGTCATTTGTATATCTAGCATCTCCCACTCACCACCCACTTTTGTATTTTACTCTTTTTATTTGATTTTATTATTTTAAGCTTTTAAAAGAATGTAATTTTTGTTTGAGTTGCCTTATTCTGTGCTCTAGTTCACATTCATGTCTGCCTTTGATTTTATTATTTCTTACTATAACTTTTGTTTTTATTTTTTTTCAAGGACTTAAAGAGCAACCTTAGATTATATATTTCAGAAATTTATGATACTTCTTTTTCTTTTTTTTTCTTTTCCATTTTTATTAGGTATTTAGCTCATTTACATTTCCAATGCTATACCAAAAGTCCCCCATAGCCACCCACCCCCTCTCCCATACGCATACACTCCCCCTTTTTGGCCCTGGCGTTCCCCTGTACTGGGGCATATTATTTGTTCAGTTCTGAGCCTCATTTTTTAGTGGGGTTATTTGATTATATGGAGTCTACCTTCTTGAGTTTTTTATATATATTGGATATTAGTCCCCTCACCGATTTGGGATAGGTAAACATCCTTTCGCAATCTGTTTGTGGTCTTTTTGTCATATTGAAGGCATCTTTTGCCTTGCAGAAACTTTGCAATTTTATGAGGTCCCATTTATCGATTCTGGATCTTACAGCACAAGCCATTGCTGTTCTATTTAGGAATTTTTCCCCTGTTCCCATATCTTCGAGGCTTTTCCCTACTTTCTCCTCTATTAGTATCAGTGTCTCTGGTTTTATGCGGAGTTCTTTTATCCAATTAGATTTGACCTTAGTACAAGGAGATAGGAATGTATCAATTCGCAATCTTCAACATGATAATATCCAGTTGTGCCAGTACCCTTTGTTGAAAATGCTGACTTTTTTCCACTGGATGGTTTTAGATTGCTTGTCAAAGATCAAGTGACCATGTGTGTGTGTGTTTTTCTTTGGGTCTTCAATTCTGTTCCATTGATCTACTTGTCTGTCACTATACCAGTACCTTGCAGTTTTTTATCACAATTGCTCTGTAGTACAGCTTTAGGTTGGGCATGGTGATTCCACTAGATTTTCTTTTATCCTGGAGGAGTGTTTTTGTTATCCTAGGTTTGTTGTTATTCCAGATGAATCGGATGATATCTCTTTCTAATTCGTTGAAGAATTGAGATGGAATTTTGATGGGGATTGCATTGAATCTGTAGATTGTTTTGGCAAGATAGCCATTTTTACTATATTGATCCTGCCGATCCATGATCACGGGAGTCCTTTCCATCTTCTGAGACCTTCTTTACTTTCTTTCTTCAGAGGCATGAAGTTCTTTTCATAAAGATCTTTCACTTCCTTAGAGTCATGCCTAGGTATTTTATATTATTTGTGGCTATTGAGAAGGGTGTTGTTTCCCTAATTTCTTCCTCAGCCTATTTGTCCTTTGTGAAGAGAAAGGCCATTGACTTGTTTGAGTTAATTTTATATGCAGCTACTTCACTGAAGCTGTTTATCAGGCTTAGGAGTTCTCTGGTGGAAATTTTAAGGTCCGTATACATATTGTGATATCATTTGCAAAAAGTGATATTTTGACTTCTTCCTTTCCAATTTGTATCCCCTTGATCTCCTTTTGTTGTCTAATTGCTCTGGCTAGGATTTCATGTACAATGTTGAATAGGTAGGGAGAGAGTGAACAGCCTTGTCTAGTCCCTGATTTTAGTGGGATTGATTCAAGCTTTTCACCATTTACTTTGATGCTGGCTACTGGGTTGCTGTAGATTTTTTTTATCATATCTAGGTATGAACCTTGAATTCCTGATCTTTTCAAGACTTTTATCATGAATGGGTGTTGGATTTTTTCAAATGTGTTCACAGCTTCTAACGAGATGATCAAGTGGTTTTTGTCTTTGAGTATGTTATATACTGGGTTACGTTGATGGATTTCTGTATATTGAACCATCCCTGCGTCCCTGGGATGAAACCTACTTGGTCAGGATGGATGATTGTTTTGATGTGTTCTTGGATTTGGTTAGCAAGAACTTTATTGTGGATTTTTGCATCAATATTCATAAGTGATATTGGTCTGAAGTTCTCTATCTTTGTGGGGTCTTTTTGTGGTTAAGGTATCAGAGTAATTGTGGCTTCATAGAATGAGTTGGGTAGAGTACCTTCTGTTTCTATTTTGTGTAATAGTTTGTGCAGAACTGGGAGTAGATCTTCTTTGAAGGTCTGATAGAACTCTGCACGAAACCCATCTCGTCCTGGGCTTTTTTTGGTTGGGACACTACTAAGGACTGCTTTTATTTCTTTGGGGGATATTGGGCTGTTTAGATCATTAACCTGATCTTGATTCAACTTTGGTACCTGGTATCTGTCTAGACACTTCTCCATTTCATCCAGGTTCTCCAGTTTTGTTGAGTATAGCCTTTTGTAGAAGGAACTGATGGTTTTTTGGATTTCTTCAGGATCTGTTGTTATGTCTCCCTTTTCATTTCAGATTTTATTAATTAGAATTCTTTCCCTGTGCCCTCTAGTGAGTCTGACTAAGGGTTTGTCTATCTTGTTGATTTTCTCAAAGAACCAGTTCCTTGATTGGTTGATCTCTGAGTAGTTCTTCTTGTTTCTACTTGGTTGATTTTGCCCTTGAGTTTGATTATTTCCTGCCGTCTACTCCTCTTGGGTGAATTTGCTTCCTTTTGTTCTAGAGCTTTTAGGTGTGTTGTCAAGCTTCTAATGCATGCTCTCTCTACTTTCCTTTTGGAGGCACTCAGAGCTATGAGTTTTCCTCTTAGAAATGCTTTCATTGTATCCCATAAGTTTGGGTATGTGGTGGCTTCATTTTCATTGAACTCTAAGAAGTCCTTAATTTCTTTCTTTATTCCTTCCTTGACCAAGATATCATTGAGAAGAGTGTTGTTCAGTTTCCACGTGAATGTTGGCTTTCTATTATTTATTTTGTTGTTGAAGATCAGCCTTAGTGCATGTTGATCTGATAGGATGCATGGGACAATTTCGATATGTTTTATCTGTTGAAGCCTCTTTTGTGATCTATTATGTGGTCAATTTTGGAGAAGGTACCATGAGGTGCTGAGAAGAAGGTATATTCTTTTGTTTTAGGATAAAATGTTCTGTAGATATCTGTCAGATCCATTTCTTTCATAACTTCTGCTATTTTCACTTTGTCCATGTTTACTTTCTGTTTCCTTGATCTGTCCATTGGTGAAAGTAGTGTGTTAAAGTCTCTTACAATTATTGTGTGAGGTGCAATGTGTGCTTTGGGCTTTACTAAAGTGTCTTTAATGAATTTGGCTGCCCTTGCATTTGGAGTGTAGATATTCAGAATTGATAGTTCCTCTTGGAGGATTTTACCTTTGATGAAAATTAAGTGACCCTCCTTGTATTTTTTGATGACTTTTGCTTGTAAGTCAATCTTATCAGATGTTAGGATGACTACTCCAGGTTGTTTCTTCATACCATTTGCTTGGGAAATTGTTTTCCAGCCTTTCATTCTGAGGTAGTGTCTATCTTTTTCTCTGAGATGAGTTTCCTGTAAGCAGCAAAATGCTGGGTCTTGTTTGTGTATCCAGTTTGTTAGTCTATATCTTTTTATTGGGGAATTGAGATCATTGAAATTAAGAGATATTAAGGAAAAGTAATTGTTTGTTCCTCTTATTTTTGTTTTTAAAGTTGACATTCTGTTTTTGTGGCATTCTTCTTTTAGGTTTGTTGACGGATTACCTTCCTGTTTTTTCTAGGGCAAGGTTCCCTTCCTTGTATTTTTTTTGTTTGTTTGTTTCTTATTATCCTTTGAAGGGCTGGATTTGTGGAAAGGTAATATGTGAATTTGTTTTTGTCATGGAATACTTTTGTTTCTCCATCTATGGTAATTGAGAGTTTGGCTGGGTATGGTAGCCATGGCTGGAATATGTGTTCTCTTAGTGTCTGTATAACATCTGTCCAGGCTCTTTTGGCTTTCATAGTCTCTGGTGAAAAATCTGGTGTAATTCTGATTGACTTGCCTTTATAATTTACTTGACCTTTTTCCCTTACTGCTTTTAGTATTCTATCTTTATTTAGTGCATTTGTTGTTCTGATTATTATGTGTAGGGAGGAATTTCTTTTCTGGTCCAGTCTATTTGGAGTTCTGTATGCGTCTTGTATGTTCATGGGCATCTCTTTCTTTAGATTTGGGAAGTTTTTTTCAATAATTTTGTTGAAGATATTTGCTGGTCCTTTGAGTTGAAAGTCTTCATTCTGATCCACCCCTATTATCCGTAGGTTTGGTCTTCTCATTGTGTCCTCAATTTCCTGGATATTTTGAATTAGGATCTTTTTGCATTTTGCATTTTCTTTGATTGTTGTGCCGATGTTCTCTATGGGATCTTCTGCACCTGAGATTCTCTCTTCCATGTCTTGTATTCTGTTGCTGATGCTCAAATCTATGGTTCCTGATTACTTTCCTAGGGTTTCTATCTCCAGTGTTGCCTCACTTTGAGTTTTCTTTATTGTATCTACTTCCCTTTTTAGGTCTAGTATGGTTTTGTTCATTTCCATCACCTGTTTAGATGTGTTTTCCTGTTTTTCTTTAAGGACTTTAACTCTTTAGTAGTGTTCTCCTGTATTTCTTTAAGTGCGTTATTAAAGTTCTTCTTGATGTCCTCTACCATCATCATGAGATATGCTTTTAAATCTGCGTCTAGGTTTTCGGATGTGTTGGGGTGCCCTGGACTAGGCGAAGTGGGAGTGCTGGGTTCTGATGATGGTGAGTGGTCTTGGTTCCTGTTAGTAAGATTCCTACGTTTACCTTTCACTATTTGGTAATCTCTGGAGTTAGTTGTTATAGTTGACTCTGTTTAGAGATTGTTCTTCTGGTGATTCTGTTACTGTCTATCAGCAGACTTGGGAGACAGACTCTCTCCTCTTAGTTTCAGTGCTCAGAGCTCTCTCTGCTGGCAAGGTCTCCTATTAAAGGGAAGGTGCACAGATTATCTTGTGTTGTACTTCCTCCTGGATGAAGAAGTGGGCCGAAAACAGGACCTTTTCCAGAAGCTGTGTTGCTTGGCAGGTCCCAGAAGCTGTCAGCTTCTGTGGTGCACACTCTCACCTGTGCAGACTTAGTTCCTAAGTTCGGTGGAATCCCAGAACTAAGGTGGCACCTGCTGCTCCTGAGTCTGAGGTTTTCCGAACCAGGCAGATACCTGTCCTCTGGTCGGGAGGGTGGCTGTCTGTCTGCTGTCCGAAAAGGTTGCTGCCTCAGCGGTTCTGTGGCTCCCCCTTTCCCAGAAGCTGTCTGGTTCTGTGGTGCACCCTGTCATCTGTTCAGATTAATTTTCTAAGTTCTGCATAGTCCCTGAACCTCCGCTATTATAATTAATGCTGCTGTGTAAACACTGAAGGTTTACTTATGATATGGTAGAGCATTTTGGAGTATATGCCCAGAAGTTGTATATATGAATATTCAGATAGACTTATTTCCAATTTTGTGAAGAAATGCCAGAATATTTTCCAGATTATGGAATCCGGAAAACATTTTGCAATCCCACTAGCAAAGATAAAGTGTTCTTTTTATCTACATTTGCTCTAGCAGCTATTTTCACCTGACATTTTGGTCTCAACCATTCTGATTGGTTTAGGATGGATTCTCAGCGTGGTTTTGATTTGTATTTCACTATAAATAAGGATGTTGAACATTTCTTTAGGTCCATCTCAGGCTTTTGAGATTCCTAAAATGAGAATTTTGTTTAGCTCTAGAGCTCATTTTTTCGTTAGGATTTTTTTTTTTTTTTTTTTTTTTTTTTTTTTTGGAGTCTAGCTTCTTGAATTCTTTGTATATTTTGAGTATTAGCCCTCGATCAGATGTAGGGTTAGTAAAGATCTTTTCTCCATTACTAGGTTGCCATTTTGTCCTATTGACAGTGTCCTTTGCCTTACAGAACGTTTTCAGTTTCAGGAGGTCTAATTTGTTAATTGACCAAGATATGCTTTCAGACAGGAACATGGCATCACTGTCCTAAAAGAGGCTATGCCATCAAATGACTGAGACAGATGCAGATATTTACAGCCAGCCATTGGTCTAAACACAGGAACCCCTATGGAAGAGTTTGAGCAAAGACTGAAGGAAGTGAAGGGAATTGCAACCCTATAGTAAGAACAACACCATCAAAAAACTAGATTTCTGAGAATTCTCAGGTACTAAGCCACCAACCAAAAAGCATACATGTACTAGTCCATAACCCCTACTATACATATGTAGCAGAGGATAGCATTGTCTGGCCTCAGTGCGATGAGGGTGTGTGCTTGTACTGTGGAAGCTTTATGTCCCCAGAAAAGGGGAATTCTAGAGAGGTGGGTGGGAGAGTAACCTTTTAGAGAGAGGAGGGAAGTGTGGTAGGGGCCTCATGGAGGGAGTATGCTGAAGGGGATCACATTTGAAATATAAATAAATAAAATAATTAGTAAAATGGATAGTATGACATAGTTTAGAATATCTTCAAAACAGGAGCATGAAAGTAATTGGATATAGGAAGATAAGTTTAATTTTAGAGATTTTAGGTATGGTAGTCAAAATTCTTCAAAGAAAAAACTGAAATAATTGTGTGTGTGTGTGTGTGTGTGTGTGTGTGTGTGTGTGTGTGTGTGTGTGTTTGTAGAGGGATTTATACACTGTGGTCCAGCCCAGGTATTTAAAAATAGATGTCTATAGAAAGAAAGTCAAGGAATCCAATAGATATTCTGTCCACAAGACTGAATTTCCCACATGTTCTTCAGTATATGTTGGACTCTCAAAGAAATATACTCTAAAACCTTCAAAAGAACAAGCATACCTGTGAGAATGAAGAAAAGCAGGCAAAAACCAAAGGGGTCTTCTATGTGCTTTACATAGCTAGCACAAGAATATGTGTCCCAGAGTTAGGATAGGTTTTTAGAGCTCAAATGAGGCAATGAATCAAAAATCACTTATATCCAGTGCTTTTCACTTTTAGTTAATTCAATATTCAGTAAAGTTAACAACTAAGACTACCAATCACAAAGTTAGAAGTCATAGAAGTAATATGCCTGCCAACCTATCTCCTATATAACAACCAATTAGACAAGTAATAAAATTCATACAAATAAGCTTTATTCAATAATAAAATATTGTGAAGACAAACAAGAGGATAGGTGTTGCAAAGTCTGTCTTACAGTTTAAACACAGTGTACATGTTTAAACAGGAGGTTTTATTTATTATTTATTTATGCCCACAACTGACATGTTAACTCAGTGCCTGTTCTATGGTCAAAGTGGTCCATTTAGTATGAAAATTTTACTCAGAAGCAATTTATGCCTCTAGCTGTCACCATAGCTTCAGTCTTATTATGATTATTATTATATTTGAATATATAATATTTTGAGTAGTCTAATATATTTAACTAGTTGGTCTCCAGCTAGAGACAGTGTTTGGGAAGGTTATGGAACATTTAGGAATGTTTTTTTGCGAACATTTCACATATTCTTCTATAATGAATATTAGCAAAAAATCCAATACATCTAGAAAAGAAAGAAAAAGAAGCTCAAGTCTAAGTGGATCAAAGAACTCTATATAAAACCAGGGACACTGAAACTTATAGAGAAGAAAGTGGATTAAAGCCATTAAGATATGGGCACAGGGGGAAATTCACAAAAATTCTTATTTTCAAGTTCAACCTTTGTTCGCCCAACTAGCATTCACTGCATGAATGCTGGCAAGTGACCCTGAATCCAAAAAACATTGGGTTTATATACAGTATAGGAAGTGTGTAAATATTTACAGAAAAGTTGACTAGAAGGTGTAATAGTCCTGAAATGGGAGGGGTAATGAGTGTCTGTTCAAGGACTAACTTTATGGCCAGTTTTATCTGTCTGTGACCTGACATCTGCTTACCTTTTACTTTTTCCATGGTGTCCCTTGAGCTTGCTTTTTCACTAAGGTCTCAAGGATAGGTACTTGGAGTTCTTTCCAGCAGGAGTTTTGGTTTTTGCAGACACAGAGGCAGAGAGAATGTGTCCTCATTATGGGCCCTGAAATTGTATCTCCAGGGGAGGAAGAGGCAGCCCAGTCTGCTGCAGAAGGATGCTGCACAGAAACCACCTGTTTGCTATCTGCATAGCCGCAGGGGAAGGGGGAAGGGGGAAAGAAGATGGGAGCCTCTGTCTGTACAACACTGAAGTCTCTCTAGTATTAGTAATCTGAGGGTTACAACATTCTCCCCTCTTTTTGGTGACGCTAGAGGCCAATCTTGGACTCTTTATAGGCCTAAATCATCTGTGCTACCTGGTTTGTACTGGGATCTCATCACCATCAGTTGAATAGTCCATAATCTCTGCTTTATATACTGCAAAAGCTTTTTAATTATGCATGGCCCAAATGTGAGCAGCAACAAAAAAATTATAAGGGACCCTGTAATTGTGGAAATGAGAGTAATTAACCATGGGGAATTATCAAATAGGGAATGATGCCAGCTTTTGGAGTTTTCTTGTTCTCTTTGGTACCTCTCTATGCTTTCTCTAACCTTAGGTAGTAATTCTTTGATGCAAGAGTGATTTACATAAAACCAACATTCTTTGAATACATCATAACACAAGCCTCCCTGATGTAGTAACACAAAGTCTAACCCTTGTCTGTTCTGTTCAACTACCTCAGCCAGGAAATCTACATTTCACTCTAGGTGTGCAATGGATTTTTCTAAGCATTGGCTGTCTTGATCTGTATTTAATTTAAGGCTATATGGTTATTCTCTTACAATGTTAGGGCTGCTATCCCAGTGCCTGCACCAGGTAGCCCTGCTCCCAAAATTATAGCCAACTTTAGGGAAATAGTTTCTCTCTTCTGTCTTTTGAGGTCTCCCCCCAACATGCCCTATTAGGTTCTTCAGCACTATTTCCTCTGAATAATAGGTTATGGATGGCACCAATTGGACTAGAATAGAGAACTCCTTTGCAGTAGGGGAAATAAGAACCTCTCCATGCACTCACAGAGTCAACCCTGTTGAACAGGCCCACCATGCCTGTTCAGGGGAAATAACATATTTGGAATGCACCATGGGCGTATTTTGGTTACAAATATGTTGATGTGACAAGGGAACTTTTCCCAGGCAGGTCCCCTGTCCTGATATGGTCTGTATGGTTAAGGTTCTTCTCTTGGGATCATATGCATGCAGTGTCTCTCTTGGACTCATTATATTTAGACATAAATCCAACATCTTCATAAAAAGGGTTTCAGGCATAATAACACAGCCAGTAGAAGATGGTTAGCTCTGGTTGGGAACTGGTCAAAATCTGAAAGGTTTTTAGCATCATTGACCAGAGCAGATCTACAGGGCCGGGGAGCCTGCTGGGGACGGACTGGGAGGTCAACAAACACTGGTTTGAGAACAGACATTGGCATAGGATTTTCAGGGCAATACCTCTTGGTATAGGTTTAGTGTTTGCCAGAATTCTGTTTGTTCCTACAGTCACATTCAGGGGGTTTACTATTGGTTTTATCAGGAGCCTAATTCTGAAAATGAGTTTGAGGTTTTTTCCCCCCAATAATATAAAATCGGAGGCCCCAAGGTTTCTCAGTTTCCCAGCCCTTTTCCTGCTTTCCTAGGCTGGTGAACTTAAGTTGAATTTCAGATTCCCTCCCCTGTCAGGTGACTGTGATAAGATCTTCCTTTGATGCCTTCCATACCGATGTTTCACAACCCCAAAAAGCATAATAGAATTGTTCTGGTTCCCCATATGCCACAGTTCTTTTTTCCCCAGACATATAAAAAAGTCTCCCTAAGTCTACTTAGTGTATGAATGTTGTAAAGTCTGTTGGGTGTTAGGCCATGAGTTATCAGCCAGCAGGCACAGATCAAACGTTAAATATGGAAACCTTGACATCCCAAGTGGTTTTTCTTTATTAGCCAGTTGGGCCCAGTAACCCATTTCAGGATTCTCAATTGTCCTAGTCAAGTCTTAAGGCTGCTGCGGGTTTTTGATCTCTGAATGGAGACATGGACTGGGAACAGCAGCACATGCAGTCAGTAAAAAACGCAATCTTAGGACCTAGTTAATTTTAACATGGAGGGATGAATAGAACTCCAGCTCTTTTAATAGTATGAAAAGTGATCATTGCAGAAAACAAGGATGAACCAGTTTTGTGATACCTCAGTTCTAGGATTGTCATAGATTTATTAAAAAATGAAAATTTAGAACCAAATATGTGGAAACTAATGAGGGCAGGGGAAGGAGGGGTAGGGAGGATATCCCACATCTGGCCAGAGTTCCTCCTATGCTTTGGGCAGGCAGACTTGGGAGAGCTGCTAACCCTCACGGCCTCTCTCCTGCTTTCCCATACCTGAATGTGTTCATTTTTTTCCACCCCTCCCATCTCCCACCTAGATTTCTCTCTCTCTCTCTCTCTCTCTCTCTCTCTCTCTCTCTCTCTCTCTCTCTCTCTCTCTCTCTCTCTCTCTCTGTCTGTCTCTGCCTCGTGTCATTACTTTCTTCTCCCTTACAAGTGTGATTGAAGCATTCTCACTTGGACCCTTCTTGTTGTTAAGTTTCTTGAGTTCTGTGGATTGTATCCTAGGAAATCTGTACTTCTTTGGCTAATATCCTCTTATTACAGTTCATTTTACTTTGACATTTTATTTGTATTCGAAACAAGTACAGTGTTACATTTATGATAAAAAAGATAAAATGTTGAATAGATTCACAAAAAGAAATCTTAGTAATTTACTGTTTATTTACTATTACCTGGATGTTTTAATCATTATCATAGAGTATAAAATAAAATGTGAATGTGAGAAAGAAATTTAGAGAACGAATTGGAGGGTAAGGATGGAAGTTGTCGAAATTTGGGTTTTGTTGTTATGAAGAGACCACAGTAATTCCTATAAAGCAAAGAACTTTGCTGGGGCTGACTTACAGTTTCAGTGGTTAATTTCATTATTGTCTTGCCGATAAACATGGTAGTTTTCAGGAAGATCTTTTGTTAGAGCCAGAGATGAAGCCAAGAGCTCTAAATCTTCCTCCACAGGCAGCAAAAAGAGGCTGTCTACACACTGGCCAGACATGAGCATATATGATCTAAAAACCTGCCTCTAGTGACAGCCTTCCTTGATTGAGCAGTAGAGTAGAGCTGTCCCTAGATTTGGGGCTTTCTGATCAGCTGCCTGGTGGGCATGGGCATGGGATACCTGGTCCTGCGACTTGTGTGCTGTGCAGTGGTTTGGACAAAGGAGAGACCCCCTTCCCTCTCTTTTGCCCTCACCACCGTTGGCAGGAGAGCTGTCCCTAATGGGTTCATGAGCCCAGGAATAATGTCCCAATCACCTCTTGCAGCACTTGGGAGATTAGGCCATGCACCTCATCTGAGCAGCAGGGAGGAGCTGGCCCAGATTTGGGGGGTTACTGGTGAGCCTGCTCAGAGGGAGTGAGAACTAGAAACCTGACTCCATCCCTTATCTGCTGTATCACTGTAGAGTATGACCCCTCTCCCTTGTCTGGGAAGCACAGTAAATCTGGCTTTGATGGCAGGGGCACAAATGCGAGAGCACTGAGGGTATGGTAGCATGAAAGTAGTTTCTGCCCCTTGTTGGCTGCAACTTTGGAAAGGGAAGCTTGGGAAGGGCAGGAAAGCTCTCCCAGATGGTGGTAGTGTGGCAGAGCTGGTAGTCTGATTAGCCAGATCCCTCTCAGGCCCAGATCCTGGGCTTTGAATTGCCCCAACACAACATTGACCCCCATTGGTGAACTGCTGAAGTAGATTAAAATGGCCATTATACAGATCCCATACTACAGGATCTCAATGACAAAGGGCAACCACAGGATATCTGAGAGGAGTTACAGTTATGCATTAGTACTGATAGTATAGTAGAAGGCAGAGACCTCTTAAGACTCATTAAAATGAACAACTTGGAAACAAAGAAGTGTAGATAAAAGGGCACACTGTGGGATATACACTGTGACATTACAAATTCCACAATGAGAATCTTATTCTTTTGGGGTGGTTGCAATGGTGGAAGCAGGATACAAGGTGATGAGGAGATAAGTGGGACTGGGTGTATGATTTAAAAATCAGGAAGATCAAACAAAAAGTTTGAAAAAGAGTACCAACTTTTCAAACCATTATTCATTTCTATGTTAAAGGGAAAATGTCAAACATACTCAAGGGTATATAACTATCTTCATATTATAAAAAAAAAAATACTAACTTTTCTGACATCTAGGTTTCTACCCTAAAAATTGAACTAATATCCTGTAAACATGTCATTTTGTGAGTTAACTGATATTTTATTTGGAAGAGTTATAGTAAGCTATATGTTTAGAAATAAGTTAGATACCTGCACACGTGTGTGCATGTGCATGTATGTGCGGAAACACACACACAAATACACACAAGCTTATACACATAATCCTGGATATATGGTATATAAATCATGATTTTTTTTTCTGTTCAGGAAATAAGCAACAAAACTGAATTTTTTTAACATATTCTAATTTATTAATATTTTATTCTTCTTTCTCTTAGAAAATCTACGATGCAGATACCTATATCCCAGCTAATAGTTTTCTTGTAAATATCTAAAACAATTCTTGCTGGTGTGGTAGTTAATACTCATAGCTACAGCCATACTTGGAAGACTAAGACATGAGGCCTTTAAGTTAAAAAAACAGCCTAAGGTAATTGTTGAGATTCTGTTTCAAGACAGTAAAATATGCACAAATACTTCATTACTCAATATTTTAAATGTTAGCAAGATAAATATTTATGTTACTATTTTAATTTGTTTACATATGTGTGGTTCATAATAAGAATGTCAGTGTTCAAATAAAATTTTCTTTACTGATTTTTATTTTGGGCGTTTCAGTTTGCATAAACATTTTCAGAGTAGCAGAAGCCTTATGAAACAAAACCTTGAAACATCTGTTATTTCTCCTAAATTATACGTCCCTACTGAATATTCATAAAAGGAAGGAATATCTCAAGCTTAATTATTTAGTCTTCAATTTTTGTTTTAGATAAATTTTATATATGCAGAAACATTGTCAGAATTGTGTCCTCATATACCATTTATCTATTTTTTCTTTAATAGTAATACTTTAAATAACCATAGTACATTTCTGAAAGTAACATCACTACTATACTACTTGCTAAAGTATAAAGTATAAAGAATTATGAAGGATGTCTTTATGCCAGGATACACCAAGAAAGTAAATCCATAGTCAGCTAAACTATACATAGACTAAACAAAACTAGATATAGACCTTTATGTTATGAGCAGTAGAGATGGTTCAAGTGGTGAAGTGTTTCCTGCCAACCCTGACAGCCTGAGTTTGACTCTTATGTCCTATATTGTAGAGAAATAAAAGTGACTTCTGATGTCATCTGACCTATACATGCACACCATGGCATTTCTTCACAGGCATGTGTGTGTTCACATGCACAAACACACACACACACACACACAAACACACACACAGACACACACACATCATCTCCACCACCACCACCACCACCACCACCATACCACACCACACAACCGAGGGGGAGGGATGGAGGGAGAGATGAAGGAAAGGAGAGGGAGAGACAGAGACAGAGACAGAGACAGACAGACAGAAACAGAGAAAGAGGAAGCGAGAGAATACTTTATTATCTCTCTTTAAAAAATATATTTAGTCTCGACAGGTTTTCCCGTTCCCTTTGTGTGAGTATTTTAGCTAATGCCATCCTTCTGGAGTCCTGGGAAGCTCTTGCTTTCTTGGCATCTGTGACTTTCTGTTTTTTTACCACCAGTTCCTCATCCCCCAGTTGCTATACACCCCTGTTCAATGTCCTGACCATCTGAACAACTCTCCTGTCTTCTCCCATACCTGATTCTTCCCCTCTTTTTCTTCTCCCCCTGTTCTCTTCTTCACAATTCCCTCCCATCATCTACGTCCCTTGATTATGTTGTTCCCTGTTTTAATTTGGATGGAAGCATCCACTCTTTGGTCTTACTTCCTCCTGAAGTTCATGTAGTTCCTGAGTTGTATCGTGGTTATTCAACACTCTATGCCTAATGCTAGAGCGGTGAGGCAGGAGTGGGTAGGTGGTTTGGGGATCACCCTCATAGAATCAGGGTAAAGGGAGATGGGATATAGTGGTTCTAGGTGGAAAACATGGAATGGAGATAACATTTGAAATGCAAATAAGTAAAGTGTCCAATTTTAAAAAAAAGTATTTAGAAACAGTGTGAATAAGTATGGCCCCCATAAGGTTCATAGATTTGAATAAGTACTGAGTAACATTATTGAAAGAGTAAGCAGGTATGGCCTTATTGGAATAAGTATGACCTTGTTGAAATGGGTATAACATTTTTGGAAATATTGACGCTGGGTATTATTTTGATATTTCAAAATGTCCATTACAAGACGAGAGTTTCTCTCTTCTTTCTACCTGAAGATTCTCTCGCTACTGCTCAATTAATATGTCTGTCTACATGCTACTGCACTCCCACCACAGTAAGAATGAACTAAGTCTCTGAAACTGTAAGCAAGTCATGATTAAATGGTTTCATTTTACAATATTTTCCTGGTGATGGTATCTTGTATTAATAGAACACTTATTAAGCCATATGCTCTCACTACATAGCTCAAATTTCCTTGGAAAGTATGATTTTTCTGCATTAGCCTACTGAATACTGCAAATAAAAATTATGTCTTTCCAATACCAGTTATTTTCCCCTATTGGAATAGACTAGCCTAAAGATCTCGTGTAGAAAATTATTTTCTCCACAAAAATTTCATTTTTTTAACAACTTCACTAACCATTACTATCTCTCATTTTAAATTCCATCTTAAAAATAATTTTGTAAAATAATTAGTAATGTCAAAACTATCTTCCATTCACTTTCCTATTCTGTTTATTTTCTTATTCTGTTTAATGCTTAAGACAAATATTCATGTAAATTCTGATATGGTATAATTCAACATGTGAGGCATTAACCAAAGGGGAAAATGGTCCATGATCAAGCACTTACCTTTGCTAAACCTCTAATCATTAATAGATCCTTATGATATATTGTTGAAATTCATAGCTATCATAAAGCTCTAAAACTAGAAGAATTTTATTATTTGTCTGTGTTCACAAAAGAGTATCTAAAGAGATGTCTTAGTAGTTAACTGAGATTTTTAATGAATCACAAGGGCAGAGTTTGAATTTACAGCATCATTATTGTTCATATAGCAACAATTTGGGCAATGGGTGTAGAGATATGATTCAAATTTAGAAGGGAATATTAGCAAGACTATTGTTAGAGTTTGCTGGCTTCAAATATAGACAAATCCTGGGATGTATAACTCCAGAGGAGACAACTCACCCCAACCTTCCTGGACTGCTTGGTTTATAACGCTTTCTCTTCACACCCTCACAAAGTTCAAATACACTCACAGAAAGACACACATACAATGCAGACATACATATATACATACATACATACACATAATACACCCTATTTCGGATAAAAAAACACAAGTTAAGGGCTTCTCAATGATCTCTCTGTTAAAATATAGTTCACTGCTAAAACATTTTATCTCATAAGATATCTTATGGTTATCTTCATTGTGGGAATAATCATATGTTATATTTTGCATTAATTTTAAATGCATCAATTCACACAATAAAATCAGACTTCTTTTTTATTTTATTTAATATTTATTTATTTATTTATTTATTTATTTATTTATTTATTTATTTATTCATTTATTTTGGTTTTGTGAGAGAGAGTTTCACTCTATAGCCCTGGCTGTCCTGGAACTCACTTTGTAGACCAGGCTGGCCTCGAACTCAGAAATCCACCTGCCTCTGCCTCCCATGTGCTGGGAATAAAGGCGTGCACAACCATGCCCAGCATAACATCAGACTATTCATTTAGTCTTCAATAACATGCATGAAAAATGAAATGAAAAATAGTTATTAATGTTGTTTAGTGACAGTTAACATTTTAAATTAATCTAGTATTTAAGGTACAGATGGGAAACATATTCTCAGACAATTAATAACATGTTACAAAAGATTTTATCTATAATTTCCAATTTAAGAACTTACAGAAAAGACATCTTGTCTTAAAGAAATACTATTCTTGAATTGGAGAGATTGCTCAGTGGTTAGGAGTGATAGCCAGTATTCTCCCAGAGAAAACATTTGTTTCTCTACACATTCTTTGTAAGTTGAAATCATCCATGATTCCAGTTTCAGGGGGTCTGATCCATGTACCAGATGTGTAATCTGGTGGTGGGGAGCTCTTAGGAACTCTAGAAAGTCCCAGAGAGCTGGGATGTGAGAGGCTCCTGGAACTCGGTGGTGATCTTAGCCGAACTGCCCAACAGTGCGGAGATGGAACCTGGAAAGACCACCTCCAGTTAATAGGCAAAGCCCCTAGTGTCTCTAACAACAACTGACTGAGACACATGCAGATAATTACAGTTAATCATTGGACGCATACAGAAGAGTTAGAGAAAAGTTTGAAAGAACTGAAGAAGATGAGACCCCCATAGGATTACCAAGAGTGTCAATTAACCCAAACTCCCAGGAAGATCTGAGAGACTAAGCCACCAGCCAAAGAGCATACTTGGGCTAGTCTATGGCATCTGGCACATATGTAGCAGAGAACTGCTTTTTCCAGCCCAGTGGGAAACAATAGACTGAATCCTGGAGAGACTTGATGCATCAGGGATGCTGCTGTGGGATATGTTGAGGTGAGATGGGGTGGGTGGCTTGTGCAACACCCTCTCAGAGGAAATGGGGAAGAAGAATGGGTTGAAGAACTGTAGGAAGTGGGATCAGGAGGTGGGATATTTGGAATGTAAATAAATTAAAATAAAATACAAACTTACTGCAACATCAATAGCTAGTCAAGTCATTGCTTTCTTCATACTTGTCAGCAGTGTTGATGTTATGAAAATTTTAGAGAGAATATGATTTCATCAAATGCATCCGTGTCTCAAAGGAAGACATTCCAATTTTGGCATACTATTTATAACTCCAAAGATAAGCTAACATTTTAGTGTGGGCTTTAGACTGCTCATTGTCACATGATTTCAAATAATATTTTATAAATAAATATTTCACTAAGTTGTGAAATTACACTTTTATTTATCAAATGCTGTCTATTTTAATGTTTTGTGTGACTCTGAATCTTATGTTGACTTCTATCCCATTGTCACTATTTTTTCTACAGTCTCATGCAACACTAAACAAATGAGAAATTAAAATTTTCACATCCCTACTTTTAAAAAGGTTTTTGTTTCATAGCTTCATTGACCTTAATGTTGAAACTTTGATGGTTTTCTCTATATTATTTTCTGGTTTTGCCAATAAAGCATATTAATTAGGTTTACTTACCCAATAGTTAATTTAATTTTAATTTGTCTTTTTGTATTTATCTTCTAGCCATTCTAATCCAAAAGTTGTTAATCCAATCAAGACATGTTCATGCTTGCATCTCATGCAAACAAATATTATTTTTAATTTCTAGGTGCAGTATTTATAGTCAAGTGTTTGGACTGACTGTGGGTGAAGTTAACTGCCTTGTAGGCCAGAAGTCCTTACTAACAAAGTTTTGGCCTTAGTGGAAAAGTCCTAACTTAGTTGAGATTTCTGTGGGAAAAGTTGAGGCCTCTGTAGGAAAGTACTAGTCCCAGTTAAGAACAAATAGCTATAGATATTGGGGACAGGTACTTAGCAACCCACTCTGTTCTGTTCCTCCTGCTGAACTTTTTTTACCTAGTCAATATCCTGCTTTGGGGAACAGGTGCATTCCCCCAGAAACAAAGTGATTTCGCATCATTTTCACTCCCCATTTCCTGTTTCTATGGGTATAAAACCTGCCTGGGAAAAACAAAATTTGTCAGCTTGATCAGGTTTTTTTTTTGTTGTTATTTTTTATTTTTTTTTTGTCTTGCTGTCCATTCTTTGTATTTCTTGTTCCCCATTCACTCCTTAGGTGGTTTCTCAAATCCTGTTCGATTGTTTCATGGGTCAGGACAGTCGAGATTCAAGAATGCTCATGTTAAAAAGAAATTCTAAATGTTACTGAAGGACTCACTCATCTCTAAGCTCAAAGAAAAAAATTACCCTAATTACTTCCAGGGCTTTGTCTAATGAACATTAAGATATTTTTCTAACAGATGCAGAATATAAAAAAATCCTTCAACATATTAAAAACATTGTAGTTATTTGGTGAGTATATTGATGATTTTAGTATTCTTACACATCATTGTCATTCACAAATAACAATTTAACAAAGTAAGCTTCAGTTGAATAATGCCTTGCTATGTAGTGTAGGAGGTAGCATAAGATTTTAAAATTTGAAAAAAAGTGATTCAAAAAGCTTTAGTGTAGTAACCAATGGATTTAATTATTAGTATTATAAAAAAACTCAGTATAAAAATCAAATCCAGTTTTCTTCCAGTAATCTACCATCTCTAATTATTATTTAAGGCTCTGAAATTCAGCATGTGATCTAATCACAGAGGCATAAAATAAAGACTATAATATCTTAAAATAGTATTGATGTATATGAGATACAGAATCTATATTAAGTAAAATTGTTACTTCACTTATGCTTAATTTTATTAAGGCAATATTTTCTGATAGCAATCATACTTATTTTTATAATTTAGTAATTTTAATAAAGTTATTTAATTTTCATATTGGTAATGTCAGTTTTGAAATGATTTACCAAATCAGTTGCATTGTAAATATTTACCAATATTGGAAGATAACTAAATGTTTACATTATTATATTAGTTATTTCATAGTTGGAATGAACACATCTGTAATGAGATGGTCTCTTAGAAAAGAGAGATGTTATAACTCTAACAACAAATTTGTTCTTATTCTTAAGTGGAGAAAACTTATTTATTAAGTTTCATAAAAATATGGTTTCCTCTTCATTCTCTTCCAGACAAAAGGGTGTTGAACATGAGCATTCACAAGACTGTGGTAGCACAAATGAAACCTTTACAAGTTCAAGATAGATGAGATCCCAACACTTAGATGGGGAAATGGACATAGACTCTGTTCTAAATTGAGACCCTCAGGCATATGAAAGAACATTTTTTTTTCTGATAGAATATTGCTGTGCATGTCAACCACATTCCAGAGTTGATTAATACCTACAGAGAGTTGACCAACACATGTTATTTTTGTGGATTTCTTTGATGTTGTTTGTTTTGGCTTTCTCTCTCTCTCTCTCTCTCTCTCTCTCTCTCTCTCTCTCTCTCTCTCTCTCTCTCTCTCTCTCTCTCTCTCTTTCTCTCTCTCTGAGTGTGTGTGTATATGTGTGTGTGTTTTGTGTGTGTGTTTGTGTGTGTGATTTTCTGAGGCTTTTTGATTTCATGATTTTTTGTAGTTGTTGATTCAGGCTTTTTTGCTTTTTCATTTAGAGAGAGAAAGAAAAAGAGAGAGAAAGAAAGAGAAAGAACATTAAATTGGGTATGATGGTTGGAGAAAATCTGGGAGGCATTCAGGGATGGGACACATGCTCAAAATATATTGTATGAAAAATTGTTAATAATAATAATAATAATACAAATTACTTTATCCTAATCTCTCTCTCACACACACACACATTACACATGTAGTTAAGTATACCTTTTAAATTCCCACAAATCATCATTGTAAAAAAAAACCTCCTAAGTTCTTAGAGCAGCAACAAGGCAATTCATCTCATTTTTTGACTCACCATGTTAACCCTTCAATACTACAGTAAATTCTGTTATTGAAACTCTTTGTTCAAATTAATGAGCTTTATTTTCTGTCAGACATAATTATCTCTATAAACTGGGCTTAGAAAAAATAGCATAATATATGTAACAGGATAGGGTGTTGTCTTAGTCAGGGTTTTTATTCCTGGACAGAACATCATGACCACGAAGCAATTTGGGGAGGAAGGAGGGATTTATTGGCTTACATCACTAAGGAGGTCAGGTCTGGAATTCAAACAGGTCAGGAAGCAGGAGCTGATGCAGAGGCCATGGAGGGATGTTCTTTACTGTCTTGCTTCCCCTGGCTTGCTCAACCTGCTCTCTTATAGAACCCAAGACTACCAGCCCAGAGATGGTTCCACCCACAAAGGGCCTTCCCACCTTGTTCATTAATTGAGAACATGTCTTAGAGTTGGATCTCATGGAGACATTTCCTCAACTGAAGCTCCTTTCTCTGTGATAACCCCACCTGTGTCAAGTTGACATAAAACTAGCCAGTACAGGTGTATATACTATAAAATCTGCAAGACAATATGTTTTTTCAAGGGTTGCAGATTTCTAAAGATATTTTGGTTAATTTGGATTTGTAGGAACTTGACTGAATATTATAAAATTATTTACCAGAACTTCTCAGGGTACCCTTAAGATGTGAGTCAAACTCTATAAAGTAGAGAACATATCAAATACTCGAAATATTTTAAAGCACAGCACGATCAACTTGAGTTTCCCATCAAAGAGAAATGAATTCTTTTAAACTGAATTGGCTTTTATTTTATTTTATTTTATTGAATTTGGAAAAAAATATTTTCAGAAAGAAGGTGTTTATCATTAATCCCCTTGAGTTAAGGCAACATTAAATGGAGAATGGAGGCTAGAAAATGTAAGACATATTGAGAGAATTTGGATGTCTGTGGACAAAACATTTCATTGTGCATACATTTTATCTTTTTTTAATATCTTATGTTCATATTTTTAATCACAAAGTCACAAGTCCTTGAAATGGAACTTTGTACAATGAAGTTCATACCAAAAATATATATGTTGAATTTGTTTAAAACTAAAATTAACATACCTTAGAATTGGGAATGATTAAAAAGCTTTGGGAACTCTGTATGTTTTACATTCGCCAATGATACTAGTTTTGATGAAACATGGTCAAACGTTTCAGATACATTAACTGTAGATATGATGTTACAGCTATGGTCCAGTGAAACTAGGTTACCTCTTGGGCCAGTCATGAAATTTGGTGTCAATGTCTAATTTTTCTAAATTTAATATATGAAAGATGCAAAACTAAGACAGTCTTTAAGAACAGCTGAGACCAGAACTGTGTGACAGAGTTTGAATCCTGGCAAAGAAGCCCCAAGAGGCTTGCATGAAGTTATGAAGGTAAAGTTTAAGCTACTGTAGAGATTCCAGAGTATTAGAAAGGCCAGGATGATGGGACATGATCTAATATCTGGACAAGGACATCTGAAGGTGAGAAATGGAATCAGTTTAAATGCTGAGGAAATCTGTGTGTGCTGAAGATAGCATATGTAGAGGAATTGTGACACCAAAGCTTATTTCTCCATGGAAAGCCCCAGTAATGGAGGATTTCCTTTCTCTGCTTGATTTTGGCTTTTTGTATAATCATCACTTTCTATTCCTAATACTTATTTTTATTTTGTGATAAGAATTTTTACATTATTCTATTATGCATAGCAATAACATAATTTTCTACAAGATATCACAATACATTTTTTGATGTGGTAAAGTTTTAAAGACTATGAGGACTTTTAAATTTGAACTGTATTTTGCATTATTAAACACACAGAGAACTTTGGAATTAAGGGTTGGTAGGTTATGTCTAAAACATAATGTGATGTGTCTATCTGAAAGGTTAACAATGAATGAAGCTGTGATGGTTAATGTTATATACTTAAAACAATATAGAATTGCCTGGGAGGGAAATCAGAATGAAGGATTGTCTATACTACTTAGTCTGTGAGCATGGTTGTGGGCCTGCACCTTGATTACTTTTAATTTCTATGGAAAGAACTTCCCTTGTTGTGGCACCATTATTTATGATGGGGATTCTGGAGTGTATGAGAATAAAGAAAGCAAATTAAGCTCTAGTAACCATAAAAACATCAATTCCTTTATCTCTACTCTTGACTTGTGTCAAGTTTCTGCTACTTCCTGTTGCACTGATGCCCCAACAGTGATGGACTATAGTCTAAATTTGTGTGTAAAATAAACTTTCATGTATCTTCTTTTGGCTATGATACCTAAAGAAACTTATAAGGTGCTAACCTTCTTAATGCAGTTCATGCTTGCATCAAACTTTCAATACTACTCCATTTTCTCTTCCTCAGTGCTAGTTTTTATATAAGCCTAATATAATATGACTGAATAAATTTTCTTTTCATTTTTAAAACACATTTATTATTATTATTATTATTATTATTATTATTATTATTATTACTACTACTACTACTACTACTACTACTACTATTATTAATATGTGGTAGCATATGTGATCTAGAGCACATGTGGAAGTCAGAGCATCACTTTGCTGAATGCAGTTCCCTCTTTACATTCATGTATGTTCTGAGAATGGAATGAAGGCCATCACAGTTGCTTAGCAAGTGCTTTATTTGTTTAGCATCTCATTAACCTCCCGTTTTGTGTTTCTTTATTTTTTATATTATTTTTGTTTTTGTTTTGTTTTGTTTTGGACTCAGAACCTCCCTATGTAGCTCAGCATTGCATTGAACTTACACTCATCCTCCTGTCTTTCACGTACATAGATATTAGGTATGCATTATCATGACCAGTGAAGTTCATTATTTCTATGCTCTATCTGGCCCACCGTGAACATTCAGTACTTGGTATTCCATATGAGCTACATTGGCATACTAACTTGCCTTAGTTAGGGATTGTATTTAGGTGATAAGACATCATGAACAACATCAACTGGGAGAGAAAATGTTTTGGTTCATACTTCAGTTTGTAATTCATCATACATGAAAGTCACACCAGAAACCCTAGACTGGAATTTGGAGCAGGTAAGAACTGAAGTAGAGGACATGTAGAAAAATTGCATACTGGCATATTCCCCATGTTTTGATCATCCTACATTTTTTTTATAGCATCCAATACCATCAGTCCAGAGCTGATACTGCCAACTGGGATATCCTTCCATAGAAATCATTAATTAATAAAATTCAACAAAGCCTTTTCCAGGCAAAAGTTTGGTGGGGTTATTTTCTCAATTGAAATTCAATATTCTCAAATGGCTCTGGCTTGTGTGAAGTTCATATTGATTTAGACAGCAGGGGACTTTAATATTTACAGCCATAGGCATGATGTGTTAAGTGTGAGAAATGTTGTCTTGGACTTATCCTTAACAGGAAGGCTTGCAGCTGCCGAAGTAGATTTGGTAGAGTACTTTATTCTCATGCATGAAGCCTTGTGTTTGTTCTCTAAAACTGCATCAAGTAGGGCATGCTGGTACCTCTCTTTAATACTAGCTGTTCTGGAATATGAAAGCAGGAGGATCAGTGGTTCATAGTCATATTGAGCTATTAAGTGAGATAAAGGACAGTCTGAACTATATGGAATATATCTCGAAAGCAAGTAAGGATTATAATACTATATAATACCAACACACAAACAAAAGCCAGCTTATATCACATGAGACTGTGACTCTCTCAGTTTTATTTAAGCCTCCCTTTACATAATCCAATAGCTCTACCATCGATCTCTATCCACAGTTTACCAGTGGACCTCATGGCTGCACATGTCTAGGGTGTAATTTATTTTTTTTTCCATTTTTTATTAGGTATTTAGCTCATTTACATTTCCAATGTTATACCAAAGTCCCCCATACCCACCCACCCCCACTCCCCTACCCACCTACTCCCCCTTTTTTGGCCCTGGCGTTCCCCTGTACTGGGGCATATAAAGTGTACAAGTCCAATGGGCCTCTCTTTGCAGTGATGGCTGACTAGACCATCTTTTGATACATATGCAGCTTGAGACAGGAGCTCCGAGGTACTGCTTAGTTCATATTGTTGTTACACCTATAGGGTTGCAGTTCCCTTAGTTCCTGGGGTGCTTTCTCTAGTTCCTCCATTGGGGGCCCTGTGATCCATTCAATAGCTGACTGTGAGCATCCAGTTCTGTGTTTGCTAGGCGCTGGCATAGTCTCACAAGAGACAGCTATATCTGGGTCCTTTCAGCAAAATCTTGCTAGTGTATGCAATGGCGTCAGCATTTGGAAGCTGATCATGGGATGGATCCCTGGATATGGCATACACTAGATGGTCCATCCTTTCGTCACACTTCCAAATTTTGTCTCTGTAACTCCTTCCATGGGTGTTTCATTTCCTATTCTAAGAAGGGGCAAAGTGTCCACACTTTGGTGTTCGTTCTCTTGAGTTTAATGTTTTTAGCAAATTATATCTTGTATCGGGTATCCTAAGGTTCTGGGCTAATATCCACTTATCACTGAGTACATATTGTGAGAGATCCTTTGTGTTTGGGTTACCTCACTCAGGATGATGCCCTCAAGGTCCATCATTTTGGTTAGGAATTCATAAATTCCTGCTTTTTAAGAGCTGATTAGTACTCCATTGTGTAAATGTACCACATTTTCTGTATCCATTCCTCTGTTGAGGGGCATCTGGGTTCTTTCCAGCTTCTGGCTATTATAAATAAGGCTTCTATGAACATAGTGGAGCATGTGTCCTTCTTACCGGTTGGGGCATCTTCTGGATATATGCCCAGAAGAGATATTGCTGGATCTTCTGGTAGTACTATGTCCAGTTTTCTGAGGAACCGCCAGACTGATTTCCAGAATGGTTGTACAAGCTTACAATCCCACCAACAACGGAGGAGTGTTCCTTTTTCTCAACATCCGCGCCAGGATCTGCTGTCACCTGAATTTTTGATCTTAGCCATTCTGACTTGTGTGAGGTGGTATCTCAGGGTTGTTTTGATTTGCATTTCCCTGATGATTAAGGATGTTGAACATTTTTTCAGGTGCTTCTCTGCCATTCGGTATTTCTCGGGTGAGAAATCATTGTTCAGTTCTGAGCCCCATTTTTTAATGGGGTTATTTGATTTTATAGGGTGTAATTTATTTGACTAGTGGCTCTGAGTCACCTAATTTGTGGAAGACTAGCAGATTTCATACTTTGGTTATGAGGCACCTCTTTTAAGTACATTCAACTCAAACTTCCTTTAAACTGATAGATAAAGCAAAGTACTTTTCCCTATTATTTAAATGTGTGTGTGTGTGTGTGTGTGTGTGTGTGTGTGTGTTTGTGTGTGTGTTTGTGTGTGTATGTGTTGGTACGTACATATGTATGTAAGGAAATGCACATGCCCACAGGTGCCAGAGGCCTCCTCAAGTTCAAGCTAAAGGTGACTGTAAGGTAACCAATGTGAGTCCTGTCCAAGAGCAATACTCACTCCTCATTACTGAACACTCTAAACTCAAAGTGCTTTTATTCCCTGGCAACATAATCACGCCACTAAGTATAACTCTTAAATTATTTTAGTTTGGAGAAATTCTTTTTATACTTTCTGGTACTGATAGACCTTGTACTTCTGATATTGCTCATGATTCAGTCTCCAAAGTACAGGATTCATAAAGATAAACTACTGGTTCCCCTGTAATTTCATATTTTCAGACAGGATGTCATATAGCCTAGGCTGGCCCCAACTTAGTATGTAACCAAGGATAGCTTGGAACTTCTAATTCTTCCAATACTAACTTGTTCCATGCAAACCATTCTATTTTTGAAAGCACCCATAGAGTAAATATTATTTTTTGACAAATTTCTCTTTATAAATGTTCAATTCAACTAAAGACTATGTCATGTATATTCGACCTCTTTTGTAATCATGTAAAGAATTATTTGACAAACTATATAAATCTGTTCCTGTGACAGTTAGGACCTCTATTCTATATCATGAAAGAAATATCTGTGTAGAGGGGTTTTACTTCACCAAAGTGGACAAATATAAATTTTATTAACTATCTTTTCAGAGTTATTTATTATCAGCTATCTTTGTCTGGGCATCTCTAAGGGCTAAAGTTTGATGTCTTGCTTTATCTATATATTATTCAGTAATTATGTTAGGGATATTATATACTTATTATAACTGACATACATTGTTCTGATAGATTAGAATAGAGCCTGGATAGCTATCTCAATATATTTCAAAAGCCCAAGTACACATATTTCAGGGATTCATATCTAGGGGCTACACAAATTAAGTACAGGACTGAAAAATATTATTTCTGATAATTAAATCAATGGAAAACATATTCTCACAAAAATATACTTACATATTTTTACTATATTTGTTTGTAATCGTTCTTAGCTAAAAGCAGGTGTTTTATCTGGGAATTGGTCAAAGAACTGGTGTGTCTAGTGCATAGATTATTTCTCAGCAATTAAAAAACAATGAGTACTCCCACCTTATCCTCTCTTTCTCCATTTATTGTTCTCCCTCTGATACACAGACACAAAATTTTCAATCAATAGGAACTCCTCTGGAAGTATCAGGAAAGTGCTACAAACTACAAAACAAGCATTGGGTAATTTCCAGGCCAATACTCTCATTTTAATTTTGTAGGGAAAAGAAAACTCCCTTAGATACCTTAAAGAGGCAGAGACTCACCCCTTCTAAACATAGGTAGAATAATAGGTGACTGTTGATAAATATTCTGGAGCAAAGCAGCAAGTGAGAAATAGGAAGAGAAGGAAGAGGAGAAAGGAGAGAGAAAGAAAGAGAGAGAGAGAGAGAGAGAGAGAGAGAGAGAGAGAGAGAGAATGTACTCAAAAGAAAGAAACCTTTAAAAGCCAGTGTTCATTTAGAATTTATTTATTTATTTATTTATTTATTTATTTATTTATTTATTTATTTATTTATTTATTTATTTATTCATTTATTTATTCATTTATTTATTTATCTTTTTTGATTTATTTAATCTTTTCTTCATACTCCAGGTGTTATACCCCTCTAGGTCCCCCCTCCGATTATTCCACATTCCATACCACTGCCGACCATTTCCACAAAATTGTCTTCAACCCCCACCTCACCAGAACTACCCAAGAGACTGTCTGTGGCCTCCAATCTCTTGAGGGTTTGGTGCATCTTCTCTGACTAAACCCAGACCTGGCAGTCCTCTGCTGTATGTGTTTTTGGGGCATCATGTCAGCTTGTATATTCTGCCTGATTGGTGGCTCAGTGTCAGAGAGGTCTTGGAGATCCAGGTTAAATGAGACAGCTGGTCCTCATATAGGGTTGCCCTCCTCCTCATCTTCTTCCAGCTTTTCCCTCATTGAACCAGAGGGATCAGCAGCTTCTGTCCATTGGTTGAGTGTAAATATCTGCACCTGACTCTTCCAGTTGCTTTTTGGGTCATTCGGGTACAGTCATAATAGGCCACATTTTGTGAGCACTTCATAGCCTCAGTAGTAGTGTAAGGCCTTGGGGCCTTTCCCCAAGCTGGGCCCCACCTTGATCCTTTCACTGGACCTCATTTCCATCAGGCTCTTCTCTGTTTTTGTTCTTGAAGTTCTTTTTGACAGGAATAGTTCTGGGTCAGAGCTTTTGACGTGGGATGGCAACCCCATCACTCACTTCATGCCTTCCTTATCTTTCTACTGGATGTGGATTCTACAAGTTCGTGCTCCCCATCTACAAGTTCATACTCCCCACTGTAGGGCATTTCATCTAAGATACCTCCATTTGAGTCCTGAGAGTCTCTCACCTCCCAGGGCTCTGGTACATTCTGGGAGGTCCCCAACCCCATACCTCCACAGTTTGCCTGTTTTCATTCTTTCTGCTGAACCTCAGGGCTTCAGTTTTTTTTTTCTCTACCCAATACCTGATCATGTTCTTCTCTAGTACTCCTGGTCCCCATCCCCACTTGAGACCCTCCCACCACCCCCACCCACTCTGTGATTTCTTTCTTCTCCCTTCCAAGTGGGATTGAGGTGTCCTCACTTGGGACTTGTGGCTTGATAACTTTTTTAAGTTCTGCGGAATGAATACAGGGTGTTCTGCACTTTTTTGGTTAATATCCACTTATTAATGAGTATATACCATGCATGTCCTTTTGGTTCTGAGTTACCTTACTCAGAATGATATTTCCGAGTTACATCCATTTGCCTGAAAAACTCAGGATGTCTTTGTTTCTTAATAGCTGAGTAGTATTTCATTGTGTAAATGAACCACATTTTCTGTATCCATTCTTCTGTTTTGGGACATCTGGGTTATTTGCAGCTTCTAGCTATAATAAACAAGGCTGTTATGAACATAGAAAAACATGTGCCTTGGGGCATGGTGGGACATCTTTTTGGTATATGCCCAAGAGTGGTACATCTGGGTATTCAAGTAGACCTATTTCCAATGTTCTGAGGAATCTCCACACTGATTTCCAGAGAAGTTGTACCTGCTTCCGTCCCACCAGCAGTGGAGGAGTGTTCCTTTTTCTCCACATTTTCACGAACATGTGCTGTCATCTGAGGTTTTGATCTTAGCCAATTTGATTGGTGTAAAGTACAATCTCAGGGTTGTTTTAATTTGAATTTACCTGAGCACTAAGGACTTTAAACATATCTTTAAGTGTTCCTTAGACATTTTAGACTCTTCTGTCTTGACATCTCTATTTAAATACATACCCCATATTTGATTGGTTTATTTCGTTTCTTGAGTTCTTTATATATTTTGGATATTAGCCCTTTATCAGATGTGATGTTAGTTAAGATTTTTTTCTCCAGTCTGTAGGTTGATGATTAGTCCCATTGCCTATATGGTTTGCTTACAGAAGCTTTCCAGTTTCATGAGGTCACATTTATGAATTCATGATCTTAGAGCATGAGCCATGGGAGTAGTTTTTAGGACATTTCTTTCTCTGTGTCAATGAGTTTATCTTCTATTAGATTCAGTGGATCTTATTTTATGTTGATAATCTTGTTCAACTTGAAACTGAGCTTTGTGCAAGGTGATAAGTATGGATTTATTTTTATTTTTCAACATACAGACTAAAAATTAGAACAGCACTATTTATTGAAAATCCTTTCTTTTTTCCATCACATATATATATATTGCTTCTTTCCAAATATCAAGTGTCTATAAATGTGTGGTTTTCTTTCTGGTTCTTCAGTTCTAGTCCACTGATCCATCTGTCAGTCTCTGTATCAATACCATGTAAGTTTTTTTTTTTTTTTTTTTTTTTTTTTTTTTTTTTTTTTTTTATCACTACTGCTCTATAGTAGAGTTTGAGGTCCAGGATTGCTCTGAGCCAGGATAGTAGTGGAGTCACAGAGTAGGACCCTGGCAATGGCTTTAAACTCGAAGTGTCTCAGGGCTTTCTAGCTCTCAAATTGTACTGAAATGCTGATGATAACTTCTAAAAAGTACTTGGTTTTTCTGAGGGTAGGCTGGCTTAGGTGATTAACACCTGTAGCCTAACAGAGGAGGATTAATCAATGCATCTTTTTTCTAGCTCAGCAGGAATTGCTGGGCTCTAACTTTGAGCCAAAAAGCCAGATGTCACTGGAAGAGAAGGAATTTAGAGAAGTGATTATAGAAGTTATTATTAAGTTATAAAAATATTTTTATGAAAGTTATATAAGTGCAAAAGCAGAAAGATCCTAAGTGCAGAAAGGGAAAAATTATTCTTAGTGGGTAAAAGGGAAAAAAAATAGTCTAAGTGGAGAAAGGCAAAAAAAAACAAAAAAAAAAAACCTTCTCTCTCGATTTTCCTCGCCTCTTTGTCCTCAGCACTTATACATATTTCAGAATACATGACCACATGTTACAAAGTTCATCAACTGTCTCAGGTCAACAGGTTCACTGAAGGTATCAAACCATAACTATGATATTAGAGAAGTTTTTTATAGGTAAACCCAATAAATATTTTATCTTTTACCCTAGAACCTATAATAAATCATTAGTTACGTTCTGATGACCTTTGGTTAATTGTTATCCAACCTCTTGGAATGTGCTCTGAGTAGGAGAAAGCCTAGTAAGTATCTAAGAACAATTAGCCAGTGACACTAGGAAAACTGGCAGTTCTCATTGCAGTTTTGACTATCAGAAAAGGCCCTAATAGCCCTTTTATTTTGGGAAGAATTTTATTGAGTATTTTTGCATTGATATACCTAAGAGAAGTTGGTCTGAAGTTGCCTTAATCTAGAATCATTTCACCAATAAAAACAAATATACTAACAGACTGGCTATATAAACAATACATTTTCTGCATAAAAGAAACCCACCTCAGGGACAAAACCAGATACTACCTCAGAGTAAAAGGCTGGAAAATAATTTTCTTAGCAAATGGTCTGAAGAAATAAGCTGGAGTAGCCATTCTAATATAGAATAAAATCAATTTCCAACCCAAAGTTATCAAAAAAGACAAGAAAGGACAGTTAATGATCATGAAAGGCAAAATCTTCCAAGATGAACCCACAATTCTGAATATCTATGTTCCAAATGCAATGGCATCCACATTCTTTAAAGAAACTTTAGTAAAACTCAAATCACTCATTGCACTGCACACCATAATAGTGGGAGACTTCACAACCTACTCTTATCTATAGAAAGATCTGGGAAAGAGAAACCAAACAG
This sequence comes from Mus musculus, assembly GCF_000001635.26. Taxonomy (NCBI): domain Eukaryota; kingdom Metazoa; phylum Chordata; class Mammalia; order Rodentia; family Muridae; genus Mus; species Mus musculus. The sequence continues at coordinate 42,718,268 of NC_000087.7, forward strand.
AGACACATTGAAGATAAAAGAATTTATGAAACAAATGGATTTAATAGATATCTACAGAACATTTTACCCTAAAACAAAAGGATATAACTTCTTCTCAGCACCTCATGGTACTTTCTCCACAATAGACCATATAATCAGTCACAAAACAGGACTCAACAAAAATATTGAAATTATCCCATACACCCTATCACATCACCATGGAGGAAGGCTGATCTTTAATAACAACATAAATAATAGGAAGCCAACATTCATGTGAAAGCTGAACAACACTCTACTCAATGATAACTTGGTCAAGGAAGAAATAAAGAAATAATTAAACACTTTTTAGAGTTTAATGTAGATGAAGGGACAATATACCCAAACTTATGGGACACAATGAATGTAGTCCCACAAAGAAAACCAACAGCTCTGAGTGCCACCAAAAAGAAACCAGAGAGAGCACACACTAAGAGCTTGACAGCACACCTAAAAGCTCTAGAACAAAAGGAGGCAAATTTACAAGGGGGTGTAGAGAGCAGAAAATAATCAAACTCAGTGCTGGAATCAACCAATTGGGCACAAAAAGAACTATTCAAAGTATCAACCAAACAAGGAGCCTGTTCTTTGAAAATAGTATCAAGATAGATACACCCTTAGCAAGACGAACTTGAGGGCACAGTGATAGTATCCTAATTAACAAAATCATAAATGAAAAGGGAGACATAAGACCAGAACCTGAGGAAATCCTAGGCATCATGACATCCTACAACAAAAGGCTATACTAAACAAAACTGGAAAACTTGGACAAAATGGACAATTTTTTAGACAGAAATCAGGTACCAAAGTTAAATCCAGATCAGAATATAGATCTAAACAGCCCCATATCCCCTAAAGAAATAGAAGCAGTCACTAATAGTCTCCCAACCAAATAATGCCCAGGAACACCCACATGGGTTTAGTGCAGAGTTCTATCAGACCTTCAAAAAAGAACTAATTCCAACTGTTGTCAAACTATTTCACAAAATAGAAACAGAACGTACTCTATTCAATTCATTCTATAGAAGCCACAATTACTCTGATAACTAAACCATATAAAGTCCCAACATAATAGAGGACTTCAGACCATTTTCCCTTATGAATATTGATGCAAAAAATATTCAATAATGTCCATGCAAACTGAATCTAAGAACATATTACAAAGATCATCAATAATGATAAAGTAGGCTTCATCCCAGGGATGCAGGGATGGTTTAATATAAGGAAACACATCAACGTAATCCACTATATAAGCAAAATCCAAAACAAAAACCGCATGATCATCTCCTTAGATGCTGCGAAATTATTTAACGAAATCCAACACCCATTCATGATAAAAGTCATGGAAAGATCAGGAATTCAAGGCCCATACTTGAACATAATAAAAGCAGTATATAGCAAAACAGTAGTCATCATCAAACTAAATGAGGAGAAACTAAAACCAATCCCACTAAAATCAGGGACTAGACAAGGCTGCCCACTTTCTTCCTATCTATTCAATATAGCACTTGAAATACTAGCCAGAGCAATTGGACAACAGAAGTAGATCAAGGGAGCACCATGGTCCCTGGCCCCGGGGGATTCTGCAGACACCCGCAAGGACCCACACAGGATCCTCCACGGGATCCTAAGACCTCTGGTGAGTGGAACACAGCGCCTGGTCCAATCCAATTGAGCAGGACCCTAGACTGCACTTTATTATTATGTACATCAGATAGGCATGTGTGTGTGTGTGTGTGTGTGTGTGTGTGTGTGTGTATGTGTGTGTTTGTGTGTGTATGTGTGTGTGTGTGTGTGTGTATGTGTGTGTGTGTGTGTGTGTGTGTGTTCATATAAGCGTGTAGGTATATAGCACTTGTGACCAGAGGAATGCAATCATGAAGTATCTTTCTTTATGTCTCTCTGCCATTTTCCTATGATGCAGTGTGTTGATTAGAATATATTTTGCCCATGGGATGTGGCACTATTACAAGGTTTTGGCTTGTTTGAGGAAGTGTATCATTGTGTAGGCTTGCTTTTATGTAGTGCACAATCTCTGCCCAGTGACAAAAATTGATCCTCTTCCTTGCTAACTGTGGCCACAAGCTTCATCATTGTTGCCTTCAGACTAAGATATAGACCAATTAGTTCCTTCCCCAGCACCTCCTCTTCCTGGATGCTGCCATGCTTCCTACCAAGATAATAATGTACTGACCCTCTGAATCTGTAAGACAACCTCAATTAAATTTTCCCTATAAGAGTTTCCTGAGTCATGATGTCTCTTCACATCAATGAAACCCTGTTGAACATAGGCAGTATGTTAGCCTGATTTTTAATGCTTACAAGATAATTGCAACCATCATGCAAGCACAAAGTGAAGATGATGAATGAGTTTCTGTATTCTTTGAACTTCTGAATTTTTGAATGAATGTGGGGATTGGGAAAATTAGAAAGTTATGTAAAGGAGAAAGAGAGGATGCAAAGACCTTTTGGGCTCCTGCCACTTGCTTTTGCATTCAATATTTCTATTTTAAAACAACACCAACAACTAAAACAACCAACGACAGGGCATCCATACAACAGATTTACAGAGAAGACACCAAAGGACATTACATTCTTGTAAATCATTTTTCAGCTAATGTCTGGTGTATTGAGCCTAAGGATTTTACTGTCAAACCCTGATGATTAGTCACTTGATTGTATCCCCTAACACAATGATGAATGACACTGTGGTCAATAGGACAGTTAACATGTATAAATACATTGCTTTTCACACAGTCAGTTTGAATTGTTACTATATTTCCCAGTTTTTTTTTTTTTGCATTTTATCTCCATTAGTGTGTTGTTTTCAGCCCTCACTTGCTACATAGAAAAAGGAATCTTTTACAATATTTTTCATTTAGGGTGCACAATGGAACCTAAAGACTAATTCAGTAAATTTCAAAGTAGAGCTCTCTGTTCTCTTTACAAAATTGAAATTAAACTGTTTTCAAAAATATTTTGCAGTTGTGTGGCTTAGTTTAATTAAGATTGGGGGGGGTATTTCTCCCACAGTCTCAGTTGTATCAAACTGGGAAAACTGTCTAGAAATGTTGTGGAACCTTTGTGACTGTGCCCTAGCAGAAGTAGATGCGTGGGGCAAGAAGGAGGGAGCTGGGTGGTTCTGAACTAAATCTTGGACTCTAAATCCAAACAAATGTGAGATGGGCACATTCAGGCTCTCAATGCCACAGATGAACTTGTTGTTTCCTCCTATGCTGTCTTTATCATGTCAGTCTGTCCCTGGTGAATGTTTGCCATATACATCTCTTCCTGAACATTGATTGTGTCAGGAGTTTTGACAACTTGACTTAAAAATAAGTATTGTAAGTGTACATCTGTCTCTCCACCTCTCCCCCTTCCCCCTCCGTCCCTCCGTCCCTCCGTCCCTCCGTCCCTCCGTCCCTCCGTCCCTCCGTCCCTCCGTCCCTCCGTCCCTCCGTCCCTCCGTCCCTCCGTCCCTCCGTCCTTCCCTCCCTCCCTCCGTCCCTCCCTCCCTCCCTCCCTCCCTCCGTCCCTCCCTCCGTCCCTCCCTCCGTCCCTCCCTCTCTCTCTCTCTCTCTCTCTCTCTCTGTGTGTGTGTGTGTGTGTGTGTGGGTGTGTGTAGGTGTGTGTGGGTGGCTGTGGTGTCAAATATATTGCTGTCAATTTTGCCTTCATGTATTTTTTTAATGTGTGTGTGTGGAATGATTTTTCACATTAAAAATTATTCTCACTTTTCATAAATTTCAGCGCAATCTTCACTTTTAGGGAGGTAAGCTTCCAAATGGCTTTTTCTCTGGAACTCAATAAATTGGAATGCTCCATAGCTTTATGACCTGGATGAGAATTGTCAATAGGTTCCCAGTGATGCTGTGGGGCCAAACTTAAGATCTATGCACCAGCTAGAGGAGCCTCTGTGTTCTTTGAGCCCTGCATTTGGAGAATAACTATGAATTGTTGTACAGTTGGCTCTAGCATAGAGACTCTTTTTTTTAAAATTGTTTTCTCTTTTTCACTAGATGCCATTCACTAGAAAGTCCTTCCACATGGAAACTACTGACCATATTGAATGGTAGAGAAAGGAGATTCAGAGTAAATTATAAATGAAGAAAACAAAAGTTACAGCCCTATAACTGATACTCCCACAGCTAAAGATGTGTGGAAGCATGGAGAATGTTGGAGGACTTGCAAAATTTGGTTGGATCTCATTCCTCCTCAATGCTCACATAATTTAGTACTTAATATCCTCATGATTTCATAGATATATTTTTCTAAATACTTCTTAATTAAGTTGTGTGAATGTGTGTAACTCTGTGAATGTCTCTGTTCATGTCTCTCTTTCCATGTATATTTTTCTCTGTCTCTGTGCCTACTTGTGTGTCTCTGTGTGAATGTTTATGTGCATGTTTCACTCTGTATGTCTAAGTTTCTCTTTCTTTCTGTTTCTGTCTGTCTATCTATGCCTCTCATCTCTTCTCATTTCTTCTCCTTGTTTACCTTCTTCTTCTATTTTTTTCTTCTTTGCCTTATCCTTCTCCTCCTTATTCTTCTCTCCTTCTGCTTCTCCTTTTCCTTCGCCTTCTCCTCCTACTCCTTTTTCTTCTTCTTCTTCTTCTTCTTCTTCTTCTTCTTCTTCTTCTTCTTCTTCTTCTTCTTCTTCTTCTTCTTCTTCTTCTTCTTCTTCTTCTTCTTCTTCTTCTTCTTCTTCTTCCTCTTCTTCTTCCTCTTCTTCTTCCTCTTCTTCTTCTTCTTTCTTATTCTTCTTCCTTCTTCCTTCTTGTTCTTGTTCATCTTGTTCTTGTTCTTCTTGATCTTGTCCTTCGTCTCCTTCTTCCTCCTTCTCCTTCTCCTCCTTCTCCTTCTCCTTCTCCTTCTCCTTCTCCTTCTCCTTCTCCTTCTCCTTCTTCTTCTTGTTCTTCTTCTTCTTCTTCTTCTTCTTCTTCTTCTTCTTCTTCTTCTTCTTCTTCTTCTTCTTCTTTGCCTTTGACTTTTCCTTCTTTCATTCTCCTTTTCTCCTTCTCTCCTCCTTATTTAACCTTCTCCTTTTCTACTTCTCCAAGTCCTCCTTCTTCCTTTTGCTCTTCCTCTTCCTCTTCTTTTGTTCTTCTTCCTTCTCCTTCTCCTCGTCGTCGTTCTGCTCCACCCATTCCTCTTCCCTTCCTTCTTCTCCTCTTCCTCTCCATATTCTTCTCCTTCTCTTTCTTTTTCTCCTTCTACTTTTTCCACTATCTCACCCTCCCTCACTCCCTCCTACCCTTACCCTACCGTCCCTGATGCATTCACAGATTCTCCTCCTTTACTACTGGTCATTTGAATTTTGTCTTGCCAAGCTATGAAAACAAGGATGGTCTCCTGAGGCATCCCCTGTTGCTGGTCTTTTCCATATGTCTTTTCAATTGTACTTTCACTGTTTTCCCAATTTCTTCTAAGATCATTTTATCCCACCCCACCTCCATGCCTTGATTTCTTATGGTGGGAGTCTCCAGAGTTTCAAACTCACATCCTCTCTGCTGGTGTTCTGCCTGAGAAACCACAAAATCTGGAGGCTAGAGTTAAATTTGATCATTGAGCTTGAGGCATTGTGCTATGTACAAAATGCCTGGTCTCCAGTCATGCTGAAGTCCTTAAACCTGATGAAACCTAATGGGTCGTAATTTTCATCAACATGGGAAGGAATGCATTTCCTCAGTATTTGTGGAACCCTGGCTGCTGGAAAAGTTACCAAACCCACAAGCACTCCCGCCCAGCAGTGGCTAATGGCTAACAGTCACATACAAAATGACCAAAGGTTCTGATCTTCAGGTTAGATAACTTCCTGTTACCTAGCAACAGCAAGATAACAAGCCCAATATATGAGAGGCTACTTGGCCCTACATCAGTCTCTCCCTCCCTCCCTCCCTCTCTCTCTCTCTCTCTCTCTCTCTCTCTCTCTCTCTCTCTCTCTCTCTCTCTCTCTCTCTCTCTCTAACTTTTACAATCCTTACTCTCTTTAAACTTTTACCTCTTTCTCTAAGTGTTCACCTTTCTTACTCTCTAACTTGCTTTCTGTCCTTCCTTCTATGTCTTTCCCCATCTCTCCTTTTGGCCATGGCAAGTCTAACAATCTTTTTACTCTTTGTTTTTCTCCCTGCTGTCTAAAATAAAGCTCTAAAACATTAGACTGTCTATGTTTTTTAAGGCCCAATAAGGGATGCCAGAGACAAAGAATCTGGTACCATTGTCTTCCCCTAGTTCACGCCCATCGTGTAGTGTCAGTGGATTTACACAGCCAGATGCACAACCAGGGATGCATGGTAAGTATCCTTCACTCCTCCCATGTCAGCCTTCACAGAGCACAGAACCTTCTTCCGTCCATGTTCTCTCTCACCTCACCAACTTCCCCTACACACACAGTTTCACACTGGACACTTAACATTACTACGAATTTTTAAAATGTAACTGCATTTAAATTTAAAAATCATTTCCTCATTTGTGTTGGTAACAATCCAATGCTTAACAGATATTTGTTAGTAGTGCTTACCTGTTGGCATTAATACCATGAACTTCTTATTAATTCTGGTGCTATGTGATTTTTTTTTCCAAGCAAGATGAGGACTTGAACAATTTCTGAAATCATGTTTTTGGACTCACAGCACTTACGTGATGTAGTTCTAGTTTCCCAGAGACTTCCAGTATCTGTGATGAGCCATGAACTTGGGACATCTGCAGCATGACCCAGAGTTTCATTGGGCTGAGCAGAGAGATCCCAAGATTTGATTGCTTTCTCTGTCCAAAGTATATAATATGCGATGAAATTACAACTGCATAGTGGTTTTTATTACTCTGTGTTATTATCATTTCAAATCCTCTTAGTTCTTGGCTGAGTTGCTAAATGATACCTTGTTCTGTGAACCAGCTGCCACTTTTGTTCTAAAGAGATTTGATGGATCTTTTCAGCTTTCCTAGTTCCATTTACTTAGAAAGGTAGCTTCTCTCTGAGGTTATGGTCTCAGATGTTGTTGGATGTTTCAAACCTTCCCTGGAATGTCTGGGACTCTGCAGAAAAGGAACTAAGACTTTTGAAACAAAAGCGAGGAACTACTTGGTGTCTTCTTCTTGTCTTGTGAAAATTCTGAGATCCATTCTTACAACTGGAAATATTCAAACACATTAAAAGTATTCTACAATGAGAAAATCAACTGCATTATAATCCTGATACTTACTGACACATGAGTTATAAGGATGTTCTTTATTAAAAAATCAATTAGTTCTTAAACCCTTTATTTCGTTCTAGAACACATTTTCCCCCTTTTAACAGCTGAAAAATCTATTTTACTTCAATTTCATTTTTAAAAATCCATATTATTTTAAAAATTTTAGTGATAATTGTAATAAGTATCTATAAAGTGTGGCAGATGGATCATGCCCCCTCTTTCTGTGGCTAATGGAGTGTTATTTTAAAAAAATTCTTCCTAATGAACATCTATTCTTGTTGTTGTTTTTGTTGTTGTTGTTATTGATGTTGTTAGAGGTTATTACTTGACTTTAGGAATGTTTAATGCTAATGAGGGTCTTATTGTTCTCCAGATGTCTCCTTTCACCCTCCCCAATATATATAATATATATATATGTTTGTAAAAATGTGGTGAGTCCCTGTATGCACATTATCAAATGTTTCTGATTCAACTTGTGCACAAAGCAATCTAGATTCTGTCTTTTTACATTGGTGTTCCTTTGCAGGGAAATGAAATACCAAAGCCTCTCTGAAAGTAAGGATTTTTCAAAAGTCTCATTTCCTTGGGAATTCTAAATAAAAGTTAATATTCATTTTGGAGAATGTATTATGAGCTTGTCAAGGGCATTTGAATATGAATTTCTTTCCTCTTATGTTTATTTTTCCTTGGTGACTTGAAGTGGAAACTACTCACAGGAAAAAAAAAGAGGTATCTAAAACTACTTCTCATTATCTCACTTTCTTTAAATTGAGATTTCTGATGTTGAAGAGGAATGAAGTGAGTGTGCAGATTTTGTCCACATAACTCCTAAAACAAAGAGTCATGTTCCACAAACACATGTATTCGACACCAAAATGAAATTGCATGGGTCCTGGCTGAATCTAAAGTCCCTGTAAATGAATGTGTGTGTGTGTGTGTGTGTGTGTGTGTGTGTGTGTGTGTGTGTGTGTGAATGTTTCCATGTGTGTGACTCATGTCAGTGACTCAGTATATCTAGGTATATATGTACATGTGTGTGTTTGGATTTTATTGCTGTAAACAGACATACTTACCAATGCATGTTTTATTAGAAAACCATTTAATTGGGGCTGGCTTACAGGTTCAGAAGTTCAGTCCATTATCATCAAGGTAAGAATATGGCAGGATCCAGGCAGGCATGGTTCATTTGGAGCTGAGAGTTCTACATCTTCTTCTGATAGCTGCTTGAAAATGAATAGCTTCCAGGCAGTAGGCAGAGGGCCTTAAAGTCTGTTCCCACAAAACATCAAATATGTTTTTGAGTGTTTATGTGAGTATTAGTATGGGTTTTATTGCCATGAAGTGTCACCAGGATCATAGTAAATCTTGAACACTTTGTAACTTCTTTTCAGAGGTTTACTCCATTATTGTCATGGCTGGAAACATGGTAGCCTTCAGACAGACAAAGTGCTGGAGAAGGAGATGAGTTTTAGGTCTTGATATACAGGAAGCAGATGGAGACTGTGTCAAACTGGGAATTGCTTAAGGACAGCAGAACTCCAAGCCTACCACCACATTGTTACATTTCTTCCAACAAGATCACACCAACTCAACAAAAACACATATCCATCAGTGTCCCAACTACTCCACCAATGTCACACCTCATGAACCTATTTCACACCTCCTGAGAGTGCCACACCTATTGGCACTATTTATTTGGGCCCATTAACACTATTCTTAAAACTGTTCAATGGACAAAAGGTAACTTTAATGAAAGAAATAAAGAATGTTTCAAAAAATAAACAGGAGTATGTATGTCTTGGTTACTGTTCTATTGCTGTGAGAGACATCATGACCAAACCAAATTATAAGAGGAAACATTTAATTGTGTTATTAGAGTTCCAGAGGGCAAGTCCAGGATATCATGGTAGACACCATGGCAACACAGAGGCAAAACATGTAGAGCAGTAGTTGAGAGCGAACAACTTATGATGGAGATGGCAGAGAGTAATGAAAGAGGGAGAGAGAGAGAGAGAGAGAGAGAGAGAGAGAGAGAGAGAGAGAGAGAGAGAGAGAGAGAGCCTGATGGGTTTTTGATATTTCAAGGCTCTGTGACAACTCACCTTTAATAATAAAACAACTCCTAATTCATTCTAAACAGCCCATCACCTGGAAAACTAACACATTTGAACGTGTGATCATTTGTGGCCCACAATTACATCTTCACTGTTTTATGAGAATGAGGTAACACATAAATTTAAGTCTGGAATTTCCAGGGAATACACAGGCTTAAATGGTACATAGGTATGTTGGGAGTCAGATGTTTGGAGGAGAGCCAGGGAACAGGCCATGGGGAACTTTTTTGATGGTCATCTGGGGCACTCAACAGAGACCTCCAAAGGATCACAGGATTCATCACAGGCAAGGAGTGCTCAGGGAAAGCACTCAGGATCCAAGCCCCACTATATATTATCTCACAGTATACTCATTTTCTCTTTTAAATTACTCTTTGACCTGATCGGCTGGCTATTTGTTAAGAAACCAAAGAACCTAATGTGGATATGCCCAATTTAAACTATTTGCAGAAAATTTCTATTCTTCCTGTGTCTCCTGCTTCACATTTTGAGAACTTCATCTTAGAATTCATTTATTCCTCAGTGTCCTCTACTCCTTTTTGTGTCCTTTATTGTATTTAAAGGTAACCATCAATTTAATCTTTCTTAACTTCTTCCTGGTCTCTTTTCTGAATGTTAATATTGGATTTCTTAAAAAGATATCTTTTTTTTTCTTTTTTTTTCCATTTTTTATTAGGTATTTAACTCATTTACATTTCCAATGCTATACCAAAAGTCCCCCATATCCACCCACCCCCACTCCCCTGCCCACCCACTCCCCCTTTTTGGCCCTGGTATTCCCCTGTACTGGGGCATATAAAGTTTGCAAGTCCAATGGGCCTCTCTTTCCAGTGATGGCCGACTAGGCCATCTTTTGATATATATGCAGCTAGAGTCAAGAGCTCCGGGGTACTGGTTAGCTCATAATGTTGTTCCACCTATAGGGTTGCAGATCCCTTTAGCTCCTTGGCTACTTTCTCTAGCTCCTCCATTGGGAGCCCTATGATCCATCCATTAGCTGACTGTGAGCATCCACTTCTGTGTTTGCTGGGCCCCGGCATAGTCTCACAAGAGACAGCTACATCTGCGTCCTTTCAATAAAATCTTGCTAGTGTATGCAATGGTGTCAGCGTTTGGATGCTGATTATGGGGTGGATCCCTGGCTATGGCAGTCTCTACATGGTCCATCCTTTCATCTCAGCTCCAAACTCCGTCTCTGTAACTCCTTCCATGGGTGTTTTGTTCCCAAATCTAAGGAGGGGCATAGTGTCCACACTTCAGTCTTCATTCTCCTTGAGTTTCATGTGTTTAGAAAATTATATCTTATATCTTGGGTATCCTAGGTTTGGGGCTAATATCCACTTATCAGTGAATACATATTGTGTGAGTTTCTTTGTGAATGTGTTACCTCACTCAGGATGATGCCTTAAAGGTCCATCCATTTGGCTAGGAATTTCATAAATTCATTCTTTTTAATAGCTGAGTAGTACTCCATTGTGTAGATGTACCACATTTTCTGTATCCATTCCTCTGTTGAGGGGCATCTAGGTTCTTTCCAGCTTCTGGCTATTATAAATAAGGCTGCTATGAACATAGTGGAGCATGTGTCCTTCTTACCTGTTGGGGCATCTTCTGGATATATGCCCAGGAGAGGTATTGCTGGATCCTCCGGTAGTACTATGTCCAGTTTTCTGAGGAACCGCCAGACTGATTTCCAGAGTGGTTGTACAAGCCTGCACTCCCACCAACAATGGAGGAGTGTTCCTCTTTCTCCACATCCTCGCCAGCATCTGCTGTCACCTGAATTTTTGATCTTAGCCATTCTGACTGGTGTGAGGTGGAATCTCAGGGTTGTTTTGATTTGCATTTCCCTGATGATTAAGGATGTTGAACATTTTTTCAAGTGCTTCTCTGTCATTCGGTATTCCTCAGGTGAGAATTCTTTGTTCAGTTCTGAGCCCCATTTTTTAATGGGGTTATTTGATTTTCTGAAGTCCACCTTCTTGAGTTCTTTATATATGTTGGATATTAGTCCCCTATCTGATTTAGGATAGGTAAAGATCCTTTCCCAATCTGTTGGTGGTCTTTTTGTCTTATTGACGGTGTCTTTTGCCTTGCAGAAACTTTGGAGTTTCATTAGGTCCCATTTGTCGATTCTCGATCTTACAGCACAAGCCATTGCTGTTCTGTTCAGGAATTTTTCCCCTGTGCCCATATCTTCAAGGCTTTTCCCCACTTTCTCCTCTATAAGTTTCAGTGTCTCTGGTTTTATGTGAAGTTCCTTGATCCACTTAGATTTGACCTTAGTACAAGGAGATAAGTATGGATCGATTCGCATTCTTCTACACGATAACAACCAGTTGTGCCAGCACCAATTGTTGAAAATGCTGTCTTTCTTCCACTGGATGGTTTTAGCTCCCTTGTCGAAGATCAAGTGACCATAGGTGTGTGGGTTCATTTCTGGATCTTCAATTCTATTCCATTGGTCTACTTGTCTGTCTCTATACCAGTACCATGCAGTTTTTATCACAATTGCTCTGTAGTAAAGCTTTAGGTCTGGCATGGTGATTCCGCCAGAAGTTCTTTTATCCTTGAGAAGACTTTTTGCTATCCTAGGTTTTTTGTTATTCCAGACAAATTTGCAAATTGCTCCTTCCAATTCGTTGAAGAATTGAGTTGGAATTTTGATGGGGATTGCATTGAATCTGTAGATTGCTTTTGGCAAGATAGCCATTTTTACAATGTTGATCCTGCCAATCCATGAGCATGGGAGATCTTTCCATCTTCTGAGATCTTCTTTAATTTCTTTCTTCAGAGATTTGAAGTTTTTATCATACAGATCTTTCACCTCCTTAGTTAGAGTCACGCCAAGATATTTTATATTATTTGTGACTATTGAGAAGGGTGTTGTTTCCCTAATTTCTTTCTCAGCCTGTTTATTCTTTGTATAGAGAAAGGCCATTGACTTGTTTGAGTTTATTTTATATCCAGCTACTTCACCGAAGCTGTTTATCAGGTTTAGGAGTTCTCTGGTAGAATTTTTAGGGTCACTTATATATACTATCATATCATCTGCAAAAAGTGATATTTTGACTTCCTCTTTTCCAATTTGTATCCCCTTTATCTCCTTTTGTTGTCGAATTGCTCTGGCTGATACTTCAAGTACTATGTTGAAAAGGTAGGGAGAAAGTGGGCAGCCTTGTCTAGTCCCTGATTTTAGTGGGATTGCTTCCAGCTTCTCTCCATTTACTTTGATGTTGGCTACTGGTTTGCTGTAGATTGCTTTTATCATGTTTAGGTATGGGCCTTGAATTCCTGATCTTTCCAAAACTTTTATCATGAATGGGTGTTGGATCTTGTCAAATGCTTTTTCTGCATCTAACGAGATGATCATGTGGTTTTTGTCTTTGAGATTGTTTATATAATGGATTACATTGATGGATTTTCGTATATTAAACCATCCCTGCATCCCTGGAATAAAACCTACTTGGTCAGGATGGATGATTGCTTTAATGTGTTCTTGGATTCGGTTAGCGAGAATTTTATTGAGGATTTTTGCATCGATATTCATAAGAGAAATTGGTCTGAAGTTCTCTATCTTTGTTGGATCTTTCTGTGGTTTAGGTATCAGAGTAATAGTGGCTTCATAAAATGAGTTGGGTAGAGTACCTTCTACTTCTATTTTGTGAAATAGTTTGTGCAGAATTGGAATTAGATCTTCTTTGAAGGTCTGATAGAACTCTGCACTAAACCCATCTGGTCCTGGGCTTTTTTTGGTTGGGAGACTATTAATAACTGCTTCTATTTCTTTAGGTGATATGGGACTGTTTAGATGGTCAACTTGATCCTGATTCAACTTTGGTACCTGGTATCTGTCCAGAAATTTGTCCATTTCGTCCAGGTTTTCCAGTTTTGTTGAGTATAGCCTTTTGTAGAAGGATCTGATGGTGTTTTGGATTTCTTCAGGATCTGTTGTTATGTCTCCCTTTTCATTTCTGATTTTGTTAATTAGGATTTTGTCCCTGTGCCCTTTAGTGAGTCTAGCTAAGGGTTTATCTATCTTGTTGATTTTCTCAAAGAACCAACTCCTCGTTTGGTTAATTCTTTGAATAGTTCTTCTTGTTTCCACTTGGTTGATTTCACCCCTGAGTTTGATTATTTCCTGCCGTCTACTCCTCTTGGGTGAATTTGCTTCCTTTTTTTCTAGGGCTTTTAGATGTGTTGTCAAGCTGCTAGTATGTGCTGTCTCCCGTTTCTTCTTGGAGGCACTCAGCGCTATGAGTTTCCCTCTTAGAAATGCTTTCATTGTGTCCCATAGGTTTGGGTACGTTGTGGCTTCATTTTCATTAAACTCTAAAAAGTCTTTAATTTCTTTCTTTATTCCTTCCTTGACCAAGGTATCATTGAGAAGAGTGTTATTCAGTTTCCACGTGAATGTTGGCTTTCCATTATTTATGTTGTTATTGAAGATCAGTCTTAGGCCATGGTGGTCTGATAGGATACATGGGACAATTTCAATATTTTTGTATCTATTGAGGCCTGTTTTGTGACCAATTATATGGTCAATTTTTGAGAAGGTCCCGTGAGGTGCTGAGAAGAAGGTATATCCTTTTGTTTTAGGATAAAATGTTCTGTAGATATCTGTCAGGTCCATTTGTTTCATAACTTCTGTTAGTTTCACTGTGTCCCTGTTTAGTTTCTGTTTCCACGATCTGTCCTTTGAAGAAAGTGGTGTGTTGAAGTCTCCCACTATTATTGTGTGAGGTGCAATGTATGCTTTGAGCTTTACTAAAGTGTCTCTAATGAATGTGGCTGCCCTTGCATTTGGTGCGTAGATATTCAGAATTGAGAGTTCCTCTTGGAGGATTTTACCTTTGATAAGTATGAAGTGTCCCTCCTTGTCTTTTTTGATAACTTTGGGTTGGAAGTCGATTTTATCCGATATTAAAATGGCTACTCCAGCTTGTTTCTTCAGTCCATTTGCTTGGAAAATTGTTTTCCAGCCTTTCACTCTGAGGTAGTGTCTGTCTTTTTCCCTGAGATGGGTTTCTTGTAAGCAGCAGAATGTTGGGTCCTGTTTGTGTAGCCAGTCTGTTAGTCTATGTCTTTTTATTGGGGAATTGAGTCCATTGATATTAAGAGATATTAAGGAAAAGTAATTGTTGCTCCCTTTTATTTTTGTTGTTAGAGTTGGCATTCTGTTCTTGTGGCTGTCTTCTTTTTGGTTTGTTGAATGATTACTTTCTTGGTTGTTCTAGGGCGTGATTTCCGTCCTTGTATTGCTTCTTTTCTGTTATTATCCTTTGAAGGGCTGGATTCGTGGAAAGATATTGTGTGAACTTGGTTTTGTCGTGGAATACTTTGGTTTCTCCATCTATGGTAATTGAGAGTTTGGCCGGGTATAGTAGCCTGGGCTGGCATTTGTGTTCTCTTAGTGTCTGTATAACATCTGTCCAGGCTCTTCTGGCTTTCATAGTCTCTGGTGAAAAGTCTGGTGTAATTCTGATAGGCCTTCCTTTATATGTTACTTGACCTTTCTCCCTTACTGCTTTTAATATTCTATCTTTATTTAGTGCATTTGTTGTTCTGATTATTATGTGTCGGGAGGAATTTCTTTTCTGGTCCAGTCTATTTGGAGTTCTGTATGCTTCTTGTATGATCATGGGCATCTCTTTTTTTATGTTTGGGAAGTTTTCTTCTATTATTTTGTTGAAGATATTAGCTGGCCCTTTAAGTTGAAAATCTTCATTCTCATCAATTCCTATTATCCGTAGGTTTGGTCTTCTCATTGTGTCCTGGATTACCTGGATGTTTTGAGTTAGGATCCTTTTGCATTTTGTATTTTCTTTGACTGTTGTGTCGATGTTCTCTATGGAATCTTCTGCACCTGAGATTCTCTCTTCCATTTCTTGTATTCTGTTGCTGATGCTCGCATCTGTGGTTCCAGATCTCTTTCCTAGGGTTTCTATCTCCAGCGTTGCCTCGCTTTGGGTTTTCTTTATTGTGTCTACTTCCCCTTTTAGTTCTAGTATGGTTTTGTTCATTTCCATCACCTGTTTGGTTGTGTTTTCCTGCTTTTCTTTAAGAGCCTGTAACTCTTTAGCAGTGCTCTCCTGTAAATCTTTAAGTGACTTATGAAAGTCCTTCTTGATGTCCTCTATCATCATCATGAGAAATGTTTTTAAATCTGGGTCTAGATTTTCGGTTGTGTTGCGGTGCCCAGGACTAGGTGGGGTGGGAGTGCTGCGTTCTGATGATGGTGAGTGGTCTTGATTTCTGTTAGTAGGATTCTTACGTTTGCCTTTCGCCATCTGGTAATCTCTGAAGCTAGCTGTTTTAGTTGTCACTGTTAAGAGCTTGTTCTTCAGGTGACTCTGTTAGCCTCTATGAGCAGACCTGGAGGGTAGCACTCTCCTTAGTTTCAGTGGGCAGAGTATTCTCTGCAGGCAAGCTCTCTTCTTGCAAGGCAGGTACCCAGATATCTGGTGTTCGAACCAGACTCCTGGCAGAAGTTGTGTTCCACTCACTAGAGGTCTTAGGATCACGTGTGGAATCCTGTGTGGGCCCTTGCGGGTGTCAGGCGACTCAGCTGGCAAGGTAGCCGGGGCTCGAGTGGAGTGGAAGGGACTTGTGCCCCAGATCAGGCCCGGGTAGCCTGCTTCCCTATGTACCGCAGTCTCAAGTTCCGCGCGATTGGATTGGGGCAGGCACTGTGATCCACTCACCAGAGGTCTTAGGGTCCCGTGGGGAGTCCTGTGTGGACCCTTGCGGGTGTTGGGCAAGACTCTGCTGTCAAGGTAGCCCGGGGCTCGAGTCACGAGTTGAGCGGAAGGGACTTGTGCCCCAGATCAGGCCCGGGTAGCCTGCTTCCCTATGTACCGCAGTCTCAAGTTCCGCGCGATTGGATTGGGGCAGGCACTGTGATCCACTCACCAGAGGTCTTAGGGTCCCGTGGGGAGTCCCGTGTGGACCCTTGCGGGTGTTGGGCAAGACTCTTTAAAAAGATATCTTAATGAGAATAGAGAGATGACCATGTTGTCAAGAGCATTTTTGTATCGCAAAAAAACAGGATTTGTTTTCTTGAATTCATATCCAATGGTTAACAATCAGCTTTAATGCCAGCTCCATGGGATCTGACAACTCATGTCTCTGTGGTCACCTATACTCTCAAGCTCATGCCCTATTCCCACCCATATAAATAAAGATAATAAATCTTAAATGAGAGACAAGTTTCATTTGGTTTCATTATTCAAATGAAACCTTATTTTGTCTGATTTCTGAGTCTCTTTGGATCAGTTTTCTGGGTTGCACTTTGTGTAACAAGTCCACATTCCTTTTTCCTATCACTCTTTCCCCAACTTGTTGTTTCTCCCTCAGACTTCATACCAGAGATTCTATCTATGTCCTGTCTTTCTCCCCTTCTTCCTAAAAATCCATCTTTTGCTGCCATCCCTGCTCCTCTAAGTCATATCTCCAATTCCTTGCTCAATATGCAGACCACAGAAGCTAAGTCCTGTCCATTTTAGCCTGTGTGATATTAGATGTATGCACTGTTCACAGCCTGAGTTGCAACTTTCATCTTCCTTTGATGTTCTTTCCACCATAGTCCATCTCTTCCAACAAAGTGTTCACTAAAAGCATGTCATGTCACACGTACTAATTTTTAGAACAAAACAAATTTTATTGACAAAGATACTGAGGTTGTCAAAGACCCATAGGTACCCAACACAGGAAAACAAACATTTTTTTTCAATCCTATAAGTTTACATTTCTGTACTTTGTGATTTTTTTCAATTTAAGTGATATTTGACACCAGAGTATAGACATAGATATGTAGGTCACCAAGAAATTTGATAAAGTACACGGTAGGATTGGCTAGATCTTTGTAAACAACCTTTCCGAACTTTTTGGATCCATCATCTCTGGTGTACTGCACCCAGGTACCTATTAAGAAGTCATTTTCATCACCTGATCTCGCCTCAGCCAGAGGGGTCTCTGGAATGATGTGGAGGTTACCTTCCTTGTAGTCATCCAGGAGCTGATAAACGTAGAGGACTGGATCATTCTTGTAGGAAATGTAAAAATAGTCCTGTAAGAATGGCACCTGGGCTAGCACCATCCCACTCCAGTTGTCCTCAGAGCCATCTTTCCCCTCAAATTTGTGTTGTACCTTTCTGCCAACCAGGGCTCTGGCGAGGTGGACATCCCTCACCTGAGGAAAAACTACTTTGTGAGGCAAGACCTTAATATTTAAAATCCTCTCATCGCTGTGGAGCTCCTGTCCGTAGACGCTGTCAATTCCGTCGTACTTCACCAAATAAAGAGAAGGGTTTGTTGGCAGTTGCCCTAGAATGATGGCCTTCCAATGGGTGACAGGCTCATTACCTTCCTTCCACCCGTGAGAAATTCTGCAGCCAACAATATTCCCCAGGGCCTGGGAAGAAGGCTTCCTCCTACTCTTCTTCTTGAGTGATATCATGCTCAGACTCTTCAGAGGTGTTGTCTTCTACCTGGCTGTAGACCTGTTGTGCTAGATCACACTGTCTTGTGGCTTCCATTCTCTTCAAATATCATACTTGCCCATTGCCTGGGACTGAAGATCTTGCCTGTTTAAACCAGACACAATGCTGTTGCCTCTGTCATATATATGAATTCCTGATGGTCAATGGATATGGGTTGGGAGTGAATGCTGGACCAAGACTCTTCTCTAAGAGAACTTCTGAGAAGGTGAAGAAGACTATGCTAAACAGTTTTGAGCTCCTAAAATTAATTTTATAAAAATAAGAAGTTAATAAGTCAGCCATGGTGGTACACACATTTAATCCCAGAACTCAGAAGTCAAGGACAGGCAGATTTCTAAATTAGAGACCAGACTGGTCTACAAAGTGAGTTCCAGGGCAGCCAGTGCTATAGAGAGGAACCCTGTCTCAACAACAACAACAACAACAAGTAAAAGAAAACAAACGAAAATCAAACGAAAAACAAACAAAACAGAAATACAAACAAAAAAATAATAAAACAAACAATCAAATGGAGAAGTTAATAGGAAGTGGTGGTGACCCATAACTTTAATCATAGTACTCAAGAGGCAGAGTGAGGCAGACCTTAGTGAGATAAAGGCTAGTCTGGTCTACACAGTGAGTTTCCTGACAGCCAAATCTAAACATACAGAAACTCAAATAAAATTAACCAAGCAAGCAAACAAACAAACAAAGAAACAAAGAAACAAGGGAAACAAGGCAATAAAAATAGTGTAATTAACAAGTAATTCTCTAGAGCTCAGAATAACATACTCAGATCAACATTTATTTCTTCAGCCCTGAGTTAATTTGCCTCTGATGAGTATCCTCTCCTTGAATTTCTATGTCAATTTAGGTTGTGCTATGACTATTACCCCCAATGATCAAGAAGAAGAGAAAAAAAAAAGGGCCAGAGGGGTCACCATGACTCTCTTGTACTTGTAAGTTCTGAGCTAAGTCCTTGTATTCACAAATATCTTCCCAGGGACACAGCACACCACTGTCCTTCTTTATTGTTTCTCCTGACCCAGCTTCGGAATTATTTGATGAAGCCATTGCATCACTGAACTCAAGAACATCTCAACAAGTTGAGGCAATATCAGCCATTTAGCACTAATATTTTCTAACGTACACATGGACAAAGAGGAGCTTTGGCATTTTAGTGGAATTGTGATCTAGATATTGTTAGCAAGGATAATAAATTCAGGACATAAACTAACCTAGACCAATCATTTCCCTTGCTAATAAACATGGGGAAAGTAGAATGTACAGCAACTCACTGTAAGAGAGAAAATTTTTAGCTTTCTGTAGCTATGAGGGTCCAAACTACTTCATAAATGTACTTACCCATAGAAAAATATCCTAGATTTTATCTATCTCCTGATTCAGATTCTATCTCCTGATACAGACCAGGCACCAAAAGCCTGTGGGAAAAAAAATGACCTTGCTTTGACACACCACTGTGAAGATAGTGAACTCACCTTCAATGGATTCTAGAGCCTCCAAGTGGAATAGATGCACAACCTTCAGCCAGTGCTCTGTGACATCACCCTAGTTCAGCTTACATCATAGAACATCAGGCTGGTTCCTTCCCTAGTTACACTCATAAACGTTCAGCATCTCGACTTTACCTTTTCATATGGCCTCCTAGAAATAATAAATGAAATCCCAACTGAAAGGCCTGATGATCTGAGTAATATTCTGCCAAAGAATTTCACCCTTGCATTGTTTTTATTGTTTGGTTGTTGGATTTTTATTTATTTGTTTGGTTTGTGTTTTGTTTTGTTTCATTTTTGTTTTTATTTTCGTTCTGAGAAAGTCTTCGGTTTCTGACTTGACAACATCCATGGTGGTTATTTTTCACGTTCCAACCTTTCCCTTGGTTATCTTTAAGCTGTGCTTCTTATCATAAATATTGCCTGACTCTTTGAGGCAGCACACTGGATAGCACACCAATTTTCACTTTATGAAAACCCACAGTTAGAGGAGGACTATTTTTATGCAAATATAGCTGGAATTTGACAGGTTTAAATGACATGTATTGAAACCAATGGCAATCATGAATTATGGATTCTTTGGAAAGTAAGAGGACAACATAGATCTTGGGCATGCTTACTAAGTTGTGATAAAATTAAAACAAACCTGATATCTCCCAGTCATATTTTAAAGGTTTTTAAAATTTACCAGCACTTCTGATTATAAGGAATTTCATAGTTTAAATGCAGTAAAACAGGATGAAATAGATGAGGTAATTTTACTTTTGAAATATGTGTAGACAGAATACTGGACACAGGTACGTATAAAATTTACTTACAAATTAGAGGACATTTTAATTGTCCATGCCACATAGATCTTCAGTTCTTCAAAAAAAAATCCTTTTCAGTACCTTCCACGGTCCCCACCACACCCTGTACATCATCTTCATATGATATGATACTATCCATAAAGAGCTAGATCCTTCAACAACAGTCATCAAAAAAAAAATCATTCCTTAAGGTGTGGCCACAGGCCAATGTGATGGGTGATCATTATCTGAGATTCTATCTTCCCAGGATGATTTAAGTTCACAAAAAAAATCTAAGAAGGACCACTACATATCCATATCATCAATTCATCAATATTGATTGCCTCACCGTATGAAACATACATGCTATGGAATGAATTTAGATGTCAACTACTGGATGAATGCCTTAAAAATGAGAGGCAGAAAGAGAGAGAGAGAGAGAGAGAGAGAGAGAGAGAGAGAGAGAGAGAGAGAAATATATTTCTCATCTATGTGTATTAGTGCAGGGCTTTGTTTTCAAAAAAAAAATGGATGGAACGGTAAAATACTATATATTAGGTTAGACAAGTAAAACTCAAAATGACAATTGTGAAAATATAAATTTCATAAGGGATATTAAAAAATAGGAGGTATTTTGGAAGAGTAAGCGCAGCAGCAGGGGGGAGATTTGATAGCAATGGAGGATAGTGGGGAGGATGAAGATGGTAAAAGGACACTATAAACCTGTGCAAAGGGTCACAGAAAAGGCCTGCGACTTGTACACTTAAAAAAACACTGGTATAAACTAAGAGAGTCCAAATAATATTTTGATTAAATTGGGGATTTTAGCTTCAAGACACTATAAAATGTATTTGTATTTTTCTACTCACGTGTGGTTCTTGCTATGTTGAACATGATATGGGTGACAGGATATGGTAAGGTGCTTCAATGTTTGTGTATCATTTATCATCAAATGCACATGTCACTCAGTGAGCTGCAAGGCTATCACAGGGAAGGAGGTATCTAAAGATCTTAAGTGTACTTGACGTAGGGAGAATAATGCCCCCACACTACTATAGATGTTGAAATAATCACATGTGTTTCCCAAAATAATTTTCTGAAGATTAATCCCCAGGTGTGAATATATTTGGAAGAAATTGAATGGGTCAGGAGGGATATGACCTACATATAAAAATAATTTAATAATGCTGTTATAGAAAAGGATTAATTATGAAAGGGAGTTTGGTTCCCTCTTTTCTCTTTCTAGCCCATTGGATTCCTCTGTGATGACATCATCTCACAAGAATTCACTCATTTGCTGATGGTGTGTTCATCTTTGAATATACAGACTCCTGAAAAGGGTCATACAAAATATGCTTCAGTATATACTAGACAATTAGTGTCATTTTGTTTGGCAATACAACATGTATGATTATACCTCAGAATCATGAGCAACTGGGCCATATGGGAAATATAATTAGTATATTTCTGCTGGCTGAAGATCAGATGTGTTGAGTGTTATCATGTGTGCTGTTCATGAGAGGAAGCAGGATAGATGGTGAGTATAGATCAGAGAGGAACATCCAAGGAGGACACTATGTAAGGAACCCTAGGAAGAGCACCATCACTGCTTTTAGCTAGTAGACATATTTTTAGAATCCCCACTTTCTAGGGTGGAAAAGAAAACGGTATTACTCTAATTTACTAAGTATGGTCATTTGATACATCAGTGATCATCACCAAGGTGAACAGGTGTTGACAGAAGTTTGGGGACTCAGGAGAAGCCTGTTCTGGGAAAACCCATTGCCTTCAAAGTACGGAGACTTCTGACCAGCAACACTGGATAAACAGTCTACATTGGCAGCAGTATCCCCATTATGTCCAAATTAGTGGTTTTCAAACCATGGAATGTGACTCCTCTGAGTGTTCAAACAACTCTTTCACAAGTGTCACATATCATATATCTTGTTTATAAGATATATACTTTACAATTAATGACTATAGCAAAATTATATTTATGAAGTTGCAATGAAGTAACATTATTGTTGTGGAGCTGTATATTAAAGATTCACAACATTTTGAAGATTGAGGACCACTATTCCTGACTTCTCTAAATCATGCCTGTCACTATGGGCTGGAGGAATAATCCCCTTTATTCAATCAGTCAAACGTAGAAAAATCAAAACACTACCCAATAGTTATGAAAGTTAAACATCTATTGTACCACAGTCTATAAGCAGGGCATGCTGGCATCTTAGACAAATGAGATCAAAATGAAAATCACTGTGACCAAATGAGAAGCAGAGGAGAATAACTAGTACCCTAGTGGTGACATAAGTGGGTATTAGCCCAGACACTTAGAATATCCAAAATACAAGTTACAATCTTCAAAACATATGAAACTTAAGGAGATTGAAGACCAAAATGCTGACACTGTGCCCCTTCTTAGAATTGGGAACAAAACACCCATGGAAGGAGTTACAGGGACAACCTTTGGAGATGAGTCAAAAGGATGGACCATCTAGAGACTGCCATTCCTAGGGATCCATCCCATAATCAGCCTCCAAACACTGACACCATTGCATACACTGGCAAGATTTTGCTGGAAGGACCCAGATTTAGCTGTCTCTTGTGAGGCTATGCCATGGCCTAGCAAACACAGAAGTGGATGCTCACAGTCAGCTATTGGATGAATCACAGAGACCGAAATGGAGGAGGTAGAGAAGGTACCCAAGGAGCTAAAGGGGTCTGCAATCCCATAAGTGGAACATCACTATGAACTAAAGAACCCCCCCCAGAGCTTATTTTTCTAGCAGCATATCAGAACTCATGTTTCTAGCTGCAGTTGTATCAGAAGATGGACTAGTTGGTTATCATTGGAAAGAGAGGCCCATCAGTCTTGCAAATTTTATATGTCTTAATTCAGGGGTATGCCAGGGTCAAGATGTGGTGGTGGTGATGGGGGTGTGGTTGAGGTGGGTATGGGGGGACTTTTGGGATAGTATTGGAAATGTAAATGAAAAAATACCTAATTTTAAAAAAAAATGAGGAAACCATTGTCAGAACCACCAGCAAGAATTTTAAATAACTGCCCTAAAGTCTGGATTTAGGATTCCTCGAGAATCTTCCAAAACAAAAGGCAACGCAGAATCTTGCTGAAGTAATTGGAGAAACAAGAGAAAAGCAAAGGAGAATTCATCACATAAAAACAGACAGAAGAAGTAGGAATAAAGACATATTTGGGCAAGATGAATAGTGAAGTAGAGATTAGAGCAAGCAGAAAGGACTGAGGAGATAGCTCACTGCTTAGGCCCACTGATTGCTTTTGCACAGGACCAGGGTTCAATTTCTAACATCCACATGGATGTTCACAACCACCTGCAATTCTAGTTCTAGACGATCTGATGACCTCTTTGGACAACACACACACACACACACACACACACACACACACACACACACACACACACACACACACACACACATATACTCACCCACAGAGAAAAAAAATCATTTAGAAAACAATTACAAAAACAAAAAGGAGTCAAGTATAATTTTATTCCCCTTTTTCACCAGCACTCAGAAGCAGGCTAAACTCTGTAAGTTGAATGACTGCCTAGCTGATAGGTGTGTTTTCATAATTTTATTCTTCTTTTTTTTTTTTTTTTTGGATTTTAGGACTATTTCAGTATTTGTTTAAAGATTCTAGATTTTTTTTTATTTACTTTTTCTAATGTTTTAGGATTTTTTCGGCTTTTTAGTATTTTACAGTTTTCAGGTTTTTTTTTTTGGGGGGGGGTGCAGGAGGGTAAAGCCCTTTGGGTTATTTAGAGTTTTAGGGTTTTAATGGTTTTAAATTTGGGAGGTTGTTTTGTCCTTACAAGTTTTTTGTTTGTTTGTTTGTTTGTTTTTGGTAGGGTTGAGGTTTATTTTTATTTTATTTTATTTATTTATTTATTTATTTATTTATTTATTTATTTATTCATTCTTTATTTATTTATTTATTTATTTATTTATTTTGGCTCTTGATTTCTCCTAGAAATTTAAGGTATTTCAGGGTTTTAGGGCTTTTTAGTGATTATAAATAATGTTAGGATAATTGTACTTTTTTGTGTATTTGTTCTTCTTTTTGTTTTGATTTGTTTTGTTTTTGTTTCTTTTTATACTTTTAGTGTTTTATAGGGTTTTAGGATTTTGTAAGGGTTTTTTTGTTTTCTTGTGTGTGTGTTTGCTTTTTTTTAATGGGTTTAGGATAACTTTTATATCTTAGGATTTTAGTTAATGTTTCAGGGTTTTGTAGGTATTTGGGGGGGGTTAGGATTGTTTTTATAGTCTCAGGATTTTAGTTAGGGTTTCAGGGTATTGTACGTTTTTTGTTGTTGTTGTTTGTTTGTTTGTTTGTTTTTGCTTTTTTTGAGCGGGTTTTCAAGTTTTTTTTTTTTTTTTGAGTTTCAGAGTTTTGATGTGTTTTTAGAACTTTTTAAAGGAACTTTTTTTAGGGTTTTACAGTTCTTTTGGGTCTTTTTCCTGTTGTTGAGATTGTTTTAGAATTTTAGGGTTTTTCTTTATTTTTTAGTTTTGTTTTGTTTTGTTTTTTAATTTAATTAAGGAATTTTTAAAAATTGTTTTAAGCATTTTTTTAATAAGGTTTGTAAAATGATTTTCTTTTCCAGTGTTTTTGGCGATTTTTTAAGGCAGTAAAATTTGTAGTTGTTGGGGTTGTGGTTTTGTACCTTTTCATTTTCTTTTTTTTTTTTTAATTGTTTTTTTATTGTCTCATTAGGGATCTAGACTTGTAGAGTTTTTGGATTTTTTTTACGGTTTTATAATTTTTTTACGGTCGTTTTAGAGTTCTTCTGTTTTCTTATATAGAATTTTAGGGTTTTAAAAATGTTTATTAAGAATTAAAAAAATAGCTTTTTTGGGTCATTTAGTGTTTGTTTAATAATTATAGGGTTGTTAGGGTTTTAGGTTTTGCTTTATTGTTTTAGGGTTTTTTTTTTACGTTTTTTAAATGATTTTAGGGTTGTTTTCAGTGTATTTGGCGAGATTTTTTTTAAGGCTTAGTGTGGTTATTGTTGTTCTTTCCTTGTTTGTTTGTTTGTTTTTTTGTGGTAATGCTTTTATGTTTTTTTGGTCTTTGTAGACATCTAGAATTTTTTTGTTGATTTTTTTGTTTGTTTTTCTTTAGGGTTTTAGGCTCTATTAGTTTTATTTTTTCAAAAATTTTATGTTTTTTTTTTGTTTGTTTGTTTGGTTTTTTAGGGTTTTTTTGTTTATTTAAACCTTCAAGTTAATTTTCTTTTCTCTTCTTTTTTCTTTTTTATTTTTTAGAGTTTTTAGGGTCTTAAGGTTCTGTCTCTAAGAACATAGAAACTGAACCTATTGCTTTTAGATTATTTATAAAATGTATTACATTCTGAAAATAAGAAACACTATGAAGTCATGTTTGTTCATTTGAGTGTATGTCCCCAGGAGCTATAGATTATGTGTGCCTATTGCAGAGCGCTACAATATGTCCTGACCATACAGATTTAATTGTCACATCATGAAAGTTCAAGAACTATAATATAAAGCTGTATCTATGTATCCTAGTTTATTCATCTTTCAAACAAATATAGTAGAAATGTCACAGAGGGCAGAATTTATTGATCATGATTTCGAAAAAGGACCTCAAAAGTCATTAAATCAAGTATCTTATACAAGCCAAACTCTACCCATCTATCCAGTTCACTCCTGTAAGAATAATTGCACCTGGGTTTTGGTTAATTCTTATTAAATTCTCCAGTTAAAAAAGGTCTTTATTAGCCCCCTTCCAGCTTAGTGAAAAACTCCATTCACTCTCCTTCTGAAAGCAAAAGCATTTTTCTTTCACACACTATGTTAATTTTACAACATTTGCCCCTTGATGGTTTCCATTTCCACAGTTGTGTTTGCCATGACTCAATATTTCATCTCTATTCAGACAACTCTTCTCATATACCACAGGTTAATACACAAAGGCTCATTTGTGAGTCATGCCAAGAAAGCGGAATGAACTTGGGGGATACAGAAGAGGCAAAGACAAAAGAGCAACAGAAGTATCATTAAGCTGGATACTACTCTAGAATACTGCATGCTATTCATGTATCCTGGGAATCCAGAAATTCATCTAGACTGGACCCTAGTTATCCATTGAAAGGATGTAGTCGGAAGCTTAGCCTATTAACTGGCAGCTCCCATAGCTTTGAACCGATCCAATGATTTTTATCTTCCACACACCACCCAGTCGTATCCAAGCTACATTCCCTGTCACAGGCAAAAGTCCGGAAAAAGAAAAGAAACTACTGTACTGTGTGCTAGGGTAGTGCTCCTAGAAGGTATTGGCAAACTGCACTGAATCTATTGCCACAACTGCAAAGGTATGTTGCACAGGCAATCCAAGGATCACCATGCTTCCCATTTTATCTCTCCAGTCTATATATCCACTCCCAACTCTACACACTATGCTCCTAATCCTAGGGATCATTTAGAGGTCTCATAAATACCACCATGTATAACCCCAGAAGATGAGAGATGTTTGAAGCACATCGATAGATTTTAAGTCTGACAATTGTTGATGTCATCAAAACAATTTTCTGAGCTGTGTTGTGCTTTTGTCAAACGATGGGGCTAGAATGGCCCTGCCAAGATCTAAAGCAGAAATAATAGTTTTTTATTTGTTTGTTTGTTTGTTTGTTTGTTTTTCTATTATTATATTGGAACATGCCATCATCAATTGCACTGCCTCAGTCTAAAATACGAAGTGATACTTACAGTTATTTGCTGTAATCTCTAAAGTCAGGGCAAGGCAACTCCTGTGATTCTCCAAGCCTTACTTCTTACCAGTTCTAGGCTATATGCTGTCAGGATAATGTTCTAAACAGGGAATTCTATGGATATCCAGATTTCAATAGTTTTCACTTCAAAAAATATAGTTAAAAAATTCCAAATGTACATTTATTTTCGTATTTCTGGTCAACATTTTCCTACTGAAGTGACAGAAATATTTACTATTTTTATATCTTTATACTAACATTATATTTCTGTTTAATTTGTAGGGGACAGGTTTATTTGAGACAGTCCTACATTACTCATGCTGAACTCATACTCACTATGTAGCTATGGACAGTCAAAGGACTTGATCCTTCTGCATTCAACTGCCAAGTGCTGGGATTACAGATTACAGGACCATAGCTATTAAAAGATTTTCTATGACTGATAAAAGAGGTGAGGATTTGACTTTAGGATTTCGGTATTTTTCTAATTGTAGTCATAGTTTATATTGAATAGTCATTAGGTGAAAGGTAACAGAGATTCTGGTCTTTCAGATTTCTACTCATTAGTAGGTTAGTTAATACATTTAAATATCTGCTAAAAATGTCATGGCATACAGGAGAACAGTAGTTTAAGATCTTGCCTAGGGTGGTTTCTTATGTTTAAAAGATTCAGTAAATAGGAGTAGATTTATGAGTTTAACATGAATGAGCATGTCTTATCTAATTTGCCAATGTTATACATAATACTACAAAACATAAATTTTAAGTTTTTAGAATTATTTTCCTCAAAACATATATATTTTTGACCAAATGAGCTAGAATTACTCATAACAAATATTTAATATTATAAAAAGCCTAAATTTTTGTTGAAATAAAATGAAACTTGTTCTGTTGAATTTATTGTAGTCTGTTATTTTGATAAGTATTTCTGAGGTTTTTAGAGATCTAAAGACAAAATATTCAGTGTATTTTTTTATGATAATTTCCAAGTAAGTTAGTATACTGAGACTAGGCTGGTAAGCCCAATGCCCACACTACAAAGAGGTTCTAGCTTTTGGTCTGTAAATGACTACAATGTTTTTTGCCATGCTATGAAAGGTTTAAAAATTGCCTTCATTTGGAGTATTTATTTAATTTTTATCTGTAGTCCCTATCTCTTTCCTGAACTGACTCATAATGGCAGGACCCTCCATGTATTTCGCAGGCAGAAAATGATCTCCTGTTCATTTCAAATTGAATAGCCCCCAAACAATTAACCAACCAAATTAAAAAAAAAATTGTTAATATGGTAATTGCCTCAGATCTTACTTGGAAACCATTTGATGACTACAGTGATTGTTATATTAATGGGGAAATGATCTAAAATAGTTTGGTGATATTCTTCCACAGGAGTATTTTGCCAGGGTTGTTAGGAAAGTTTTTTCCATACACTTTTTTTTTTAATAAATAGGGACTAAGTTTAGGATTGTAAAAACTAATTTGCTAGTTTGAGTTGGTTTTCTAAAATAAACGATAGAGTCCAGATGACAACAGTAAGTAATCTTTCTCTATCTTTCAAGTATACCTGAGGCTGACATATTGTAAAAGCTGGTAATCCTCTCTTCATCTCTCAGCAAATGTCGGCCTCTTGGAAATTTATGATCTCGTCTCCATTAAAATTCTTAGTGGTTTTCATTGGTATAGTATATGATCATACCTCTCTGATTTACAATTCAGTAGGACTAAAACAGAACCAAAAATAGTTAGATAATGAGAATTAATTTAGTTTCATGTGTCAAACACAAGGCTGGTTTCTCCCTTCCTAATTGATACATAGGTATACAAGGTTAATTATGAAGTTATTTATTATACCAACCACTGTTTTTTCTTGTTCTTTATTGAATTTCTTTTTTTTTACCTTTAAAAATTTTTATTATTATTATTTTTTTTCCATTTTTTATTAGGTATTTAGCTCATTTACATTTCCAATGCTATACCAAAAGTCCCCCATATCCCCCCCCTCCACTCCCCTGCCCACCCACTCTCCCTTTTTGGCCCTGGTGTTCACCTGTACTGGGGCATATAAAGTTGGCAAGTCCAATGGGCCTCTCTTTCCAATGATGGCCGACTAGGCCATCTTTTGATACATATGCAGCTAGAGTCAAGAGCTCCGGGGTACTGGTTAGTTCATAATGTTGTTCCACCTATAGGGTTGCAGATCCCTTTAGCTCCTTGGCTACTTTCATTGCTCCTCCATTGGGAGCCCTATGATCTATCCATTAGCTGACTGTGAGCATCCACTTCTGTGTTTGCTAGGCCCCGGCATAGTCTCACAAGAGACAGCTACATCTGGGTCCTTTCAATAAAATCTTGCTAGTGTACACAATGGTGTCAGCATTTGGATGCTGGTTATGGGGTGGATCCCTGGATATGGCAGTCTCTACATGGTCCATCCTTTCATCTCAGCTCCAAACTTTGTCTCTGTAACTCCTTCCATGGGTGTTTTGTTCCCAAATCTAAGGAGGGGCATAGTGTCCACACTTCAGTCTTCATTTTTCTTGAGTTTCATGTGTTTAGCAAATTATATCTTATATCTTGGGTATCCTAGGTTTGGGGCTAATATCCACTTATCAGTGAGTACATATTGTGTGAGTTCCTTTGTGAATGTGTTACCTCACTCAGGATGATGCCCTCCAGGTCCATCCATTTGGCTAGGAATTTCATAAATTCATTCTTTTTAATAGCTGAGTAGTACTCCATTGTGTAAATGTACCACATTTTCTGTATCCATTCCTCTGTTGAGGGGCATCTAGGTTCTTTCCAGCTTCTGGCTATTATAAATAAGGCGGCTATGAACATAGTGGAGCATGTGTCCTTCTTACCAGTTGGGGCATCTTCTGGATATATGCCCAGGAGAGGTATTGCTGGATCCTCCGGTAGTACTATGTCCAATTTTCTGAGGAACCGCCAGACTGATTTCCAGAGTGGTTGTACAAGCCTGCCATCCCACCAACAATGGAGGAGTGTTCCTCTTTCTCCACATCCACGCCAGCATCTGCTGTCACCTGAATTTTTGATCTTAGCCATTCTGACTGGTGTGAGGTGGAATCTCAGGTTTGTTTTGATTTGCATTTCCCTGATGATTAAGGATGTTGAACATTTTTTCAGGTGTTTCTCTGCCATTCGGTATTCCTCAGGTGAGAATTCTTTGTTCAGTTCTGAGCCCCATTTTTTAATGGGGTTATTTGATTTTCTGAAGTCCACCTTCTTGAGTTCTTTATATATGTTGGATATTAGTCCCCCTTTATTGAATTTCTGTACACCCACATACAACTTCTGAAACATATTTTTATACTGCTCATATAATTTGTTGTTGATCATGTCCCTGTAAAGTAAAGTAATGAAAGCAGTCAAATTTATACAAATAGGAAAAGAACGCTCAAAAAAATTAAATTGTTCTTTTCATACAATAAAAAGAAAAATAGCAGTAAAAAATCATCAAATGGGAAGTAATTACAGATTTTTTTCCTAAGAGATTATCAGAGAAGTTTTATTTCATGTTTTAGATTTTCAAAATTAAAGTTTACAGACAGATAAATAGATAGATAGATAGATAGATAGATAGATGATAGATAGATAGATAGATAGATAGATAGATAGATACATAGATAATCTTTTCTAGAAAATTAATTGTATTTCAAAGTAGGGTTTTATTCTGTTCTACCAAATAGAAGGTCTAATTTTTTTTCCTATAATGTCTCAGTTAAGACTTAGTGTAAAACAATTCAATTAAAATATACAAATTGCCTGTATATGTAACTGATTCTTTTCCATACTGTTAAACATAATAAACCATAAAGTACATTTCTAAATCTTTGTGGAAAACTTCTGAATTTCCACAACAAATGTAAATCAAAATTTAAAATCTTAATAACATTTTCTTAAAGTAGAAAATACTTTTCTGTTACTCGCACCAAGCAAGTGAAAGATCTGTGTGACAAGAACTTCAAGTCTCTGAAGAAAGAAATTGAAAATCTCAGAAGATGGAAAGACCTCCCATGCTCATAGATTGGCAGGATTAATTCAGTAAAAATGGTCATCTTGCCAAAAGCAATCTATACATTCAGTGAAATCTCAATCAAAATTCAAACTCCATTATTCATAAAGATAGAAAGAACAATTTACAAAATCATCTGAAATAAAAAAAATCCAGGATATGGAAAAATTATTCTCAACAATAAAAGAACTTCAGGGGGAATCATCCTCGACCTCAAGCTGTAGAATAGAGCAATAGAGATAAAAATATATGCTAATGACAAAAAGACAATGACTTCATTAAATACACAGGCAAATGGAAGGATATAAAATATATCATCCTGTGTGAGGTAACCCATTCCCAAAATTACAAACATGGCACACACTCACTGATAAAGGGATATTATTCTAAAAATTCAGAATATCCAAAATGTATTTCACAGATCACATGAAGGTCAAGCAGAAAGAAGATGAGAGTGTGGGTGTTTCAATCCCTCTTAGAATGGGGAACACAATACTCCTTGGAAAAAATATGGAGACAAAATGCAGAGCAGAGACTGAAGAAATAACTATCCATTGTCTGCCCAACCTGAGGATCCATCCCATATACAGACACCAAACCCAGTCACAGTTGTGGATACCAACACGTGCTTGCTGACAGGAGCCAAATATGGCTATCTCCTGAGAAGCTCAGGCATTTCTTGGCAAGAAAAGAGGCTGATGCTCAAAGACAACTATCAGGCTGATCATGGCGTCCCCAGTAGATGGGTTACAGGAAGAACTGAAGGAGCTGAATGGGTTTGTAACCTTATAGGAAGAACAACAATATGAACCAACCAGACAGTCCAGAGCACCCAGGGACTAAGCACCAACCCATGGTTCCAGCTGCATATATAGCAGAGTATGACCTTGTCAGACATCAGTGGGAGGAGAGGTTCTTGGTCCTGTGAAGGCTTGATTCCCCAGTGAAAGCATGTACCAGGGTGGGGAGGGTAAAATGGGTGGATGGAGGAAGACCCTCGTAGAAACACAGAGAGGGTAAATGGAATAGGGATTATCTGGGGTGAAACAAAGAAAGGACTAATATTTGAAATGTAAAGAAAGATAATATCTAGTAAAAATTAAAAAAATAAATAAATAAACAAATAAAATAAAAATAGTTACAAAACACTACATAAAAAAGAATAAATCACTATGATGTCATACAGTATATTAACTTATATTTCCTAATATAGAAATTATGCTAATTCTATATAGTTTTAAAAAATTATATAACCAAAAATGTACCTTCATATTTTCCCAGAAGTTTTTGTACTGGAAATCTATAAAGAAATTAAAGTTTTAAAAAGTAAGAATGCAGATGTTAGAGTTTGATGGCTCAGCATTTGACCTACAGGCATGACAATGAGAGTTTGACCCACACCACTATACCCTCCAAGAAAACCATTAAAATTAAAGATTAATCATACAGAATTATTGTTTGGAATATACATCATATGCAAAATATTAATATAGTTTACTTGCTATACAATCAATTATACTTTCATTGAAATACTTACACTAAATAGGAAATAATAAATTTGAACATATTACAGTGTATATCCAATTATTTTTTTAGAATTTGCATTCTAATTATCATTAGTTACTGGAGATTCTGTTCTTGGTTGTTAATACAACAAGATATATAATTTTTTTTTTTGCAAATATTAATGAAATACTTTTCGCCTGACTGGACTTATATTTTAATGCTACACAAAGAAGCTCTGCATTCAATCTTCAACAATGAAAAAATAAATAAATAAAAAATAAAATGTATATATAAAAATATAGAAGACATGTTTCCTTAGGCCCCAGTAAAGTTGTAAGGCTGAGTACATCATTTTCAAGGACAGTCAACACTGCACATGTGCTTTGAGATAGTACTGAAATATAGAGTTAGAGCTTACCTTCCTATACCAAAACAACACATACATAAACACAGCCTTCCCTGAATTATGTCTGAAGTACCAGCTCTTCTGAGGTTGAGAGGAGCCTCTGGATTTGGAAGCACTTTGGCACCTATATATACAAATTTTGGAAATCTGGCCTTTCAAAACCAGGTAAAGGAAAATGAAGACTGGTCTTCAGTTTGTTTTTAATGAATCCCTGGTGGGCAGCAGCAGTACAGAAAAGTATCTAGTCTGTTTCCACCACTAACTGACCCCCAGTTTACTCACAACTCACATCCCCAGGCCCCAAGAATACTTTTAGGATCTCCAATTCCCTAGCCTTCCTGGTTTCTGCTAGGTGATAATCTGTTCAATCCCCTGCCCATAGCGAAAAAGTTCTCTGTTTTTCTTGGGTAAAGTGGATTGTGAACCCAGAAGCATTAACCGCAGGAGTCCAATGAGGGTCACCTGCTCTTCTTTCTCCTTTAGTAACAGCTCCATCCCTCCACCATCATCCCACTGGGACCCCCAGCTGAACCAGGATTAACCATCTTTCAACAGTTCACTGACTCCCTCCACAGAGACTTCTGCCTACCATGCTTCCTCAAGAACTTTACTTCCTCAGGAACTCAGCTTCCTGGCCACCACAAAGCATACTGAGTAACAGGGTTTGGACAGCAGGAAAACAATCTTAGCCAAGCCCATTGCTGATTGTCCCTGTTTACACATTCCTACAAAGGGTGAGAGAGATATTATCAGTCATCTGTCATCACAGTAGCAAAAAGGAGGTAGTATTTTAGCTTCCACTACTACTAAGAGTTTTTCCATTTTTCAAGTTTGCAATACTTACTTGAAAGAAAGAAACAAAACAAAACAAAACAAAACAAAACAAAACAAAACAAAACAAAACAAAACAAAACACCAAAGAAGTCTCTCCTACTTTGTTTTAGTTGAAGGGACTGTCGTGTGTAATTCTAAATTGTTTTATTTATTTACCTAACGTGTTTTTGCACATTTGTATTTTTACAACATGCATGTCTGGTGTTTACACAACATTCATGTCTTGTGCTCTTAGAAACTAGAATAGGATGGCAAAATCCCCTGGATCTTGAATTAAAAATTGTTGTGAGCCATTATGTGGGTCCTAAGAACTAAACCTTGTTTCTGTACAAGAGCAACAAGTGTTCTTAATGTCTAAGTCATCATTCTTTTTTTTTCCATTTTTTATTAGGTATTTAGCTCATTTACATTTCCAATGCTATACCAAAATCCCCCATACCCACCCACCCCCACTCCCCTATCCACCCACTCCCCCTTTTTGGCCCTTGCATTCCCCTGTACTGGAGCATATAAAGTTTGCAAGTCCAATGGGCCTCTCTTTCCAGTGATGGTTGACTAGGCCATCTTTTGATACATATGCAGCTAGAGTCAAGAGCTCCGGGGTACTGGTTAGTTCATAATGTTGTTCCACAAATAGGGTTGCAGATCCCTTTAGCTCCTTGGCTACTCTCTCTAGCTCCTCCATTGGGAGCCCTGTGATCCATCCATTAGCTGACTGTGAGCATCCACATCTGTGTTTGCAAGGCCATGGCATAGTCTCACAAGAGACAGCTACATCTGGGTCCTTTCAATAATATCTTGCTAGTGTATGCAATGGTGTCAGCGTTTGGATGCTGATTATGGGGTGGATCCCTGGATATGGCAGTCTCTATATGGTCCATCCTTTCGTCTCAGCTCCAAACTTTGTCTCTGTAACTCCTTCCATGGGTGTTTTGTTCCCAATTCTAAGGAGGGGCATAGTGTCCACACTTCAGTCTTCATTTTTCTTGAGTTTCATGAATTTAGGAAACTGTATCTTATATCATGGGTATCCTACGTTTTGGGCTAATATCCACTTATCAGTGAGTACCTATTGTGTGAGTTCCTTTGTGAATGTGTTACCTCACTCAGGATGATGCCCTCCAGGTCCATCCATTTGGCTAGGAATTTCATAAATTCATCCTTTTTAATAGCTGAGTAGTACTCCATTGTGTAAATGTACCACATTTTCTGTATCCATTCCTCTGTTGAGGGGCATCTGGCTTCTTTCCAGCTTCTGGCTATTATAAATAAGACTGCTATGAACATAGTGTAGCATGTGTCCTTCTTACCAGTTAGGGCATCTTCTGGATATATGCCCAGGTCCTCCATTGTTGGTGGGATTTCAGGCTTGTACAACCACTCTGGAAATCAGTCTGGCGGTTCCTAAGTCATCTTTCATTCCCTGCCCTGTGTGTGTGTTTTAAAGTATGTTGGATCATTTCTCTCGATAGATGTTTAATTTTACTATACAGTGGAGATAATAAAAATATGACACTTTCTTAATATTTTCTGTTTCCAAAAAAGAAATAAAAACATCATAATTTGAATAGATTGTGTAAATCATAAAAAGATTTTCAGCAAAAAAACGATGTGTATACATTTCAGTGTATGTGTGCATAAGGAGGTCAGAAATAGACAACTGTTTTATCCTAAATTATATTCCAACTATTTTTTTTTATGAGACAGGGTTTCTCTGTATAGATCTGTTTGTCCTGGAACTCACCCTTTATAACAGGGTGGCCACAAACTCAGAAATTTCCCTTCTTTTTCCTCAAAACTGCAGGTATTAAGGCATGTGCCACCACTGTCTGACACAACTTAAAAGTTGAGACAGGATATCTCTGAATCTGCAGCTCACAAAAACCACTAGGCTACCTAGCCAGCCATCTGTCTCCACCTACTCAGCACTGGCCTGCAGAATGTACTTTTAACGTGGATTCTAGACCCCCATCTTAATTCCATATAGTTTCACAGAAAGAAATTTACCAAAATAACGATCTCTCTAGCCCCCCTGTGAGATTTGTTCTGCTGTAGTCACTACCATTAGTATTATTTTTTTTCTATTGCTCTAATCATACCTAAGTTTAGGCTCCTAAAGTGTTTAATGCTGGTTTTGTTTGTTTCCTTACAATAGAAAATTGGTTTTCTTGCTCAGTTTACATTATACAGTTAATTAAGTAAACTTTTCAGACTCATATTTCATTTGTGAGACTTGTTGCTGTGTTTTGTTTGCTTGTTAGGTTTTTTTTTTTTTGTTTTTCGTTTTTTTTTTTTTTTTTAAATTTGGTGGGTTTGTTGAATTTTTTGTTTGCTTTATTATTTGGTTGCTTTTTGTTTTTTTAATTTTGTTTTTTTTTGTTTGTTTGTATTATTTTTTGTTTTGTTTTTTTTTTTTTTTTTGATTTTTCCACAACTGAAGATGAAACTCAAAACTGTTACTTGGTGCTTTACCACTGAGCTACATCTCCAGGTAAACATTATTTCTAAATGTTGGGTACAAAGTCATCTGTATGTGTTTTAAGGAAAACTATGATTTCTGTGAAACCTAAAATTATTCCCTTATGCTATAGGGTCTATAGAGATGTAATGCCCTCTTCTGGCCTCTTCAAAAAAGTTAAATATCTCCAAAAACACAAGAGGTTTTATTATCAGCAAGCTGAGGATGAAGTCCCTCCACCATGCAGGGCAGAGGAGTTTGACCCTGATCAGTGACAGTAGAGGGCTTTTAACAGCTAGCTGAGGAATTGGGAGGAGTTGGGAGGAGAGTTGGTAGAAGTTGGGAAGAGTTGGGAGGTGTTAGGAGGAGAGTTCTTTTCTTCTGGGTGTCCTTGCTGAAATTTACAGGGCAGGAGTGGGGAGTGAGATATTTCTGAATTTTTATCTTATTGTCCTTGGCACAGGAAGGGAGGTATCTCTGGTTGTAAAGTATAGAAACAAAAAGCCTTTTTGCTGGCTATAGAGAAAAAGAGGTTCTTTCTGGCTGTATTTTCAGAGATCAGGGAAAACAAGCTTGGGGAACATCTAGAGGCTTTACCTTCCTGGGAGAAACACTTTAAGTTGGGGTCACACATTCCCCACTCCTTCTAGTATAGAGTTCTTATCTTAGAATTGGGAAAATTAAACCTCTGGCCCAGTTGTCAAATAAGGCCACCATGAGTTTGCATCTTTAGGATTTGTAACATTGAAAGCCCCAGAAGCCCCGCAAATGAGACTAGAGAGTCTCTTGTCAGTGGTAGCAGGGAGAGAGGAGGTTCCTCTGCAGTGTCTTCAGAGTGTGAGCAGGGCCAGGCTAGTGGACCTCGGTATGGTCAGGATGGGTAACCGGGCACATGCTGGAGGAGCTGCTGGACTTGTATCTGGGATCAAGGTTCCTGGAACAATGATGCCAGACCAGGACAGGGTCCCCTATTTGACTCTTATGTGTCACTGTGGTCAGTTCCTGGTTCGTTCCTTTTTTTTTTTTTCAGCAATTTCGAGGTGTCCTTTCCAACCAGTTCTAAGGCCTTCAAGGGAGCTAGAAGGGTTTGGGAAAAAAGGAACATCAGGGTCACACATTCTCCCTGCTTCTGTTAAGGGGGGCAGTCCCCCATGGTGAATTTCAAAGGGTGTAAGTTTAAATTTTCCTTGGATGTTCTGTACTTGGAACAAAGTGAAGGGAAGGAGAGTTGTCCAATCTTTTCTTCAGTCTCTAAAGCCAATTTATTCAAGGTTTATTTTCATGATCTATTCATCTGCTATTCCTGTCCTGAACTCTGGGGTCTATAAACACAATGTAACTTCTGATTGATCCACAATTGTCTGGGTAACTCTTGACTTACTTGGGTAATGAAGGAGGGGCCATTGTCTGAGGAAAGTACCTTAGGGATGCTGAATCTTGGAAAAATTTCCTCTAATATCTTCTTTACCATGATATTGGAGGTCTCTTTCTTAGTGGGGAGGGCTTTACTCAACCTGAAAAAGTGTCTATAAAAACTGATAGATATTTATTACTGTACTTGGCTGGTTTAACTTCAGTAAAATCTAATTTTCAGTATGCCTCTGGACAGTTACAGCTTAGCCACCTTCCAGGGGTGTTCTTGTTGTGTCCGGCATTGATGAGGACAAAGGCTTGGCATTTATTAGCACTATCTTGAGCAATGTCAGACATTTTTATAACATAGTAGTTTGAGCTCTTAACAATTTCTTTGAGCTTCTTATTTCCCAAATGTGTGAGCCTGTACAGACTGGCTACATATTGTTGCCCTTTTCTAGTGGGCAGATAATATCAACCATCTTGGGTCTTAGCTACTTTCTGAGGAGTGTACCCACATATCTCAGGTATTTTGCCGATTAGTTCCTGATCTTCTGAGTTTATTCAAAGTCTGTGTCTATGAGTTTATAATGGTCTTTAATTTGTTTATTTTTCTCTTTGAGCCACCTGTTTTTCAGCGAGGTAAGCCATCTGATTTCCTTTCCCTCTGGCATCAAGGCATTTCTGGTGACCAGGACAATGTATGGTGTCTAGTTTTGTTGTTGTTGTTGTTGTTGTTTTGTTTGTTTTGTTTTTGTTTTTTTGTTGTTGTTTTATTTTGTTTCATTTTGTTTTTTGCTTTGTTCTTGTTTTGTTTTGTTTTGATGTGTTTTGTTTGTTTTTTGTTTTTTTGTTTGTTTTTTTAATTTACTTTCAAGTTTTGGCTTCTAAATAGCTCAAAATTTTTTTATTATTAATATCTTTCCCAGCAGAAGTGAGTAGCCCCCGTTGCCTATAGATTGTCCCACATATGTGAGTAGTGGTGAAAACTTACCTGCTGTCTGTGTAGATATTGTTGTTTTTCACTTTGGCCAGGTACAAAACTTGTGTGAGTGCAATTAGCTCTGCTCTCTGGGTTATTGTCCCTTCAGGCAAGGTGCTGGTGCAGATGGTTTGTTTTCCATTGCCCAGTGCTGCCCCTGCCTTTTGCTTACCTTTAACGAAAAACCTGCTATCATCCGGGCACCAGTTGGTGTAGTCTGGCCATGGCTGATCAGTGAGGTCTTTCTTAGTTCCGGTTTCTTCTGCCAGGATGCACATACACTGGTGCTCTGGTAGGGATTTGTAAGCTTCTGACAGCAAGGTGGCAGAATTCAGGATAGCAGGGTGTACAAACTGCACTCTCTCAGTCAGTAAGAGGTTCTGTTAATGGGTCATGTGAGATTTAGGCATCCAGCGATCAGGCGGTGGTCTAATGATGATTTCTAAGGCATGGGTCTACCACTATCATTCATTGACCTAGAATCAGTTTATCAGCATCTTTGAGAAGTGGGGCCAAAGCATCGATAGCTTTTAAGCACAATGGCCATCCACTGGACACTGGGTCTAGTTTTTTTGTTTGTTTGTTTGTTTGTTTTTTGTTTTTTGTTTTTTGTTTCTTTTGTTTGTTTCTTTGTTTGTTTTGTTTTTTGTTTTTTTTTTTTACCAGTATTCCACAGGTTATTTTTATGGCCCCAGAGCTTAGATCAGAACCCCACTTTCTTTTCCTGCTCATTCCTCTATATAGAGTGACAGGCTTAGTCATGTCTTGCAGGGCTAGGGCTGGTGCACTAAGCAAGGGCTTTTTAATCTCTTTAAAGGCCTACTGGTGTATGGAGGTCCATAAGAAAGTTCCAGTCTCTTTAGTAAAGTGTTAGAGTGTGGCTGCCAGAGTCGCAAAGCTTGGAATCTAGAGTCTACAAAAACCAGGAATTCCAACAAATTCTCTCACCTGCTTTAAGGATGTTGGGATGGGGATTTGAGTTACAGTCTTTTTCCAAGCTTCTGTCAGCCACCATTTCCTTTCCCTGAGACTATAACCCAAATAGGTTACTTCTGTCTGGCAATTCTGGGCTTTCTTAGCAGATGCCTTGTATCCCAACTCCCTCAATTCTGCCAGTAATTTTTCAGTTCCCAGTCTGCACCATTTTTTGGTGGTGGCAGCAAGAAGCAGGTCATAAACATAATGAAGAAGAAAAACTTGGGGGATTTCTGACCTGAACAGTGCCAAGTCCGAGTGGAAGGCTTCATCAAAGAGAATAGGAGAGTTCTTGAATTTTTGAGGTAAATGTCTCAAAGTTAGTTCGTCCAGCCTATCCCTAATCTGGGTCTCTCCACTTGAAAGCAAAGATTACCTGACTCATGGGATGTAGTTTTAGGCAGAAGAATGTGTCCTTCAGGTGCAGGACTATATAACAATGTCTGTCAGGGTGGAGAGAAGTAAGTAGATTGTAGGAGTTAGGAACAGTAGGATGAATATTTCATACTCTTTCGTTTACTTTTATTAAGTCTTGTACTGGCAGATAAACATTAGTGCCTGGCTTTTTAACTGGTAGTAATGGAGTATTCCAGGGAGATTGACAAGGGACCAAAACACCTAGTTCTATGAGCCTTTGAATGTGAGGTCTGATGCCGACTTGGGCCTCTCTGCTCATGGGGTATTGTTGTACCCCAATAGAAGTCGCACCAGTTTTCAGCTTCACAATGATGGTGGGCACCCTGTTTGCCTCTC
Organism: Mus musculus; assembly: GCF_000001635.26. Classification (NCBI taxonomy): domain Eukaryota; kingdom Metazoa; phylum Chordata; class Mammalia; order Rodentia; family Muridae; genus Mus; species Mus musculus. The sequence continues at coordinate 42,758,451 of NC_000087.7, forward strand.
CCATACCTTGCATCTCTGCGCAGGCGTGAAGATAATCTCTCTAACCAGGTCCATTCTAGAACTTTTCTCGATGTGGCTTGAGGCTCATATAATCTATATACTTCTTCTAATTTTGAAACTAAAATTATAGAGAGAGGGGCTTATCAATAGATTGAATTTCCTTCCAAAGAAAGTTTATTTGGGCTTTTAATGTGATAGTAAATCTCTTCCCAACAATGGGGTTGACATTCAAGAATGTTGAGGAAGGAATGAGTTACTTGGCTTCTTTTTAAATTAACTTTCTTATCAGTGGTCCAAGAGTATGGTTTCTGATCAGTAGCCATGATTACTACGATTTTTGTTTTGTTTTGTTTTGTTTGGAGACTGATTAGTGGATGGATCCCTGCATATGGCAATCTCTAGATGGTCTATCCTTTTGTCTAAGCTCAAAACTTTGTCTCTGTAACTCCTTCCATGGGTATTTTGTTTCCAATTCTAAGAAGGGAAAAGTGTCCACAGTTTGGGTTTCATTCTTCTTGAGTTTCATGTGTTTGGCAAATTGTATCTTATATCTTGGGGGTATTCTAGGTTTCAGCGCTAATATCCACTTATTAGTGAGTACATATCATTACCATTCTTTTGTGATTGAGTTACCTCACTCAGGATGATGCTCTCCAGGTCCAACCATTTGCCTATAAATTTCATAAACTCATTCTTTTTAATAGCTGTACTATTAGTAGTAGAACTCCATTGTGTAAATGTACCACAATTTTGTAACCATTTTCTGTTGACATGCATCTGGATTCTTTCCAGCTATTGGCTATTATAAATAAGGCCGCTATGAACATAGTGGAGCATGTGTCTTACTAGTTGGAACAGCTTCTGCAGATATGCCCAGGAGAGGTATTGTGGGATCCTATGGTAGTACAATGTCCAATTATCTGAAGAACCGCCAGACTTATTTCCAGAGTTAATTTAAAACTTGCAATTCCACCAACAATGGAGGAGTTTTCTGCTTTCTCCACATCCTTGCCAGCATCTGCTGTCATCTGAATATTTGATCTTAGCTATTCTGACTGGTGTGAGATGGAATCTCAGGGTTGTTTTGATTTACATTTCACTGCTGATTAAGGATGGTGAACATTGTTTCAGGTGCTTCTTAGCCATTTGGTATTCCTCAGGTGAGAATTCTTTCTTTAGCTCTGAGGCCCGTTTTTTATTTGATTTTCTGGAATCCACCTTCTTGAGTTCTTTATATATATTTGATATTAGTGCCCTATCTGATTTAGGACAGTGAAAGATCCTTTCACAATCTTTTGGTGACCTTTTTGTCTTATTGAAGGTGTCTTTTGCCTTACAAAAGATTTGCAGCTTTATGAGGTCCCATTTGTCAATTCTAAATCTTACAATACAAGCCATTTTTCTTCTATTCAGGAATTTTTCCCTGTTCCCATATCTTTGAGGCTTTTCCCCACTTTCTCCTCTACAAGTTTCAGTGTCTCTGATTTTATGTGGAGCTCCTTGATCCACTTACATTTGACCTTAGTACAAGGAGATAGGAATGGATTGATTCACATTCTTCTACATGATAACCACCAATTGTCCCAGCACTATTTGTTGAAAATGCAGTCTTTTTTACACTGGATGGTTTTAGCTCCCTTGTAGATGATCAATTGACAATAGGTGTGTGGGTTCATTTCTGGGTCTTCAATTCTATTCCATTGGTCTACTTCTCTGTCACTATATCAGTACCATGCAGTTTTTATCACAATTGCTCTGTAGTAAAGCTTTGGGTCAGGCATGGTGATTGCACCAGAGGTTCTTTTATCCATGAGAAGATTTTTTGCTATCCTAGGTTTTGTTTATTCCCAATGTATTTGCAGATTGCCCTTTCTAATTCATGGAAGAATTGAGTTGGAATTTTAATGGAGAGTTTATTGAATCTGTAGATTTCTTTTGGCAAGATGGTCATTTTTACAATGTTGATACTGCCAATCCATGATAATGGATGATCTTTCCATCTTCTGAAATCTTCTTTAATTTCTTTCTTCAGAGACTTGAAGTTGTTATCATACAGATCTTCCACTTCCTTAGTTAGAATCACACCAAAGTATGTTATATTATTTGTGACTATTGAGAAGGGCGATGGTTCTCTAATTTCCTTCTCAGCCTGTTTGTTCTTTGTGAAGAGAAAGGCCATTGACATGTTTGGTTAATTTTATATTCAGCTATTTCACCGACGTTGTTTTTCAAGTTTAGGTGTTCTGTGGTGGAATTTTTAGGTTCACTTATATATACTATCATATCATCTGCAAAAAGTGATATTTTGAATTCTTCTTTTCCAATTTGTATCCCCTTGGTCTCCTTTCATTGTCAAATTGCTCTGCCTAGGACTTCAAGAACAATGTTGAATAGGTAGGGAGAAAGTGGGCAGCCTTGTCTAGTCACTGATTTTAGTGGGATTGCTTCCAGCTTCATACCATTACATTTGATGTTGGGTACTGATTTACTGTAAATTGCTTTTATCCTGTTATGCCTTGAATTCCTGATCCTTCCAAGACTTTTATCATGAATGGGTTTTGGATTTACTTAAATGATTTCTTTGCATCTAATGAGAAGATCATGTGGTTTTGTCTTTGAGTTTGTTTATATAATGGATTATGTTGATGGATTGCCATATATTAAACCATCCCTGTACACCTGGTATAAAACCTATTTGGTAAGGTTGAATGAAATTTTTAATGTGTTCTTGGATATGATTAGGGATAATTTTACTGAGTATTTTTGTTTCGATATTCATAAGGGCCACTGTTCTGAAGTTCTTTATCTTTGTTGGATCTTTCTGTGGTTTAGGTATCAGAGGAATTGTGTCTTCATAGAATGAGTTGGTTAGAGTACCTTTTATTGCTATTTTGTGGAATTATTTGTGCAGAACTGGAATTAGATATTCTTTGAAGGTCTGATAGAACTCTGCATTAAACCCATCTGTTCCTGGGCTTTTTTTTTTTTTTTTGGTTGGGAGACTATTAATGCCTGCTTCTATTTCTTTAGGGTATATGGGACTGTTTAGATAGTTAACTTGATCCTGTTTTAACTTTGTTACCTGGTATCTGTCTAAAAATTTGTCCATTTTGTCCAGGTTATCCTGTTCTGTTGAGTATAGTGTGTTATAGAAGGATCAGATTGTATTTTGGATTTCTTCAGGATCTGTTTTTAATGTCTCCCTTTTCAATTCTGATTTTGTTAATTAGGATGCTGTCTCTGTGCCTTAAGGGATGCTAGCTAAGGGTTTATCTATCTTGTTGATTTTCTCAAAAAACCAGCTCCTCTTTGGTTGATTCTTTAAGTAGTTCCTCTTGTTTCCACTTGGTTAATTTCACCCCTGAGTTTGATTATTTCCTTCCATCTACTCCTCTTGAGTGAATTTGCTTCCTTTATTTTGGAGATTTTTCATGTGTTCTCAAGCTGCTTGTATGTGCTCTCTCTGGTTTCTTTTTTGAGGTACTCAAATCTATGAGTTTCCCTCTTAGTAATGATTTCATTGAGTCTCATAAGTTAGGGAATGTTGTGGCTTTATTTTCATTAAACTCTAAAATGTCTTTAATTTCCTTCTATATCCCTTCCTTGACCAAGGTATCACTGAAAAGACTGTTGTTCATTTTCAACATAAGTGTTGGCTTTCCATTATTAATGTTGTTATTGAAGATGAATCATCCTAAGTCCTTGGTGGTCTGATAGGATGCTTTGGACAATTGCAATATTTTTTATCAGTTGAGGCCTGTTTTATGACCAATTATATGGTCAATTTTGGAGAAGGTACCATGATGTGCTGAGAAAAAGTTACATCCTTTTGTTTCAGGATAAAACATTCTGTAGATATCTATTAAGTCCATTTGTTTAATAACTTCTGTTAGTTTCACTGTGTCCCTATTTAGTTTCTGTTTCCACGATATGTCCATTGATAAAAGTGGTTTGTTCTGTAACTAGATTGATCAAATTGTAAAATGGTTTGTAAATTTACTTAAGGAAGGATTTTTATATTTAGGTTTTTTTTTTTTAAATTTTAACTCATTAGGTCAAGAATTCAAAACATATCTAGACATAGCTCCATGGATGAATTTTTTTTAATTTATTAACTTTTTTGTTTAAGTGATTTACATACAAATAAAATTTTTTCCTCCAAAAAAAAAAAAGTGCATTGTTGAAGCCTCCCACTATTATTGTGTGAGCTGCAATGTGTGCTTTGAGCTTTCTTTAATGAATTGGATTGCCCTTGCATTTGGAGAATAGATATTCAGAATTTAGAGTTCCTCTTGGAAGATTGTAACTTTAATGAGTATGAAGTGTCCTTCTTTGTCTTTTTTGAAAACTTTAGGTTAAAAATCAATTTTATTCGATATTTAAATGGTTACTCCAGCTGATTTCTTCAGACCATTTACTTGGAAAATTGTTTTCCAGCCTTTCACTCTGAGGTAGTGTCTGCCTTTTTCCCTGAGATGGGTTTCCTGTAAGCAGTAGACTATTGGGTCCTGTTTTTGTAGCCAGTCTGTCAGTCTATGTCTTTTTATTGGGGAACTGAATCCATTGATATTAAGAGATATTAAGGAAAAGTAATTGTTGCTTCCTATTATTTTTGTTGTTAGAGTTTGCATTCTGTTCTTGTGGATGTCTTCTTTTTGGTTTGTTGAGGGATTACTTTCTTGCTTTTTGTAGGGTGTGGTTTCTGTCCTTGTATTTTTTTTTTCTCTTATTATACTTTGAAGGGTTGGATTCACGGAAAGTTAATGTGTGAATTTGTTTTTTATCGTGAAATACTTTGTTTTCTCCATCTATGGTAATTGAGAGTTTGGCTGGGTATAATAGCCTGGGCTGGCATTTGTGTTCACTTAGTATCTGTATAATATCTGTCCAGGATCTTCTGTCTTTCATAGTCTCTGGTGAAAAGTCTGGTGTAATTCTGATAGGCCTACCTTTATATGTTACCGACCTTTTTCCCTTACCCCTAGGTTTGGACTTCACATTGTGTCCTGGATTTCCTGGATGTTTGAGATAAGATCTTTTGCATTTTGTATTTTATTTGATTGTTGTTCCAATGTTCTCTATGGAATCTTCTGCACCTGACATTCTCTCTTCCATGTCTTGTATTCTGGTGCTGATGCTCGCATCTATGGTTCTAGATTTCTTCCCTAGGTATTCTATCTCTGGCATTGCCTCAGTTTGGGGTTTCTTTATTGTGTCTAATTCACTTTTTAGGTCTTGGATGGTTTTATTCAATTCCATCACCTGTTTGGTCGTGTTTTCCTTCAATTCTTTAAGTTTTTTTTTTTTTTTTGTGCTTCCTCTTAAGGTCTTCTACCTATTTAGCAGTGTTCGCCTGTATTCCTTTAAGTGAGTTATTAAAGTCCTTCTTGATGTCCTCTACCATCAACCTGAGATATGCTTTTAAATGTGGGACTACCTTTTCGGGTGTTTTGGCGTTTCCAGGACTGGGTGAGATGGGAGTGCTTTAATTCTGATGATGGTGAGTGGTCTTGGTTTCTGTTAGTAAGATTCTTATGTTTGCCCTCCATCATCTGGTAAATCTCTGGAGTTAGTTGTTATAATTGTCTCTGGTTATATCTTGTTCCTCAGGTGATTATTTTAGCCTCTATCAGCAGACCTGGGAGACTAGTTTTCTCCTGAGTTTCAGTGTTCAGAGTACTCTCTGCAGGCAAGATCTCCTCTTGCAGAGAAGGGTCCCAGATACCTGAAATGCCCAAACCACAAAATACACTAAGGTCCTTAAAACAACAACAACAACAACAACAACAACAACAACAACAACAACAAAAAGAAAAAAACACTAAAATCACACAAGAAGCCTATAAACCAAAAAAACTGAAACTCTCTACAAAAAGCTCTACAAACTCTTTCAAAAACCCATAGAAATTTAAAAGAATTACACAGAAGCCAAAATGCACCTAATACTTCTCTTTCTTCCTTCCTTCCTTCCTTCCTTCCTTCCTTCCTTCCTTCCTTCCTTCCTTCCTTCCTTCCTTCCTTCCTTTTTTTTTTTTTTTCCTTTTTTGAGTTTTTAGAGACTGGATTTCTCTGTGTATCCGTGGCTGTTCTGGATCTCACTCTGTCGACAGGGTGGC